>NC_087202.1:57068192-57085692 GCF_015104395.2 Macrobrachium nipponense | reverse complement strand
CGGGCATATAATGAAATTTAGATTAATGGCAGAAAATCAAATTTCACCAAAAAATTCATCGAAATTCTGCCAGTCCGCGTACGGAAAAAATATCAAATTTTTCAAATGTCAAATTTAGTTCTGTGTGTTCCCATAATTGAGATAAATATTGTTTTATGAACTTTGATGATGAAGTCTAGGCCCTATAGTGAAAATTAAATTAATTGGAGGAAATTTAATTTTACCAAAATTTTTTTTTCTAATTCTGCAGGTCTGCATATGGAAAAAATGTGAAATTCTTCAACGTCTCAAATTTAGTTCTATATGTCCCAAAAAATGAGAAAGTTATTTTTTATGAACGCTAATGATGAAATCTCGGCCATATAGCGAAATTAAAGTTAACAGGAGAAAAATAAATTTCCCCAAAAAATTAGTTAAAATTCTTCAAAAATTCTGGAAAAAATGTCAAATTTTTCAATGTCTCAAATTTAATTATCTATGTCCCTGAAATTGAGATAAGTGTTGTTTATCAACATTGATGATGATGTCTCTGTCATATAGTGAAATTTAAACTAATTGGAGAAAATTAAATTTCACCAAAAAAAATGGTTCCAATTCTGCAGGAAAAAATGTCAAAATTTAAAAGTCTCAAATTTATTTCTCTATGTCCCCAAAATTGAGATAAGTGTTGTTTATCAACGTTTATGATGAAATTTCGGTCATATAAATAAATTTAAATTGATCGGAAGTAATTAAATTTCACCAGAAAATTTGTTCAAATTCAGCAGGTCCGCGGATGGAAAAAATGTCAAATTATTCAACGTCTCAAATTTAGTTCGCGGATGGAGAAAATGTCAGATTATTCAATGTCTCAAAAATTGAGATAAGTGTTGTTTATCTATGTTGATGATGAAGGATCGACCATATAGTGAAATTTAAATTATTTGGATAAAAATAAGTTTCACTAAGAAATTCTTTGAGGTTCTGCAGGCCAGCGTAGGGAAATGATGCAAAAATTTTCAGGGTCTCAAATTTAGTTCTCTATGTCCCCAAAATTGAGACAAGTATTGTTTTTGAACGTTGATGATGAAGTCTCGGCCATATAATGAAATATGAATTAATTGGAGAAAATTAAATTTCACTAAAAAATTCGTTGAAATTATGCAAGTCCGCATACAGGAGAAATGTCAAATTTCTCAACGTCTCAAATTTAGTTCTATGTGACCACGAAATTGAGATAAGTGTTGTCTATGAACGTTGATGATGACGTCTAGGCCATTTAGTGAAATTTAGATTATTTGGAGAAAAATAAATTTCACCAAGAAATTTGTTGAAATTCTATAGGACCGCTTATGGAAAAAATTTCATAATTTTCAACATCTCAGAATTAGTTTTGTATGTCCCCAAAATTAAGATAAGTGTTGTTATTAAGGTTGATGACGAAGTCTCGGCTTTATAGTGAAATTTATATTATTTGGAGAAAAATAAATTTCAACCAAAAATTTATTGAAATTCTGCAGGACCGCGTATGGAAAAAATGTCAAATTTTTTAATGTCTCAAATTTGGTGCTCTATGTCCCTAAAATTGAGAAAAGTGTTGTTTTTGAACGTTGATGATGAATTCTCAATCACATAGTGAAGTTTAAATTAATTGGAGGAAATTAAATTCCAGAAAGAAAAATTCGTTCCAATTCAGTCAAATTTAGTACTCTAATTCCTCAAAATTGAGATAAGTGTTTTTGAACATTGATGATGAAGTCTCGGTCACACAGTAAAATTTAAATTAATTGGAGGAAATTAAGTTTCACCAAAAAATTTGTTCAAATTCAGTATGGGAAAAATGTCAAATTTTTCAATGTCTCAAATTTAGTACTCTATTTGATACCAAAATGGAGAAAATTATTGTTTTTGAACGTTGATGATAAAGCATCGGTCATATAGTGAAATTTAAGTTAATTGGAGGAAATCAAATATCACCAAAAAATTCGGTCAAATTTAGTAGGTCCATGTATGAAAAAAATAAAAAAATTTTCAACGTCTCAAATTTACTTCTATATTTCCCCAAAATTGAGATAAGTGTTGTTTCTGAACGTTGATGATGAATTATCGGCCACATGGTGAAATTTATATTAAATGGAGAAAATTAAATTTCACTAAAAAGTTTGTTGAAATTCAGCAGGTCTGTGTAAAGTTTTTCAATGTCTCAAATTTAGTACTCTATGACCCCAAAATTGAGAAAGGTGTTGTTTTTCAACTGATGATGATGAAGTCTCGGCCTTATAGTGAAATTTAAAATAACTGGAGGAAATTAAATTTCACCAAAAAATTTGTTGAAATTCAGCATGTCAGCGTATGGAAAAAATGTCAAAATTTTCAATGTCTCAAATTTAGTTTTCTATGTCCCCAATATTGAGATAAGTGTTGTTTGTCAACGTTGATGATAAAGTCGCGGTCATATAGTGAAATTTAAACTAATTGGGGGAAATTAAATTTCACCAAAAATTTTTTTCAAATTCAGCAGGTCTGCATATGGAATGTTCATGGCCGTTGATGATAAAGACTCGGGTATAGAGTTAAATATAAATCAATTACGGGAAATCAAATTTCACCAAAAAAAATCCATTCAAATTCTGTAGGTCCACTTATGGAAAAAATGTAAAGTTTTTCAACTTTTCAAATTTAGTTCTTTATGCCCAAAAAATTTATATTAACGTTGCCTATGGACGGTGAATATTAAGAGTAGGCTATAGAGTGAAATATTAATAATTGGAGGAAATTAAATTTTACCTGAAAATCTATTAAAATTATTCATGTATGGAAAAAATCTCAAATTTTTCAGTTTGAAATTTATATTAGTCTTGCTTATGAACGTTGATGATTAAGAATCGGCCATAGAGTGAAATATAAATGAATTGGAGGAAATTAAATTTCACTAAAAAAACCATTGAAATTTTGCAGGTCTGCATGGAAAAAAATGTCTAATTTTTCAACGTTTCAAATTTAGTTCTTTATGCCCCCAAAGTTTATGTTAGTCTTGCTTATGGACGTTAATGATTAAGAATCAGCCATAGAGTGAAATATAAATAAATTGGAGAAAATCAAATTTCACCAAAAAATCCAATCCAATTCTGCAGGTCAGCGAATGGAATAAATCTAAAATTTTTCAACGTTTCAAATTTAGTTCTCTATGCCACCAAAGTCGATATTAGTTTTGTTCATGGACGTTGATGATAAAAACTCGGCCATAGAGTGAAATATAAACTAAATAGAGGAAATCAAATTTTACCAAAAAATCCATTCAAATTCTGCAGGTCCGCGTATCTAGAAATGTCTAATTTTACAACGTTTCAAATTTAGTTCTCTATACCCCCAAAATTGATACTAGTGTTGTTTATGGACGTTGATGATGAAGATCCGGCCATAGAGTGAAGTATAAATTAATTGGAGGGAATAAAATTTCACCAAATTATCCATTCAAAATTTGCGTATGCGTATGGAAAAAATGTGAAATTTTTTAACTTTTCAAATTTAGTTCTCGATGCCCCCAAAATTGATATTAGTCTTGGGTATGGGCGATGAGAATGAAGACTCGGCCATGGAGTGAAATATAAATTAATTGGAAGAAATTAAATTTCACCTAAAGATCCATTCAAATTCTGCAGGTCCGCATGGAAAAAATGTCAAATTTTTCAACGTTTCAAATCTAGTTCCCTATGCTCCCAAAATTAATATTTTTGTTGTTCATGGACGTTGATGATGAAGACTTGGCCATAGAGTGAAATATAAATAAACTGGAGGAAATTAAATTTCACCAAAACATCCACTGAAATTCTGGAGGTCTGTGTGTGGAAAAAATGTCAAATTTTTCAACATTTCAAATTCAGTTTTCTATACCCCCAAAATTGATATAAGTGTTTTTCATGGACTTTGATGATGAAGACTCTGCCATATAGTGAAATATAAATTAATTGGAGGAAATGAGCTTTCACCAAAAAATCCATTCAAAATTTACAGGGTCACGGATGGAAAAAATGTCAAATGTTTCAACATCTTAAATTTAGTTTTCTATGCCCACAAAATTGATATTAGTGTTGTTCATGGTCATTGATGATAAAAACTCGGCCATAGAGTGAAATATAAATTAATTGGAGGAAATAAAATTTCCAAAAAATCCATTCAAATTATGCAGGTTCGCGGATGGAAAAATTTAGTTCTATATCTCCCCTAAATTGCTTGTGTACGTTGATGATTAAGAATCGGCCATAGAGTGAAATATAAATGAATTGGAGAAAATCAAATTTCACCAAAAAATCCATTCAAATTCTGGAGGTCCGCATATAGAAAAAATTAAAATTTTTCAACTTTTCAGATTTAGTTTTCTATGCCCCAAAAATTAACATTATTGTTATTTATAGACGTTGATAAGGAAGACTCGGCCATAGAGTGAAATATAAATGAATTGGAGGAAATCAAATCTCACCAAAAAATCCATTCAAATTCTGCAGGTCCGCTATAGAAAAAATTAAAATTTTTCAACATTTCAAATTTACTTTTCCATGCCCCAAAAATTGATATTAGTGATGTTTATGAACGTTGATAATGAAGACTCGGCCATAGAGTAAAATTAATTGGAGGAAATGAATTTTCACCAAAAAACCCATTTAAATTCTGCAGGCCCGCTTATGGAAAAAAATGTCAAATTTTTCAATGTTTCTAATTTAGCTCTCTATGCCCCCAAAATTGATATTAGGCTAAGGCCCCACCGAATCCATAGAGTGCGTCCTACGCGACTTAGCCTTTGTGCGTCTCGATCAATTATCATAAGAGTGGCCCCACACGGCGCATGAGCGTGGGTGACATCATGTGCATTACCGGACTGGTCTTGAAGCATCCCCATCCATAACACAGCCACATGGAATCTAGACAAAGCATAGAAAATAAAGCAGAACAACACGAGCAAAATACACTATTTAAAGACGAACATGTAGTTAGAAAATATTGGAAGATTATTTGAAAAGGGATCACATAGTGGAACAATTTCCAAGAGGTCTCCATCTCATTTACAGGAGAGAGAGAGAGAGAGAGAGAGAGAGAGAGAGAGAGAGAGAGGGACATTTGCAGGTCCCTACCTATCTTCGTCCTGTAAGAATACCAACTATCACAGAGCATGTGATAATATACAATGTATACATACTGACCTGAATAAATTTTTTGCACCTCATTCTTCTTTATAGCACAAACACAATAACAGATAAGTTGTCATTTTGTTGTTGTTTAAAGTAACACAAAATGTACTAAATTTTGACAAATATAACCTAAACTTCTCTTTCTGAAACATTCAAGATATTAAAAGTAAAATGAATTCCTCTGGCAAAATGAGAAGTAGATATATGTAAACATAAAATCCCTTCACGAATTTTCACATGGAAGTAAAATTATTTCACCAGACAATTTGCCGTGAACACACACGTGAAAGCATACAAAATTACAGTTATGTATTGACATAGGTATATAAAAACTCAACACGAGGAACATAAATAAAGTAAAGTAATATGTTTAGATTTTGCTGAGCTCCAGCGCAATTCTTTTTAGCATATTAGCATAAAAATTACACGCTGAACGATATGTTACTATAATGTGCTGCCAACTGATATGGAGTTCAGTCCCTTATAATAAACTTCATTGTAGGATGTCGTCTCTTTGCAACCCAACATATTGAAGTTAGTTTTCGAGCCATGTCATGCCCCTGATAAGTAGACATCCTCAGGCCACGCCGAGTCGTGCCTCGCCTAAAATGACAAGGGCAGACCAGCAATGCACCATCCGTTCTTGGTTTTGGATCTCATGCCAGCAAAGTCCCCTCAACAGCATTCAGGTCCTGGAGACATTCAATGACGTCTTGGATTCACCTTAACAAGTTTCCACAGCAGGATGTTGTCCTGCACATTAGACACAACTGGAACGCCCATACCCTAGATGTCTCTCTCAAAGCTATCAGAAACAATGAATTGCGGTCGTCGAATCAGGCAGGGTAGAGGTCAGAATTTTTTGCCCACGCCCAAAGGCACGAGGAGTCCATGAGCAATTATTTCTCAAGGTGCACTCAGAAAGCCACCGATTTTGAAATTCAATGTCCTAAATGCAGGGAGGGGTTAGAGGAATATATACTATTACACTAAATAATGGTAGGTCTTAGTAATTCTCTGTTAAAAAGGATGATGTACAGCCAGACGTCGCAGTGTTGCGAGGTAAATCAAATGCAAAGCAATGCAGTAACTGCAGGGGACCTCATTCCCATGGTCGAGCATTGTACCCAGCAAAAGTTAGAGAGCTTCCAGAAATGCTGCAGGAGTATGAGGAAGTCGCCGCTTGCTTGGAGTTTGGCTAGTTTGGTGATCATTGCATAGATACATCTCTCCCCCTACCCTACAATCAAGGTTTGTGTCTCTCACTGTAGCAGACACAGGAGCACAGATCTGCATTGTGAGATCCATGACTTTCAAGCCTGCACATACAACCCCTGGAATTGCAACCTCAAACAGGTCTGAGGGACATAGCTAATCTTTGAGTGAGATGGCTTGGATCAACATCATGCACCATTGAAATAGGTGGGTCCTACACAAAGCAGGAGGTTTACTTCCTGGCAACAACCAAGAACCCAAGAACATTTATATGTCGCTGAATACCCGTAAGGTACTGGGAATAGTACCACCTGGTTTTCTTCACCCTTCCCCTCTCGTTGCATCAGCTGACATTACTAGTGAGGCAGCCCAATTCCCCTCTGACAATGAAACCGGCCACCGTACCAATCCCACCCGTAGAGGAGAATATCCCAAGATTGGAAGAATGGCTGTTACGTCACTTTTCGTCTACGACCTTCAACGCGACCAGAGAACCTTTAACTGTGATGACGGGCAAGTAACACCACATATAATCATTTCCTGATGCCGCACCTTGTGACTTTCATACATCATCAGCAAGCCCTAAACACTGGGAAGTGTAGGGCGTGATAGAAGAACCAGTCCTGGCAGGGGGTGCAATGGAGTGGTGTGTAGTGATGTGCAAGGATAGTCGTGGTAGCCAAGAAGACGGGCCAGCCTCACTGCACACTGTTTTTGTGGGATTCATCATACACCAGTAACCTTTGACCTGATTTCAAGCATTCCTATAGACACGTGTAAGACTGTAAGACTGCACCGGATGACTACTGGGGTTGGACGAGGATAGCCGCCACTCACGACCTTCATCACCCCATGAGAGCAGTATCGTTATCGTAGAACACCCATGGGTCATTGTTCCGCTTCCAACGCCTACATGAAAAGGTTTGATGATACCCTGCAAGATATCATAAAAAAACATGCATCGATGACACTTTGCTATATGGTAATAGCATCAAAGAGGCATTTTGACATGTGTATGAATTTCTGGTAATGTGTGCCTCCACAGGGATTACACTCAAACCTGAGAAGTTCAAATTCTGGGAGAGAGAGGTTACCTTTGTCGTGTACCTCTGGGATGGGAGGCATATAAACCTGCAGACAAAAGTCTAGGTACCATTTGTAAATTTCATACACCAGAGAAGCCGTCATTCAGGTCCGTGAATCAATTGCGATGGCGCCTATCATGGAGCCCTTCAGAGACCTTCTCAGGAAACCCACAGGGAAAAACATATATTAGGATAGTCAGCTGCGCAGTAAACTCCAGCAGGCACAAAAGATCATCTGTCAACAACCCAAGGATGGCTTGGCATATTACATAAGACACGCTATGATAATCATGACATATTAGATCAAGGAGGGCACTGGTTTCGTCGTCCTCCATCAGTATTGTGCTCGTCAGTCAGTTAACAGCCCCTTTTGTTGCAATGTACACATGGTATTTACAGACAGACTAACTGGTTGGTTAGAAGTGCTCACTTCCCTACTAGTGCCACATATAACAAAATAAGCAGTCACCTTCCCTCCTATTTTTCACATCGGGGAGCCTGGAACAAATATTGACCGACGAAGGAAAAAACTTATCCAGCGAGAGATCCAGGCCTTCTTCAGGAGATGGAGAGTCTAGGTCCGTCTGTCATCAGCCCAGTCCCCCCAGTTCAATGGTAGGGCAGAAGCAGCCATCAAATTGCTTAAGAGGCTCCTCCGAAAAAATATGTCAAAAGGCAGCGCCCTCGAGTCAGACAAGACGGCCCTGGTGATATTCCAGTATCTCAACATGCCTCTCATGGAGATCAACAAGTCGCCATCTCAGCTTGCAACGGGTCGCCAGCTGCATGGCGCAATACCTACAACTAAAACACACCTGTTGGTAGACAGGTACTGGAGACAGGATACATCAAACGGAACTGCAAGTGGCAAAAACGCAGGAGGCTATAAGAACCATTGACACCACCAGGAGACTGCCACCCATCAAACCAGGTAACCATGTATGTATACTGAACCAAGCTACTAAACAGTGGGACAGAATGGACACAGTATCAGAAATTAGGCCTCATCGTCAGTACGCAGTTAAGCTCAAACAGCAGCAGGCTCTCAAAAAGGAGTAGAGGGCACTTGAGAGTCATCTCTCTACCCTGTAGCACACCTGTGTCTCAGGCCAGCACCTCCCCAAGCCCTACGCCAGTCACATTCCGGCAGGAGCCCAGTGGCTCAAAGACTTACTTTACGTGTATTTCACTTGAATGCCAATGAACACTGCATTCAGTTTATGAAACTGTATGTTATAATGTTGAAAAATCAGTTAATTCTTCTGTAATCTCTTTTACATAATTATAGTCACATTTGCCCCTTTAATTTTTACCATGTATAATCTTGGGGGGAGTGGGGTGTACATGTTTTTACAATGTGCTGCCGACTGATAAGGAGTTGTTACCTGGTCCCTTACAATAAACTTCATAGCAGGATGTTGGCTCATTGCAAACCCAACACACACAAAGGCACACGCGCGCTCGCACACACAAAGACACTCGCGCCAACACATACACACGCACACACACAAACACAAAGACATAATCTACGAAGGAAAGAGAAACGATGGCATTCTGCTAGGCCTTTCTACAGCTAAGTAAAGGACAATAAGGCGAAAGGCCTGGTAGAACTCCATCGTTTTTCTTTCCTTCGTGGAGAGAGAGAGAGAGAGAGAGAGAGAGAGAGAGAGAGAGAGAGAGAGAGATTCACGGTTATCCTAGAGTACCAGGTTTACAAGTAGGCACCAAAGAGAAGAATTAGCAACATGGGCTGCCTTCGAACAGTTAAGTGAGTGAGGTGACTCAAAGAAAATAATCAAGACCCGTTGCAATCTGCTTGATGGGCAAGGATCGTTATTGAAAAGCGCAAATCTCTTATAGAAGGAAAATGGCGCGAGAGACAGTGTGATATTGTGCATGGTGCGCGTGTGCATACATACCCACACAAACACATCAGTATATATTACCTTCAGCATCATAAAACAAAAAATAGCAAACTCGCGTGGAGGACTCACTTTGAACTCAAAAGTATTGCGACGGTTCCAAAAAGGCCGGAAGGGTAAAGAACGAGGTGAGCTCCAGAATCCTTTTATGAAATGAGGAAGAACAAGAGTAAACAACAATCGGAAGCTTTACCAAGAGGAACGTTTCGAGGGTGAGACTTAGCAAACAAGAAAGTTTTACTGGGGAAGAAAACATTTTGAAGATGAGCCGTTTATTAATGGCAACGTTTCTTCTTAGGCAAGCGTCGGTTTCATTTTCTTTTTATCTGAAAAAAATTCAAAAATATGTGAGTTACGATGCTTGCAAAAAATCTGACACAGACAATAATTATTGATGAGAAATTGGAGATTACTCGTAAATAGGTAAAAAAAGGTGAGAATGAAATATAATTAATCCTACTTTTCAGGATGAAGTGATTCCCCCGAGACGTAAAGGTTTCTTTTGGTATTGTTTGAACAGCACTATAAGAGAGAGAGAGAGAGAGAGAGAGAGAGAGAGAGAGAGAAATTCGATAATGAATAATGCATTATGAGTACATATTTCCATGTCAAGTCTTTTAAACTTGAACGATGATAATTATTCGTCAAAAATAGAGACCAAGAAAAAACATGTAAAATAACAATGCCACTTCAAACTCACCAAATGGAAT
This sequence comes from Macrobrachium nipponense, assembly GCF_015104395.2. Taxonomy (NCBI): domain Eukaryota; kingdom Metazoa; phylum Arthropoda; class Malacostraca; order Decapoda; family Palaemonidae; genus Macrobrachium; species Macrobrachium nipponense. Next base: position 57,075,595 of record NC_087202.1, on the reverse strand, counting down.
TTGGTGCAAATAGGCCACTAGAACTCTCATTCCAGCAAGAACAAAGACTCATCTAATATGATAATAATAAATGGAGGAGGGGGGCGGGGGGACGTGTATCAAGCAGTTGTAAACATGAGCTATTTCGGCTTTCATTGCAAAAGCCGTTCAGTCGATAATGGCCAACTGTAACTATCAAAATGGTTAACTTATTTTCTCCTTATAGATGATTTGAAGCACTTAATATATCCGCGTTTTTTTACAGTTTGCTCTACAGTCTCTCTCTCTCTCTCTCTCTCTCTCTCTCTCTCTCTCTCTCTCTCTCTCTCTTATGTGAAAATAATAAGAGGCATAATGATGAATGCATAATGTGAATCATACCTATACACAACTGGAAAAAAATTCAGAGAAACCCAGGTAGTCTATATATGAAGATGACGAAAAAGAAAGCAGGAGGAAATTAGGGAAAAAATACATTGCTGGAAGCTTCCTGTAAATAAAATTGGAGAAAAAGGAATGACGAATACAGTAAACGAGATATTTGAAATTGAATTTGAAAAAAAAAAAAGCAACGAAGGAAAACGTAGAGTAATTACGTTTTCAAGGAATAAAGACTGAAGCGCTTTGATCGTTTGATCGTCATAGAAAAAGAAAAAAGAAAAAAAGGAAATGTTGAAGTGCAGTGTAAGACCTTATCCCGTGTCATCACATATTCTCATTTGAAATCGTCTCACATCTTCATTTCTCTGTTTTATGTACACAAGCTTCTGTAAGCACTGACCCAATACTATTACAAAAGACTCATTTCCATACTCTTGAGGAATGTAGTACATCAAACAAACAATAACACGTCATGCATAATAAATAAATACAAAAGCCATGCAGAATTTCGAGCAGTTAAGCTATTCCTAAAACCAAACTTATAGGGGTGAAGTATCCATAATGAAAAAATAGTATCCATAATGAAAAAATAATAGTGCGCTTAATAAAAAGCAAACAAAAAAGCTTTACTACGAAAAATTTGTTCTGGCAGCTCGCCATGGATCCTTTAACCAGCCGTAATTAACTTTTTTCGAGGCAGTTACGCAAATAGCTGTGAATCTCTCTCTAAAACGGGATAATCCGTCTCAAAGAAAATTAAAAAAGGAAAATGTCCTGACTCTCCCGCTCTTACAAAAAAAGAACAAACAAATCCTCAAAATGTCTGCGAAAAGAATGCTATGTAAAGCGTGCTAATAGAGGATTGTAGTTACGGTGTTGATCCAGAGCGCATAAATTTCATTCTTTAAGAGATAATGACCCAAGCAAATTGCCTTCGTAAGGAGAAAGGGAGCAAGAAAGAGATTAGAACGTGCTTGACATTACAGAAGATACAGTGACCAGAGAAAAAGATATATGGTTTGCTATGCTTGCCCGCCAAGAATATTAAAAAGGCACCACAAATGAGACTTGACTGGGTACGCAGATTAGCTCTCTCTTTCTCTCTCTCTCTCTCTCTCTCTCTCTCTCTCTCTCATATCTACAGTATATATATATATATATATATATATAATATATAATATATATTGTATATATATATATATATATATATATATATATATATATATATATATATATATATCTTACTGGTGATGCTCGAGATATTTTATGGAGATATTTTATGGTGATATTTTACCGGGAATTATTGAAGTGGAATTATTACTGGAGAAAGGGGAATTGATCTGGAGAGAGGGGAACTGACTTAATAGAATATGGGGACTTAATTGGTGTACTGACTATGTTCACTGTGCCCAATGTTATGCTAAACTAATGTTAGTTATTTGCTTAATTACCGAGGGTTATCGGAGTTATTTAGACTTTGAGTATAACATTTCATTTAATCATTCTGTTAAGAACCTGAGTTAATTTAGCTAATACTTTGTTTTTAAATAAATGCATATTTTGTAAGTTCCGTGTCTGATTTGATGGCTTTGGAGAGGGGGGAGGTGTGTTGTGTTGTAGAGAGAGAGAGAGAGAGAGAGAGAGAGAGAGAGAGAGAGGGGGGGTGTTGGAGTGAGGGGAAATGGATGTTGAGTGTTGTCAGTTGTCTGCTGCGCTGATCCATTCCTACCTTTTAATAAATATCGAGATTAGATTCTAACCTCGGTTATTATATATATATATATATATATATATATATATATATATATATATATATATATATATATATATATATATGATTAGACATAGTTATATGTAGCTATTTTATGTATATGCTTTTGATTTTCGCATTAAATGTGAAGCCATTTAATATTCAGTGAGATCTTGTAAGTTATCAAATGAGCTTTGTAAATAATATCCAACCTCAAAAGTGTCGAAATGACTAACTGTACTGTAGCCGATATAATCTGTTGATTGCTTTTCTGCTTAGACAGATATTATGTATAAACGCACAAACATTCACAGAGAATTTTTATTTTTGCTTTATTTGCACCTGTCAAATAGTATCATCTGAATCCATCATTGACGCGGAACGTTTCTGGGGCACCAACCAAACTTTCATAATTATAGAAACGTCATTCAACAACGACAACTAAATATAATATAAAAAACAAATTGCCTGAACTACAACGAGGGCTAAGCTACTTTAACCACTGAGGTGGTCGTTTGCAGGGGTGGGCGTTGCAATCCAATGTTGACAAAAACAACCGAATTAGACATAAAATAAGGGAAAAGAGAAGGAGAAAGCGGTGGAGAGGCGGTGGCTAATAATTGCATATGGCGGGTCTCTTGCAAATGAAATGCTCACTATCTCTATAAACGGAAGTATAAATAGTGGTGGAGTCAACAGCAAACACGGGAAATATGAAGATTATTAAGCAATGCATTGAAGTACAAAAAGACTATTCTTAATGAAACAACAATGGTTAGTGTACATAAGCTGACAACAAAATACGAAAAAAAATCCTGAATTAGTAAATAACTCAAAAGCACACATGCCATTTCACTTTTGAAATCATTCATCGATAACTCAATCTAACATATAATGGAGAAAATGTACTTACTAAAAATTACTATAAAACATTACTCGCTATGCAATGGTTTTATTAACTTCAGAATAAGGCATAATACTGTGAAACCTCTTCAATATCATAGTAAACTGGAAAGACAAAGCGCCGAAGAAGATATATTAGAATATCAAATATGAAAAACTAACACAAATAAAAAAATTGAGTATTGGGAACCAAAAGAAATTCACTGCATATCTTAATCTACAGTTATTTATATACAATAAATATATAATAGATTAATATTTTTGACACCAGCATGGTGATAATTATATAGATAATACTTGAAGAATTCAGCTACCATAATATCAAATTAGATGAGCTTTTTTCCTGTTCACTTGGGCCAATTTTCTCACGTTGCTTCTTCACTCCTAAAGAATACCCTAAAATACCCAGCTCCCCAGAAATGCTTTCGTGGAGTTTCCAAATTAATTAAACCTAGATCATAACCGATGATTTATGAGGTCTCGAGACATGGTACGGGAGTCTTTACTAGAGGGAAATAATAATAACGAACAGAATTACGATAAAAACTATATTTCCCATTCTGGAAATGATGCTCGACGATGATAATTAAAGTCTCAAGATAATTAGACCTCTGTTATGCATAATTAACGTTAAATGAAATATAACGAACTATTAATATTAATTAGCTTCACTCACTTGGCAATAATTATAGCATTAACGTTTTGCAAATGTCACATTAAAAGGCGCATTCGTGTTCCATGGGCAACTTGGGAGGTAATAGAAGACGTCTTTCCAGACAACCTCGCATGAGGCAGAGGCCATCGCGTGTCAGACTTGAATTCGGCGGAATTTTAAGCTGGGGGACGAGGAGGTCTCCACAAGTCCATTGGCAGATTATATATGAAATCATTAATCCTGGAAACTTCAAGTGTTGTACTGTACGTTTCATAAATCATTAAAACTGGAAACTTTAGGCATTGTACTGTATATTTCATTAACATTTAAAAAAATATGTTTGCTATCTGATCTTCATTGAATTATAGATCGATGATATAAAATGGCATTTCATCGTAACTTAGCAAAACAGTACCTTAATAATATAATCATTACACGTTAGGAATCCTGCTCATAGGAATAACCGATCAAGAGAGAGAGAGAGATTCCCTATAAATTCCTTCCATAATTAAAAAAATTCAAATGAAGATCCGAAGAAATAATAGGAAAAAGATACTTTTTTTGCGTCCAAAACATGAAATCTCAGATATGGGAGAAGGGGAAGGAGACAGTAACAGTTCTTAGACCCAATACAGTGTGCTCTGCTCCAAAACCAACTTCTATTAAGTGGATACCGTTAACGGTCTTTAACAGAAACTTTGACACCTCAGAGAATGCCGCTTATTCCTCTAATGAAAGAGACAATTTATTACACACAGGAGGTTGCTGCTCTATGCTCAGTTTCCTAAAAGGTATAGTCGTCTACTTTCAAAACTTGAGAGAGAGAGAGAGAGACTTCAATCAGTCTCCCCTCTAAAATACCTCAATCTTGATTTTTCCATTCCCTGTTCAGCATCCTAACTCCCGACTCTTTAAAAAAAAAAAAAAATGGCAGAGATCCAACTTGTATAACGGAGGACCGGGTGTTTTTTATCTCCATTTGCCTCGAAATGATGAATAATCTCAACTTGGGTGGAAAACAGGTCAGGCTCTCCTGTTAATTTCTAATGGCAAACTCGGTGAAAAAAAAAAAAACTTTTATTTACGTAAAAGTTATGTGAGAATGTAATGTTTTCCTCTACCTCTCTCTCTGCCATCATTACTTTTTTTCAATTTACCATTTGAGAACTAAACGATGTGCCTTTATCTTTATTTCATGTAGTGCTGCATCATATATAAGTACTTTGTTGAACCTACCGAATACTTTCCTTTACAGCATCAAGGAGCTGTAACCACGAAATGAACCCACTGCACTTCAGTTTAGATGAAGTAAACTATAAGCTCGATGATGCTAGAGGTTTTAGGGAAGACAGCTTTCTTTTGTAAACTCCCTTTCCTTTGCAATCTCCCTTTCTCTTAAAATCTCCCAGAGCATCGCTGTTTCACATGAAACATAACATAACTAGACAAAAACTATCTCGCTAAATCCTACCTTTGTCTAAGAAACAGCTGGGATGGATGACCTTCCCGGGAAATAGACTCCCCCGTGAGGAAGGGAGGATTTTTTTCCACCGAGGATGCGATAAAAAAAAAAAAAAGTACACGAAAGAGAAAACCGGACGGTGATGAATGGCTGCTTATGATTTAGAAATCACACCAGATGACGCAACATTAATCCTTACAACGGCTCAGCCAAATCAATCTATTCGGTGGTCTAATAATGATGCTGTCAGAAGACTAGGGACCCAGTCATGTAATAAACGTTTAACGCGGTGTTATGTATCTGGAAGTTTTCGAACTACACAAAGACTAAATATACTATAGGTACTGCACGAGGATTTTATACAAAAGGTATATGTCATAAGACTTATATATACCAATCATCGAGCAGGAGCAACGAATAACTGGACTGTCACAAACGATTAAATGCACCACTGGCGGAGCTGGAAGACTGCATGAGAAGGAAAGGCTTTAACAAATGAACGGGGAAGGAGAAGGGGCTTCATCGTCTTTGTAATTCGCCGTCATCAGTTTTACTCCTATCTTGGATGAGTTTCGCCCGACTGGATACTCTCATATCTGAAATATCTTCCAACCTATCCGTCCATCATACTGCAAGTCTCTTCTTCATTCCTGAAACTTCTGAATTATGAACTTTCTACTAACCCATCGTCCTCCATTTTTTTTCTAAATGACCAAACTATCTAAAAATACACTGAACTATCCTTTCACTTACACTAACTTTGTTACCACGTATACAGCTATACATTTCTCACGTTTTCAGTTAATATCAACAGCTTACCAATTTTCTATTTCATCTTCTTTCAGTATCAACACGTTACTTTCATAAAGGAAAGTGCCTTTCCTAAATTTCAACCTTGGTTTCACGGACTCTTAAAAGTCTCATTCTAGTGTTTTACATTATCTTGCTATATTCCTTGATTCATCCAACTATATTTACTCCAAAATACCTATAAAAATCAAATGCGTCGATTCACCAATTCTCTATATTAACATTCATTGTGGTTTCTAATTAGTCTCGTAATTTTACTTTTTTTCACATTCGCTCTCCACATTCTTCTCTTTGATTAGTTTCTGATGTTTTCTTCCTTACCCACAATATATAGACCATGTAGATGAATAGTATACATACAAGCGAATACACAAACAAATCTAGTTTCCTTTCCGAATGACTTCCAATAGTTCCTTTATCATTTAGTCTGAGCAGTGGCATAATAACTGCGCCATCGGAAAAGGCATCCCGAGTAGCTTTTCGTTCTGTAGCTTACATCATTAATACCAAATAATGAGAAACATAGCTATTTAATTAACATGAAGCAAATTAAGTTAATTTGTTTGTAATGACTTTGTAAGCTCCGAGCATACTAAATAAATACACTACAAAGTTTTATTGCCATTCTAAAAATGAAACAAAATGACATTTTCCCTGCACTCGTCGCTGTGTTATTTCACTCATACTTTAGTTTTCTTGGGATCATCAACATCGAAATATACTGGTTACCAGAATATTTCAAAATAAAATTTAAAAAAATTTCCATATATATTAATATCGACAAGGACGAATGCAATTTTTGAAATCGTACCACTACAGCAAATTCAAATGCAAAAAAAAAGAATTATGTTTATCAACAAGAGCTGAATAAATTCCCTTTGTCTAAAATTTATACCTGCGTACCAGTCAAGCCTCATGACTAAGTATAAATTTACTGTTATCTAGTAAAAGTTAGCAGGAAAAAAATCGGCAATAATACTGAAGGACCCAAATCATTATATTCCACAAGATGGTTCACTATGCGTAACCAGGAAACCAGATTCATGACTCCGTTTATGAACGAAAGGAGAACTGCGAAACCTTTAAAGGGAAGTTACTATTATCTCATCAATATGCAGGGATGAAATTCAGTCAGGCTCTGTCAAGTGCTAATCTCTCATGGGTTGCACGAAGGTTGCATTCAAACATTCTCTATCTTCCTTTCATCAAATAACACCTAACAACTGCGTTCTTCTCCCACTTACCACAACTATTCATCCCCTACAGTAGTTAACATTTACATACTTCTCTACAGCGAAACGTGTTCCCGTGCAATTCACACAATTCGAGATACGATTTCTAGTGGGCAAAGAATTCTTTTTCGAATGAAAACATAAAAATTTAATCAAGAATATCCCCACTGAAGATACTTTTGATAATTACGATGATGCTAACGGCATCTTATTAATAGCAACGTCAAACAT
>NC_087202.1:57028192-57063192 GCF_015104395.2 Macrobrachium nipponense | reverse complement strand
GCAAAACTACGACAAATTTTCCTTTCCCACGATGCACGGTATAGTTCGCTTAAAGACAGTTATTGGTCATTTAAACTTAAGAAACAACTTCCTTTGCGATGTAGTCCTTTGATCCAGGAATCATTTTATTAAAATTCGGGAAAAAAAGATAAAATAATAATAATTTCTTAAACCTCGAAGTTTATAATGTCGGATAAATCTTGAGACATGCCAATCAAGCCAGTATCAAATGTTTCTGTGTTGTGAGAGAGAGAGAGAGAGAGAGAGAGAGAGAGAGAGAGAGAGAGAGAGAGAGATACAGCTGCAACAATGTAAAGTCACTACAGAGGGCATAACTCAATAAAATATTTAGTGAAAAATTTGGTAGGTCCTATGAGAGAAAGAAGCGGAGTTGAAAACCCAATACTGCTGTATCCAATACGACCGAAAATGGAATTTTTATTATATTTATTTCAAATCCCTTTATACTATAAGACGTTAGGCGCAAAAACTCCCAACCCACAGGGAACCTCGAGTAGTCCTCTTTCCTTCACGGCGAGAAACCTCATATTCTGCAAGTCCCAGATATAAATCAATCTAAAGTAAAACATATTGAAAAAAAAAATATCAATTTATAAATGCAGATTTAAAAAATGTTTCATATGTTGCGGAAATCTTTAATCAAAGTCTGGAGCAGAATAAAACCAGCATAAAATTCTGAAACTCCCTTCCCTCAGCCTCCCCCCCACCTCTCCGTCCCTCAAGGCGACATACAGATGTCTTCTACCGTGAAGCTCCAAAGCTATCTAACTGATGATACAAATCAAATTACTCTTTGATATCCACGCCTTGCAAGCTGGGAAATTTAACTGCCTGAAAAAATTCACGAAAGGCAATCAAATAAACAGTTAATCCACTTGCACGAAGGTGCCAGCGAGAAAGTGGATGTTATCGACGAGAGAGAGAGAGAGAGAGAGAGAGAGAGAGAGAGAGAGCTGGGGAAAATCAGGTTCATCTCTGTGCGAAGAGATTATGAACGCGTGACTGAATTAATGAAGATATGAATGTGAAATTTAGGCGGTAAAGCTTAGCACTGGGATACTCCGGGGCAGCAATTGAGATACAATAAAGGATAAAATAGTATGGTTTAAACTCTTCGAGGAAGAGCAGGAGAGAACCAAGTTTTAAATTACTGAGGAAAAGTGTAACGAAGCAAGATACAAGTAACTCTTCAAACGGAATGCTGATAAAGCGAGGCAAATTACACCAGTTGTGATAAACTTTCCAAAACCAAGGATACGGCGCAGGGGAAAGGGTGGTCGGGAAGTCATTCAGCACTGCAAGAAAGATTGAAGACACTCGCACCCAGTCAGATTTTTCGAAACAATCTGGCTGAATGCTTAAAACTTTTACTCTCTCTCTCTCTCTCTCTCTCTCTCTCGTCTCCTCTCTCTCTCTCGCTCTCTCTCATCTCTCTCTATCTCCTCTCTCTCTCTCTCTCTCTCTCTCTCTCTCTCTCTCTCTCTTTCCTTTCCATTATCCGTGACTCGTGGAATGCAAAAAATAAGAAAGCACAGTCAAGAACAAACAATACGCAATGGCTGTTGAAAAGTCAAATCTAAAAGGAATTCCAGCGGTAATATCCAGTGTGTCAAAAAAAGTGATTAACATCAAACGACATGAAAAGCACATTCAATTCACCTTGATTTCACAGTCTAATGTTAAAACGAGATGGTGAATACTAGGTATGATCTGTAAGGTAAACAACATCAGTTTTCGGTAAAAATAAATGCACATCAAGACCTTGAATTGAATTTAGCTTTGATACGACGGAGAGAGAGAGAGAGAGAGAGAGAGAGAGAGAGGAGAGAGAGAGAGAGATGCTAGATCTGACTTCCAAGAACGTACCCTAACCTTTCCCATTATAGCAAACAAAGTACCAAGAGGTAAGCAAGCTCCTGTCAAGCCAGGTAATGAATTTACCTGAAATATTGCACATGTAAAAATTATTTTTTACCTCCCAACAAAAGCAGCAATATATTACTTGGCATTAAGAGTGAAATCCACATACACTATTTGTTTCCTCAATTACACACTTAGTTACTTGAGAGAGAGAGAGAGAGAGAGAGAGAGAGAGAAAAGAAGTGAGGAGAAGAGAGAGAGAGAGAGAGAGAGAGAATAGGAATTAAGATTTTACATAATGAAACTTGAAGAATTAACGAAAATATAAAGAAATATATCAGATCACTATGGAAAATGAAGCTATTCAGCAACTAGGTTTCAGTCTTAGTAACAACCATACTGTACACACAATAGATTACGCATGGCTTCCATAACATCTTATGGCATGTGTAATTCACGGTTTCTCTTCCCAATTTCTTAACCCGGTCTTTTCAATCATGGAACGCATGCAACATTATACGTCAAACTTTGATTACATTTTTAGAGCAGAGTAACAGGTACTACTTCTTCACGAAAGGGATAATAATTTAGAAATAATGTAAGGTCAGTTTGGTTTATGAAAATGTAAACTTCTTATTTAAAAACTCAAAGTACTCCAAAAATTAAATGTCCCTCCGTTTAGTAAAAGCGAGTCCAGAGATGGGGAGGATCACAAATTCACTTTGACCTTTCAAGACAAAATTTAAATGTGACTTCATATGCAGACTGGCACATTATTATTATTATTATTATTATTATTATTATTATTATTATTATTATTATTATTATTATTATTATTATTATTATTATTGTTAAGACATTCACAGTTTCGTGAAAACAAAATGTTTAAAAAATATCCACAATTATATATAAAAATATATTTCTATGTAAAAATATAAAACAAAGACTCTCGAACACCTGAACGGTGTTCCTCATCAGTGTGACGTTAAAATGTAATGAAGAGGATAGTTTCCCTCCGAAGAGCATCTAAAAAGGTGGGCTGGGCGAGAAAATAATAACAGCCCATCATCGAAGTGCTAGTTCGTGTTTTAGGTAATCCCAAACTCAACAGGCAGTTGCGCCAACCTCCTCGATCTCCGAACCTGCGAAGTTGCTCCTGCTTGCACTGCATAGGTGCCATAGTCGGAAACATCCGCTGGGACGTCGGCTATCTGGAGAGAGAGGGGAAGAGGAAGCAGAGCATCAGGGTTCACATGGTCAACGTCAGTTTTAAAATTAAATTCTTTTAAGTATTGCCTGGCAATGAAACTGTTTATAAAAGCGGTTCATTGGTAAACGACTTATTATCCTCAAAAGATATTCCCATGTGTATAGCGGCGCCTTCAACTAGTCTTCTCACGTGAGAATCGTCGCTTTTAGAAATAATTTGTGCACCATCCCAAGATATAGTCAGCCTTATTTCCCATTAATATAGTGAGCACATGATGTCTCCTCTGATGGACTGATAAGTCTTTGAGACATACTAACCCTTGTAACTCCTTGTAACTAGCAAGAACAACCTTGCAAGAATTAAAAGATTCCGTGAGGGCCGGGGGGGGGATGGCCGCCGGTTTTAAATTAAGAGACCCGCTGAAAGGACAATAATGGAGGAAGACGAAAGAGGAAAATGCAAACTAAAGTTACTCAAGAAACAAGAAGCTAACAACATGCAAGAGTGTTTTTATTTTGTGATCAAGTCCCTGTCTCTTAATCAAAAATTTCCTTTTCGGGAAGCCTGGGTGAGTTTTCGGAACAATAACAAGATTTCTGATAAAAAAAAACATTAAATGTAATAAAATGTCTGAAAGGAAAATAGTAAGCACTATTATTACAGTTTCCATGGGAAAAAAATAGAGGTCCTTACACAGATGATTATTTGTATACCGAGTAGTCTGATATAAAGAGTAATGGGTATGACAGACGGGAAATAAAACAAATCACTTGGAAAGAAAAGAAGGAAATACTTGTCATCTGAAGAGATCAAGAAGACAATTCCGTCCCAAGTGTTTCTCCTTCACCAGACGCCTTCCAAGATCTTACAAGTCTCTTGAAAAACTTGACACTTCTTTGAACTTGACTTCCTGCTCCTTCTTCTTCCATCTGGGGCACTTTTCCCTTCTACTCCCCTCACGGCCCGAATTAACTTCTGGGCATCTTGGCTGCTGAGAATTCGGCAGCAGAAAAGTTTATTCTTCTTCGGTCAAATTTTTTTTTATTTTTGTTTTTTTTTACTATTTTCCGTACATCTTAAAACCACCGAATATGACAACATTCCAAGTAAACAAATTCTTTTCCCTTTGTGCTTTTATTATTTTTTTATGATTAATTTTCTGCCTTATTGTGCTTACCCCTCGGTAGTATGTCATCCATTCTCAGCTCTTCGCATTACTCAGGATTCTCTCAAGGCGTTTGTTTTCTCTATTTCTACACCGATAGCATTCACTCTCTCTCTCTCTCTCTCTCTCTCTCTCTCTTCTCTCTTCTTCTCTCTCTCTCTCTCTATCTCTTCTCTCTCTCTCTCTCTCTCTCTCTCTCTCTCTCTCTCTCTTAGTTTAAACAAAAAGCTGAAAATAAAGGACAGGTGTATCGATTGTCGGAAACACGGTCCCCATTTTCAGAGCAACTGAAACAAGACGCTGGATATGCTTGTGAACAATCTGTGTTGGAGAGAGGTTCGAACTGTCAAATTTACCACCCAGCCCCGTATTCTTTTAAGTGATCAAAGGCAAATGGAAAGCGAGTTACTACCTTTTCTATCCCTGGCTTGAACAATATATAAATAAGGAAAATACAGGAAGGGAGGGGATTCACAACAGAAGAATACATTGACAAACCGCCCCTGAAAGGGAGAAAGATTGTAGATAAGCGGACGCAGAAAGAGAATCGTCAAGTCTGGAATTAGTCTATGGTTCGCGCAATGGTAAAACGTTTACACACCCCTCGACGTTCGTACCAACGGAATTCTGTTGTATCCGTAAGTCCCAAATTATTCTGGCTCCCGACCGTTGTACTTTTGCTATTTATAGAAATATAAATGCTCATAACTGAATTCAAAACAATAATATAATTTGATGAAAGCAAAAATAAAAAATGAAAAAAAAGCTCTGGAAAACAGGATCAAATTAATGCTGTCCATCATGAGGATCGGGAGTTTATCATGAATCCAAACAATAATTCTGCTTTTACTGACACAATTCTTTGTGGTCCTGGAGGAAAAGGAGAACACGAATAGATGAGGGATCATTTTGGTACTAACGAGGCAAAAGGGTAGAATATATAAACGGGAAGAAGTGATGGGTTTATTGCATGCATTTGTCTCGGAATATTGATATTGAGAGGCATTTTTCTTCCACCGATTATTTCGCACTAGAGACGATGAAAGGGATGCAGATAATCCGATTTACCTGTATAGCATAAACAACAAATTTTGCAGATGCAGGTATCATGTGCTTGTCATCATGCCGTTCAGTGAATAATGAACTACATGTCTTGTTCTTGTCTGGCCGTCGTCCAGCCAGGGGCTTTATGTAAGAATGCAAAATAAAGGCGGGACGTAACGACCCTAGGAGCGGCCTTGCCTCCCTTCTCTTATATAACCGACATCTTGAACGGTATGGGTAATGATACACAAAGCAGCGAAATGTCATTACGAATTTATTAACGTCAAAAAACAGAAGCAACCTGACGTTTATTTTCTGTGCAGAACCATTTTCCATTTACGATGAAAGTTCTTTCCCTTTCCTGGAAAATCCACTCTTTCATGTGCCATAATGAATGGCCTTCTCCTGAGGGCAGCTTATTTTTAGATGATAAATGGCACCAATTTATGGCAGTAACGAACCTCATTTCCCACTAGGGATAAGCCTCCCCTTTACACCAAGAAGGTACTCCATTTCTTGACACATAGTACAATTCTTTTTGATCATGCAGGGTGATGGATGAAATTCTAGGCAGTGGTTCCCAAACTGAGGGAAATTTCCCCCAGTGGGAAAATTTGAAGCTACCAGGAGGGAAATAATTACACTACCTACTAGCTAAAAAAATCACCCTTCTCACTAATTTAATTCTAAAGTAGAAGAGCAAACATAAGTCCTTTTATTTATTACTAACCGCTCTCCTTGGCTATGCGTTTAGTTGTTACTAACCGCTCTCTATCCACTTTACTCTGTAACTATATATTTATCAGTATATTTATACATTTGAAAAATAAATTAGTAAATAGTCACAGTGTGTTTTAACTACTCTTTCCCTCATACACATGAAGGGGGAAATCTGGATGGTTGAACTGGGTGCAGGGGGAAATGACAGAAAAAAGTTTGGGAACCACTGATCTAGGTGGACCAGAAATTAACCAGCCATATTGCCGAAACACTGTCATTAGAGGGATGGTTTTTATCCGTATAACGAATACAAAAATGAATAAAGAAATGAATTTCAGGAAACGAAACTCTCCAGTTATCAGAAGCCGTATTATAATTTTTTTTTATATTGGGCTTAGAGAATGAATTAACCAGGATGATTATAAATATTTTCTCCCTTCAGAAATAAAAGGAAATAACTGAATCACGCTATAAATGAAGATTTCCCTCTCAAAAACACACAATCATGCACACCCTCAATATTTAAAATGTCATCAAAAGTTCAGTCGGTTATCAAAGGCACCCCTCTGACGAATAACGTAATGCGAGGGCCATTAGAAGTAGAATCATAAATTGGCTCCCAAAACGAGAGAATGTATTCATGGGATTTCCAAGGGACATGCAGACCAATTTATCATGGGGATAAAGCGACTGAAAATAGCTTTCGTTACAATAGAATTTTCCCGGTGGCGGGGGTAAGCCTAGGGGGTAAAGTTTCTGAATAAAAAGAGGGTAAAAAAAAATCATCTGCAGTTTAGACGTTTCTGGCAGGTAGCTTAGTAACCACTGGGTAGTAGAGCGCACTCGCATACTTGCGCGCACAAAGACATTCGCGCGCGCTGGTACACACACAATATATATATATATATATATATATATATATATATATATATATATATATGATATAAATATATATTTTGTGTGTGCTGATGCTTGACAACCCTACATTCCTGTTACATGTAACAGATACTGTAACGAACAATCAAATGAGATATATGCGCTTTATGGTCGTTTCATTTAATTGCCTATTACGTCGGATCTCTTCCTCAACCGCCCCCAGCTCGTTGCTACTTTTTCCTAGCGTCATCCACACATACCCACACTTTTGCATATCTCATCGGAGAATCAGAACGCTTTGGAAGTAAGCGCAGGAGGGAGAAGTGTTCGAAAATGATGTAGGATTAAAGTAAATATCGATTTGATTAAAACAGCGGTTCCCAAATAGGGGTAAATTACTCTACTGGGGGTAATTTCGCATCTGATGGGGGTAATGACCTTTCCCATTTTGACAGGTGCTGTAATGTACATACATACATATATATAGTATATATATATATATATATATATATTATATATATATGTATTATATATATATATAATTATATATATACACATATGTATTATTATGAAAAAAAATCAAAATTTAGATCTTAGCGAACGTCCAGTATCCGGCAATTAGTTGTCACCTCAGAGGAATGTGGAGATTGGGAGAGTAGGGGGGAGGGCTGCCTCATGTAACGGTTTTTTTTCATATCCGGTCCGAAGTCAGAGGAAGACGGACGCATTATTATACAAAGAATCCACTGCTATTTTTAACCAAAAAGGTGTTGTTTTAGATATTTTACACAGTGTTCCATTATTCAGCACCAATGGAACACTGTAAAAAACAATCATAAAATAAATATAAAAGAATTTGAAATTACAGATAATGTTCCAATTGATAAATCGCGAAAAATTTTAGAACGCATTTACAAATTTTACATAAAAGGTTAAAGCCTAATTTAAATGAATATAAAACATCAGCAACATTAAATATATGTTAGAAACGTTATATCAAGTATTTTATCAATATTTAGTTATTTTACCTCACACCCGTTAATAAAATTGGTAACACCATATTATTATTTGAGATTGAAATGTTTTTGGACAATAAGGGGAACAATTTAGCAGGAAAATTGAGAGATCCAAAATGGATTTCCATTCTGTGCTATTTAGTGGACATATATTCGAATATAAATGCCCTGAACACATCACTGCAAGGACCAGAAGAAAATGTTATCTCATTGATTGAAAAAATCAAGCATTTCGTAGGAAATTGGATTTTTGGTTCTCAAAATTGAAAACTGGCAGAATAGCTGCATTTCCTAAGTTAGGAGAGTTTTTGGAAGATACATATTCTATACACTTGAGCGATATGGAGAATATAATGAGTGCGCATTTAAATACCCTGCGTCTGAGGATGGAAGAATATTTCCTTGAAACTAACCTACTCAACTATGCTTAGATTCAGAATTCATTCACATGTAACACTGAACATCTGCCAGATAAAACAAATGGATTCGCAGAAGAAATACTTGAAATAAAGCAAGCAACCTCATACAAATGGAATTTAACTCCATGAAATT
The DNA here is from genome assembly GCF_015104395.2 of Macrobrachium nipponense. Lineage (NCBI taxonomy): Eukaryota > Metazoa > Arthropoda > Malacostraca > Decapoda > Palaemonidae > Macrobrachium > Macrobrachium nipponense. The sequence goes on along the minus strand of NC_087202.1, from coordinate 57,054,728 downwards.
ATCTTCATTTTGGATTAGCCGTAACAAAGAGTTCCCTCTGGCAAGTTTAGCACCCTTATGAACATTATTTCAATTATATATTCTCTCCATTTATTTTCAACCTTATTATATACGTATTCATTTTTTTTCAACAGAAATAATAGTACTTCTTGATATATTTGTTTCAATAATTGTATATAAAGGAAGGTTCAACCAACTAAAAGAGTGTGTTTTACATTAATCATGTACAAAATAATAGATATGGTGTGGGGTAACGAGCTTGCTGCTAGCCAGGATTTTGGAAAAGTGTGGTAATGACCAAAAGTAATTGGGAACCGCTGGATTAGAACAACCATACTCAGACCTCTAATAAAAAAAAATAAATGATGTAAATACTAGTTACTCGACAATAAAGACGTAAAGTTATTTGGGTAATTACTTTTGTTTGTGCATAATTCGTATCCAGAAAATACGTTTATATAAACAAATTATTCTGTAATTATTCTTGTAAAATATAACATTTTCTTTTTATTTTGCCTACTTTTCAGTTAACAAACTGATAATAACACTAACGCAAGTGAAAGCACAGCTAAAGTGAACTGATTTCTCACGGATTTCAATCCAGTTTTAGCATTTGTCCACCCTCATCAAGTAGTTTCACTACTAGTAAGGGTGGAAGTTAGTCCACCGAAACATAGTCCTTAGCTTAAACCAGACTGTTTTAATGGGCCTTTTATACTGGAGACGTATCCTGTTTTAACAGAAATATATAATATATATATATATATATATATATACATACACATACACAAAACGATGGATGAACTCAATAGCATTATGTCCATAGCAGCTTAATCATGATGAAGAGGTAGTAACATGAATACAACAATAATAACAACCGCTTCCACACTCATGAAGGAGAGGCAGCGCCTAATTTCCCAATGTAAACAATGTTTATTGACCCTCGCATCTCGGACGATAGCAAGCACGCACGGTTATCTTTCTCGACTAATTAAACACTATCAAATATTAACTGCTCGAATATTTGATAGTGTTATCAATTAGACACAACAAATGTTTCACGCCATACATGTTTAAATGTTTATATTCAGATCACTTAACCATTCATCACCTAATCCTCAGAATTACGCAAGAGGCGGCTTCATATGATTAGGATTATGGGTGAAAACATCAAACTGTTAGTACATGCGAAATAAATTACGCAAAACAAACGGCATCAGTGTTGAGAGCCAGAGAAAACAGCAAGCATACAACGACGATTAAGAGCTTAACACAATTTTATTGTAAATGTTTCAGGCTAGATTTCAAAATGCGAGACACTCTTTTTCAAATATGAAAACTTATTCCATCCAGTCACTCTCCAAACATTCCTCTTACCTCTCTTCTTTCTGCCTCATCCATTCCTTCATTCCAGGCGTTTAATTTCCCTTTCAATTCTAGTATAAGCCACTGATGGAGTAAAGTCACATTGCACGGTTGCAGTGGCTCGGGGCTGAGCAGTGGACGGCAACTTCGCCAGGAGGCCCCTGCTCGCCTCATCAACCACCCGATTAAATTGGTCACTCTCTGGTCCTGTAATAAAAAACAGATTTTGTCAACTTTCAACAATTTGCCATTTTTGCAAAGCGTGGGCAAAGCACACCAGGTTGACAGATTTTCCGCGGTCAACTTTTCATGTGAAATCTATTATGGTCCTGGAAGTATTATAAACTCTTCCCTCTGCTGTTTGTTTGTATTCATTTTCAAGGTTGTTTTGTCGTTTTATCTATTTTTGGCATTACTAATTCTCTATGATTGTATTCAGAAGTAATAATCATTCTACTTCCTGTCTATATAAAAATCGGTGAATTTTATTAGGAATGGGAAAAATATAGGTCTCTAACAAATACAGGCAGTTTTTTATATTTAGGATTTGAACCAATACGTGAGTGCGTTAACAGGGAACTACAATATTTTTATTCTATAATATATGGAACTAACAGACGGAAATTTAGTGGCACGATAAAAACGATATCACCTAGTCCTTTGCAACAACGACAAAAACGCAACAAAAACAAACAATACTAAACCATTTTAAATATCGAAAATAACGCTCATGATATTTTATTCTAAAAAATAAAAAAAAAAAAAAATTTTAAGAGGTTCTCCATCTATTAGAGATACGAGACCTCTGAATATATTATGCCGAAGTCCCGCAGCACCACTGAAATGTGGAGAGAGAGAGAGAGAGAGAGAGAGAGAGAGAGAGAGAGAGAGAGAGATATTTTTTCATTTTATCACACAGTCTGTGAACTTTCAGTGTCCACTTACCCAAGAAGGTAAGTTGTTGTCTGCATTATAAGCGGCACAAGGTTTACATTCTGATTACAAAGGTAATTTACTGAAACTTCCACCAAATCAGTATTGGAAACAAAAGGCATTTTGCCTTTCATGGTGCTCTACCCAAGGCTTAGTGATGAAGATGTGCATTAACCAACAGATCTTCTCTGCTCTCGAGTCAGCACTATGAACACAAAAAAAGAATAAGCGTCGATTCTCGGGCATTCAACTGAGGGGTTAGAGATGTGCATTTCTGGTGATAGAGGTTCACTCTCGACGTGGTTCGGAAGTCACGTAAAGCCGTTGGTCCCCTTGCTGAATAACCGCTGGTTCCTTGCAACGTAACAACACAATACAAACAAACAAAAAGAATAATCTCTATAACGATAAAGAACGAAAAGGCCAAAAAGAAAAAGACATTCTAAACAAAATTAGTTCATAGGAGGTGAAGAATGACGAGGATAGTGACCACTAGCACTGACATGAATAATTGTGGAAAATCCCCGTTAACGTTTGGGGGGGGGGGGGGTGTCTCTCTCCTAGATAGTGACCCCAAGGGTTCTCGGGGTTCGTTACCTAGCTCTAATATTTCTTGGAGGTCATATCTTTATGACATTTACAGTCTTTTGGCTGTTTTTATTTATTTATTTATTTTTTTTTTTTAATTTTTTTTTTTACGGTAATCCCCAACGACCTTGTATTAAAGACGCCGCAGAGGTGGATACATATACCAGGTTAAAACCTTTTGCGGTCACTATCTAGGAAAGATCCGCTTGTGGCGTATGCCTTTTTGAGAAGAACAAGCCGTGAGCCGACCTCCAGCTTACTCGGGACGCGTGCAATAGTTGTATTGTATATAAATGTGGCAAAAAATTTGAATTTGAACATTTGCGTTACACACCTCTAACCGTACGCTACGCTAGAAAGTCAATAGTCGTAACGAAGGTGCCTTCCACTCGAATTAGGCGAAGTGGGGTAGAAACAGGAGCTAAATTGGCCAAAATGTCGAGAGGGGTGGGGACCGCTGAAAAAAATCCCCCGTCCCACCCTCCTCGATAAGCCACTACCATCCCCCTCCCGTCCCATTGAAAATATTTTGTTTACCATCGGCTGCGTATACAACAGAAGCCTTTCCACACCCGTTATCCCTACGGAGTTACGTCACAATTAAATGGCCCCTAATCGTGTATAATACATTAGTATACAATTAAGTTTCTCCCAAATTTTTAAATATCAGTTTACACAAAATTAGTCGAATTGTGTTGACTCGCGAGAGATATTTACATGGTGACAACGGAAGCCAAAATGTATTGATACAAGTTTAATATGCGTACGATTCCCGCAAAGATGTGACTTCTAATTTCTTATGTGAATTGTATCGTTGTTTGTCACGTGTAGTACACAGTACTTATCTTTAGGTTCTTAGTAATATCATATTAATAATTGTGTATGATATTATCATTATAAATGCACTGCACAACACTTAATATACAAATTCGAGCGTATGCGAAGCATGAAGTAGTTTGTAGGTTTAGTCGCCGCGTAAGCGAAATTATTAAGCAAGGTTCTCCAGTACACTGAGGACCCGGCAGCATAAAAAGCAATCGCGAAATGAAAATTCTTCTGGTAGCTAGCGGCTCTGAGAAGAATTTCTTTGATCTATGGTTGCTTGGTTACGGCAAGTACTACATATTGATATGATGGCTATAACTGCGTAGAAAACACCGATGGAGATAATCTAATAATACCAAAAGTACTTCACTTCAGCATTAATATTTTATTGAAGTTTCTCGTAAGCAGGATGGTTCAATTTAATTCACCGTAACAGTGACAGTTGCATAACTACATAAAAGTAACACCGAATTACATAAAGTAATACTGAACTGGTCCCGTAAGCAGATGGTTCCATTTAATTCACCTTAAGAGTTTCATTATTATATAAAAGTAACACTGAATTGAATAAAGTAACACTGAACAGATCCTGTACACACCAAAATGATGACTTATCGGCAGACATTGGGGAAGACGTCTCTGTTGATGCAGAGAATTAATGTTCATTGCTCTTCCATCTAACCACAAACAAACGTGTTTTCATGAATCAACGTTCGATAAACCTTAGTGTGAAAACACTGGTAGATTAAATGAAACTACTTTAATAATTTTACAATACGTTAATGCCACAAGTTACTTATCAAAACTACGCCAGTTACACTTTTCAAGAAAACGTCTAGTAGACCAAAAACGCGCATCGTAATAAATGTATGCCGATTTAATCTAAACACTGAAGTAAAAAAAGAGATGCAATTGTATCTTTTCAAAAATCAAGAAAACGGTATGGGTTCCGTTTCCAGAAACAAGGAACTGATAGAGATGAAAGGGTTAGTCATCCTAGGAAGGTGTCACAGGAAGCAAAGATTTACGTTTACAGAGTGGACAGTTTTTCCACATATCAGAGCTCTCCATTTTCACAAATGTCATATATGTCATTCTTTGTCATCATCAGCTCCGTCTTAGTCACATTTTACCTAAATTATAGGATCTTGGCAATAACGCAGCAGCAGCAGCAGTAGTAGAAATAGTAGAAGCAGTACTAGTAATAGAAGCGGCGGTGGTAGTAGCAATAGTATATTGATATCGTAAATATCTATGAATATAAGCTAAACAGAAATTGTTCATCCATAATAAGATTATAGGTATAATGATGCAACTATGGACACATTACCTAACAGTGCGGAGCAAATGTTATCCCATTCCAGCAATTAGAAATCTACTTGATCTTAAAATAAACTGAAAACAATACTTCATTCAGATGCTATTATTGTGTGTGTGTGTGTGTGTGTGTGTGTGTGTGTGTGTGTGAATTAAACTGTAACTTTTAATCACAAGCATTTTCAGAAGCAGGTGTTCTCTTTTATATCAAAAGATAAAGAGACATAAGTTGGGTTAAAGAAGATTTTGCATTATCAAATCATCAGAGGTATTTTTTATTTTGACCCCTTTCCTGTTGCCATAAATCTTACTTACTTTGTAATTTCACTTTGTTTCTTTTTTCCACAATTATGTGGTTATTTTTCCATGTCTCAGGTGCTTCTTGCATAACGGGTATTACTATTTAAACAAAATAATCCTCCATCAGTCATGCTAACGAATCAACCATCTTTCCTTATGCGGTTATATAATAGCAGGAAAATCAAGTAATCATCAAATTAAGAGATGATCATCCGCCCTTCGACAATGAACCTCATCCTTACTCATTGGGGGATGTTTTCGCCTCATCAGAGAAGGAATAGCTGCTTCCGCATCCACATCAGTATTTCAGAATGAGTATTCTCCTTTGTGTTGAGACTTACATCTTACCTGAAAGGACAGGAAGCAGAAGGTGTGGGGAGGAATGAATTAAAGGAAACCTGTCCTGGCTGAGTATAAGGTGAAAGTATGATTACTGGAAATGGCAACTGAGCTAATAATACAACGTAAGATGCTTTGGTTGCAGATAGGTTGGAAAGACAGACGGTGCTGGATAAACAGTGAGTTAACAGAAAATAAAGACAATAGCAGGAAAATCATATAAGTAATAAATCAAGAGGTGATGGCATATACCTAATTACGTCTTACCATTCTCTATCTGATGTTGTATATAGGTAAATAAACGTGGAACAATGAGAGCAAATACAACAATCTGTGATGCTGGGTAAGGACTGAGGTTTAATTTCATAAACAAACCTTTTTCCTTAGAGGTTAAAGTACCTTCGGTAAATATATATGACAACTACAAAGCAGTAACTGTCACGCAAAATCACCACAATAAAAAAAAAAGACCTTATTCAAAATGCGATCATGTCATGCAAACAATAATATAAACTCAGGAGAGAGAAGAAAATACCAGTAAGTAACTACAAAATGTGTTTTTATTTCGTTGAAAGGTAGTATTAGTGCAGTCTTACGTACACGTCCGAGATGCTTGTCAATTAATTTCTGCTTTTTGCAAAGGAAAATATTTCATAAATGTTTTATACATTTAAAAATCATAAAAAAGACATGTTGAAAGCCGCACGACTTCCAGACAGAAATTTCGCACAAAAATGATCTCCTTTTTGGCATAAGAGGTGTGAAGACGTGAAATAAAAATGAAAAGAATTCTGAGAAACAAACTTTACATAACGTCCACTCTCCTGCGTAAAATTGCATAATATTTTGCAGGACATGAAGAACAAAAAGAGGAGAAACGTGACTGGATTCAAAATACAGAGGGTTTCGAGTGAAGGGGAGGAGGATTTAAGAGGCCTAAATATGAGGAAGGCAAGAGGGGTAAAAAGACGCTAGATTTAGAAATATGAAACGACCAATAAAAAAAAAAATAGTTTTTGGAAAAATCTGAATATTTTATAACGAAAGATGATTATGGAACCACAACAAGTTCCAGAAAGGAATAAAACGAAGGAAACGCGTTACTGTGTGATGTAAATATGATGACCAAGGTATGAATAAAAAGATCAATGAAGACATTAAAAATGAAACAAACATCACCAACTGATAAAATAATACGCTTGCAAGTATATTTTCTCCCCTCTAAAGTACTCTTCGTCTCGCCTATTCCTTGAGAACCTTCAGTTCTCTCTATTTCTTCTTCCTTCTTCCTCCACCTAAGTCTTGCTTCCTCTCTGTTGCCTTCAGGGCTTTTCATTTGCTGCCGGATCTTTCTTGCAATAAAACTTTTATTTTTCCACAGTCAGAGCTCTTTAGAGCTTTTAACTATATCCCCCCCTTTTCATCACTTTCGTTGTTTCCGTTTGACGGCCAATCGTCAACTTTTTGTGATAAACGAATGTATGTTTCCTGTACTTTTACCAAATCATTTTTACCCCTAATGTATTTTCCTTTTCTTTGTCTCTAGTCGCATCAACTCCTAAAACCTGCCCTAATTGTTAAGCAAACTTTTGGAAAAACACCTTCCTCTCTCTGATGTGAAACGTAATGGACAATAGCAAAACATGTTCTGCAGTACCCACGCAGTCTTTCAGCAGCATTGCTCACTCTGCTAGCCCACACCACAGTCCTTAATCAAGCAATTCGTGGAGAGTGGGAGGACGACGTTAAGGAAGACAGGTGGTCTGGGAGAAGGAGGGGGGTTTTTCCAAAATGAATATCCATGAAATGAGGGATGGTGTTCATAAATTCACTGCCCTCAGGGCTATTTAACGACAGTCATCCTGAGTCTTGAACTAAGTAGTGCTTCCAATGCCCTAGGTTTCTTGGTTATTACAAGGCCAATCTAGTTTGCGTGGATTCATTAGCATTACAAATAACGGAACGTATTGTCTGTCAAGACGGAGAAGTTGAATTACTTTCGACATCGAGTTTTAAATTCATTTAGTTGACCATGGAAAAGATGAGGAGCTAAGCAAGAGTTCTTCCATGAATTTAATATAGGAATCTGTATGTCCCTTCAGTGATGCAAAGAGGCATAAGAGAGAAAATGAAATTAGGGCCTGAATTTGTGCTGTTGTTAGCAATCCTTGTTTCTAACTTAAGTCCTCCCCTCTGTAGACATTACCATTGCTGGTCAGTTCCGTAGTGTGTCTCATGTACTGTCCGTGCACTGGTTTGCTGTGCCATTTCTCTGATCTGTTTTTCATTCTCCACCTGCATATTGCTGGGTCTTCGTCTACTTTTAGTAGTGCTTCTTTCAAGCATTCCTTAAGCACTCGTCTTCACTGGTTTTCAGATATTGCCCCAGAGCTCGTCTTTCGATGCTTACTGGACCTTTCTCTCTATCATTGTGTTATGTATAGGTTGTTTGTATTTACTCTTGGGTTTAGTGTTTTGTATATTGTCATGTGTTTCCTAGTGTTCGGGTCTGTGCAGCAGAGTTCAGCCATCGTCCACTCCACTATGCCTGCGCTGTATCTGATTACTGGTATTGCCCATGTGTTTATGGTATTAGTCATGTTTCCAGCTTTGAGTTTTGACTTGAGTGTTGCATGAAGCCTCTGCACATATTCTTTCCTGGTCGTGTCCTTCATCTTTTGGTGTTTTATATTATTATTATTCATCCATTGTCTGATCTTTTCTACCCATTCCGTCCTGTCTGTTACTTCGTCGGTGTTTCTTCGTGTGTCGTTGTTTGATACCTCATCATCCCTGTCGTGTTCTGTGGAATCGTCTCTCAGTTCGTCTTCTTGTAATTCGTTGCCGTGTGTCATTTCCCTTTCCAGTTCTTCTCTTTCTGTTGGGGAGAGCCAGTTCTTTTTCTTTATGTTCCTTACTTAGTCTGCCAGCCTCCGCTCTGCTTGGGGAGTGTTATTCCTCTCATTCCAGATGTTGACCAACCTTCCTCTATATCCTCTCTCCGTCGGGTTGCTTCTGATGTAGCATCTCCATATTCTTCTCTTGTCCATTTCTTCCTCTTATTTCCTTCTGTAGCTCCAGTCTCTGGTTGTTGGCTACTGCCGTTGTGGTGGTCAGTTGCTGGACTTCGACCTCCAAGTACCTGACTGTCTTCCCCTTCAATTGGGCTGAATACCTGGCTGCCGGACGAAGCTCCTCTGTTGCCAGAGGTTCCATTTACGTTGTTGTCGTTTAATTCTGCATTTCTTTCCATCATTGCTGAGTTTTGTTATTTAACCCATAGCTGGACCCTACTCCATCAGGAATAGGTACTCATTTACAGCTGAGTAGACTGAGGAAATTATGGTAAAGATCCTTTCCCAAGGAATCAATGCGGAGGAGAGCGGTCACCCATCCAACGACTGACCAGCCCCACTGTTGCTTAACCAGTCAATTGACGATCTAACCCAGAATAATGATAGGAGAGACAAAGTCTTTTTGAACAGTTTTACAGTAGCAATACAGAGTCGTTTTAGCTTTCGAAAATTCCTCATTCCTTCTTCAACATAAGGTGTCAAGAGCCACTGGAACAGAAAAATTCTGTTTGGAAAACAAGAAGAATCTTTTTGTCACTTGCATTTACCAGGGCTTGATTGCAGGCAAATATTTCTAAATAACGTACAGTGCTTATCTGAGGTGTACCAAGTCGAGTTATAACCTCTTAAAAACAAAAACATGGAAGTTTTGAAGTGAAACTGTTGTCTTAAATTGTGCCGGAGAGAGAGAGAGAGAAAGAGAGAGAGAGAGAGAGTTTCAATTCTATATTCTATTTCCTGAGTTGAGTAACAGCCTCTCTCTCTCTCTCTCTCTCTCTCTCTCTCTCTCTCTCTCTCTCTCTCTCTGGCACAATTTGTGATTCCATTTCATTTGAAATCTTTTATGTTTTTGTTTTTGAAAGGTTAAATCTTGGCACACCTCATAATCGATAAGGAATGTATGCTGTTATAATTATAATTTCCACGAAATAAACATAAACCTGCAGACTTTTTGAATAATTGCAGATTGCGAACACAGATTTAATATACAGTATATTCCAATGAGCAAATATCTATAGTTTAATCATTTTACATCCTACTCTCAAAGATCAGGTATGCCATGAAGGTGCATCAAATATTTTGCAATTACTAAAGAAATTTGGACAAATAAGTTGCTTTTGTTTTCGATATCAATAGAAACTGTTCACATCAGTTCAGTCTTCATGATCATATGTCAACAATAATAACGACACAACACCAAGCACTAAAGCATTCAAGGTACAACGCATCAGAGAAGAAATTAAAGGAGTAAATAACAAACTAAGTGGCCTAAAAGCAACAAAGGAATTACAAACAAAAAATATAAATAAAAATAAACAAGACACAGACACACATTTACGGAGAGATATACAATGAAATGATAGCATAAAAAAAAAACGATACGTGAAAGCCACCAAAATAGCCAACCTGAAAGAAGTGAAAATGAAACAGAGAAAAGATGAAGGAATTCCTTGGAACAAGATGGATTTTAAAGTTAGTTTGCAATCCGCTTGAGTTCAAAGGCCAGCAAAGATCAAATGAATTCCATGAAGCAGAAAGCCAGAGAAGCAGGACACTCAACCGTAAAAGACCAAAGGCAGGTTTCTGGGTTTTAAATTTCAGTTCCTTAAGAAACATAAAACGATGAAATCAGTTTATCATTATTTGTATGATGGGAGGTGTTTAAACAACATCTAAAAAAACTGTCGATGGACTTTGGACTAAGGAAAATTTTAATGGTCAGATTTTCAAGAGCTTCTAAGTCCGGATACATATTCTGGGTATGCTTTTCTGAATATACTTACTAAGGCCGACTCCAAAATTGGTTTACCCTAGAAAAAGACAACAGCATCATTAAACTAGAAGAAAAATTAGATTAGAGACTTCCATGTTAACAAGAAAAAAATTTAACGTTGACGATGAACGATTACATCTAGATACACATTCTCTGCAACTGACACGCGTGCCGAAACAATCATGAAGGATACTGCAGCAAAACTACAAAAAATAAAAAGATGGGCGCACAGCCTCCTTAGTGGGAATAGCTGCCTCTTGACAGAATAGAACAGCACGGATAAAATCTCATTCTAGAGGGACTAGACTGAATACAAGAAAGTTTTCTTAGATGTATGAACGGTATTCCTAGACAACTTTGGAGTATGTTATTAGGACATCATACCCAAAAGTTTGAATACATTAATTAAATAGCCCTACTAATCATAAGTGTATATATTTTTGCTTGGGGGAAATTACCACTGAATATTGGGTCAGCGTTTTAATTAATTATCGGAAATTAACCGGACGGAAACGAGTTCATGAAGCGGAAACTGGCCCAAATTAATTGACGTAGAATGAGCTGGGTCTGTATTTTTCGCTGTTCTTAAATTACCCAGCCATCAACGCTCACAAAACCTGTATACGAGTAAATTAACTTTTATCACGAAGATCAAAGGCCATATTTCTTTCACCCACATAAAAGGATACTGAAGGGGATCTTTCCTAGAAAGTTGTTGGGGTCGTTATCTAGGACTAATATTTCTTGGAGATCATTACCTTTATGATATTTGGCATTTTTTTCTATATATGGTTTTTACGGTAATCCCCAACCGGCACTTACTAAACACACCACAATGGTGGATACATACCGGGTTAAAATCCGTGCGGGTCACTATTTAGGAAAGATCCTACTGAAGCTGTTGCAATAACGAAAACGAAAGCAAAATACCATGATACTGAATCTGCTAATACGAAGAAATTGAAATTCAAAACTAAAGACCCAACAAATTACGAATGAAAGAAAAAAACACACACACAAACACACACACACAGACATTCCACGTTTATGATTGCCCGGAAAGAGCACCCAGAGGATTGAAGTCACTGACGCAAGCGCCAATCGTTTGAACATTACTAAAACTTAATTTTTTTTAAGGACTATATATCTTAGTTGTTAGTATTCATACTCTCCTTGCAGATGCTAAGCATAGTCTCGTTTCCACCACTATAAAAACAATTCATTCTTGCATAATAAATATCGCTCATTTCAGCTTCACTAAAAAAAACTAAACGGCACCAGGGTGCTAGCAAATCGTGACAGATATATTCAGTGATTAAATAACATTGAAGAGAGAGAGAGAGAGAGAGAGAGAGAGATTCCAATATCACGAGATTCCTTCAATCATCTTAGATCTAGCCCGAGATTAAATGAGTAAGGTGGGAGACAAGAGAAGTTCGCACAGTATTTCCTACAGGATAATTCTACACTTCGAATTTTCTCGCCTCAATTTTTATTTATATTTCCCTCCACTTGCCATAATTGACTGGGTGCAGATTTATTAAAGATTTTCTACCACATTTTCATTCCTAACAGAACGTTTATCATATTAGGTAACTCTCAAGTTAAACATATATTTGTGAATTATGCTTTGTTATACTGAATACAAATATTATATAAATAAAATAACTTGTCCTGAGTAAAAGCTTCCCTTTCCCTTTGTCAACGATTAAAAGTCATTATCATGACTGTAACAAGAACTTCATTTATATTATATCAAATGAAACCAGATACGCACCATTAGCACTGTCAGGGATATCATGCTCTGAGGGATCGGGTCCTGGGAAAAGGAAATTGGATACACAAAAAGCTAACCCATTGCACTGCAACATGATGACAGGGTCTCAATCATGAAACGTAATCCTTGAGCAATCTCCCAGTCTAAGCTGAATTCTACCCTTGCTAAATTGTTCCGTTGATCAAAAACAAGAAGAAAAAGCAGAAAATGGGAAGATATTACATTTTTTTCAGAGCGAAGCTTTGTCAAATGTTGCATATAATACGACATGGTATCAAATCTAAGGTGACCAGATTTCTGAGACAAAACCCGAGGACATTTTCGGTTCAGAGTCGTAAAAACCTCCAAGACATGACGCTTTTTGAGTTCACGTTTTAATTTCCAACTGAACTTTGTTAATACATCTAACTTACCTTTACTGTTTAGTTAACAATTTATCAGATCATCATATTCCTTGAAGGGGAGAAATCAGGTGTTTGCCAGATTAAAACATCTTCAAAATATTTTGTATATGCAATATTTCTGCCTGTTATAATGATATATTCTTGCTATTGTGTAAACGACCTTACATAAGTAAAAACACTGGTAAAACAGGTACGAAGAATAAAGGAATGTCTAACTCTTCTTATAAGAAACTGAAAAGCCGTTACTGCGTTAACAGGACCCGCGCAAATACTGTGATTTCATAGAAAAAAAGTTATAATTGTAACTGGCATAGGATTTCACTATTCTTATTTTCTAAAGAACGCTTTTGGATTTTGAAAACAATTTAATATTCTGAGCCTGAAAAAGACCCCGAAAATTGACGCATATGTTTACCTAAATGACATGATCATTAAGAGAAATTAATTTTTCTTGTGTTTGTGCAATAATGTGAAGAAGAGAAATCCGCACAACGTCGAAGCGAATTACCTCCATGTCCTCGCATCACAAAACCTGTCCAAACACGAGATAAATGCAGCTCCGGGCAATTTATAATTTGAAAGCCTAAAGATAATACCATTTGCATTTTCCATCCAGACACAACGAGTCAACAGGGTCCGACGGGAAGAAGGTAAGCAAACGTGGGAGCGGAACTGCATAAACAATCCGAATTTACAGTAAACCTCAATTCTCAATCTTGATAATGTTCTCCAAAAGATTCTCCTCCTTTAACCTCACAACAATGGAGTTCGAGAATATGGAATATAGAGATGAACGGAAGGCAAGGAAGGGAATTATTCAATGATACGTTCTGGCGGTTACATATAGTTTTGAGAGACATGTTTTCCTGTTGACTTTTTTACTTAGATAAGACCAGTCACCGGGGCCAACACAGAATTAGGGAAAATCAAGCGGCTGTATACTTTAATCAGGGGGCTTTAACTGCCCCTCCCCGATTCACAGGTCCTTTCCTTTATTTATTTCTTTTATTTGTATAGGGAATGTTTATCTGTAGCACTATGAAATTAATAACGGATGTATGAATTTATACGATGCCAAAATATCTTACAAACAAAAGTCTTTAAAAAGACCATGTTGTCATCAAGCCAAGGGAACAACAAAGGTTATTCAGACAGCAAAGATAGCACTCTTTGCACTGACCCAAAACGATGATGATCGCGTATAAAAAAGAAAACTTATAGCAGGACGAAATGCAATATATCTCACAAAAAAAGCGATGAACAGTTTTCCTGCTCGCTTTTATTTTCCTGTCGTCAAACTACAGCCAAAAGGGGTCAGGAAATGAGTACTAGACGAGAAATTGACAAGATAAAATCATTCCAGTGACGCGAACACGAATATTGTCTTGCTAATTTACATGCATACTCTCGAATATGAATAGAGACCTATAGATATTCGAGATGAACATCATGGCAAGTACAAAAGGTAACAAATACAAAAATCACAAGATTATACTTATGGGGGAAAACATAGATTAATTAATAGAGATATGCGAAGATGCGGCAAGAAACTGCAGTAGACATAAAACAAACTTCAAAGGTTTTATTACTCAATCATCAGTAGCACGAAACAATGATGACACAAAATGAAAGAGTAAGAGACGCAATGCAGCATCGCATTTTTTAAGACGTTCTTCAAAAGTCTCAGGAACATAAATCACGAGGTCTCAACAGAATTAGAGACGCATAACCTGCAATGAATATTCATTCCAGCCCGGATAAGAACGGATAATGCTAATACTAAGCATCATAACATGGCATATCAGCAAGAATGACAAAATGTATTAAAAGACTTGTCAGTATTTAGATGGAAATGAATATCTAAAAATATCTTTGTAAAACAACTGTAAATAAAGGATAGGTTTACTGTCTGAGAATTATCTACAGTATATACTACTGACATGTCTCTGTCATTATGATGAAATGTTACCGTGTAACGAATACTGTTACCAAGGAGAACCGTGACAACGTCTTTAAAAAAAGCGATTCAGTTAAATCAAATAATGGAGCATGCATCAGTGAATGAAATACTATAAATTACTACAGGGAGAGTATATGTTTTGCAATCATTTCCTATAAGTATTTTGTGATGGCGTATTTTTCATTTCAGTATAAAACAGAGCTTGGTGTTGTAAGATTGTAACTTTTTCATAACGTAACTCATATTTTTATTCCACGGAAAGTAAATGTATCAATAACAAATACTGTCCCAGCCATAACTGGCAGCACAGAAATTTGCAACATTCCAAAATTAATAATTGAATGGAAGCCAAAATACTAGAGATAAAAGAGATCGAATTGCGTTTTGCAGTGCCTTCTCAGATTGTCATATCCAAGAACTTCCACACTTGTAGGTATCTTATAAATAATTCCTTCATTCCTTTCCGGACCATTACAAATTAAAGTTTTACCACTGCAGCTAGGTTATGGAAAACCTGTCCTAAAATTAAATAACCTTATGGGGCAGACTATACATTCTATTTTGGCACTAACAAGAATATCAACTTCTACTACCACGATGATTTGACAGGTCAATTCACTGCCAGGTCAAATACAAGGACATCATAGAAAAACAACAATAACTATAACACGTTTACGTAGCCATAAACCTTAAATAAAAAAAACAAACGCGCCAAGAAAATCAGAGACCCTCAGCGTGTACAGGATCCTTTCATTGTTTGGATAAATCTTGTGGGCCGGGTGAGGGCGGGGGGTGTAAATCCAGAAAAGAAAATAAGAACTCGCTATACTACTACTGGCACTCTGCGACTAGAGGCGATGTAAGAGCCATCATCATGAAATTGGATCCCCGTTCGAACAACTGGCCTGATGCAGACCAATTCGCTTTTCGCTAAATTTTCTCGGGGATTTATGAACCGGGAAATGTTTAGACGTTTCGTTTCAAACTAATGATGCCTTCTGTTTGGAAAGAGGGAAGGACGCGTTCTGTCATTGTTTCACTTAGAGACAGAGAGAGACAGAGAGAGAGAGACAGAGAGAGAGAGAGAGAGGAGAGGAGAGAGGAGAGGCGAGAGAGAGAGGGAGAGGAAACCAATGCATTTATTTCTATTTAGGGTGTTACAGTCGGAAGTTTTAGTTCTAAGATTAAAATACACGAAAACCTGCAAATAGTAATCTTTTAATTAACAATAACTCCTCCCATACGGTAGACGTAAAACTCTCAGCATTGAGATCAGTGTTTCTTAGAGCATTTATTATTTGCAGTCCAGAATTTATCAATGAGACATTAGAATTTATATACCAAGTTGGTATTCAAAATAACTTCAAATTAACACGAAAAACATTCATTTTACTCATATGAGGAGAAAAACGGACAACTGAATTTTATAACTTCCCCATACCATCCCAAAATAGAATGCATAGTCTACCCCATAAGGTTATCTTAATTTTAGTACAACTTTTTCATGCCTTAGCTCCAATGGTAAAACTTTAATTTGTTAAAATCCGGAAAGGAATGAAGGAGTTATTTATAAGATACCATGCAAGTGCGGAAGTTCTTATATAGGACAATCTGAGGAGGCACTGGGAAACACAATTTGAATTATAAACATAAGAACAAATAATACAAGTAATGCCTCGTGTGTTCACATTAGTATGGGTAATTTACCAACTGACAGGCACAGGTCAAAGATTTCATTTAAGAGTAAGTTTTATTTAAAGAAATTTAATAGAAACAGCTTGCATTGCTCACAGCAAAGAAAAAAACACCAGTTTATCGCCTGGTTATATATAAATTGGATCCTTTTATTTTACATGTTCTGAAACGTCAGTACAAAATGGACGAAAGTATCCATTAACCTTCGTTCGTCTACCCACTTTGACCGTTCATTTAAGCTTTTGTAAAGGATAATTACTTTCCCTTTCATTTATCTCACTGTTAGACAAAATAACGAGGATGCCCCTATTTGTTCTATATTTTATATATGCTGGGAAATTCAGTTAATATATTCCTGAATTAGTGAATCTAGATTCCTATTCCTTTTATGAGAACAGTCTACTTACTTTTATTTTAAGTTATGCATATACTGATTTGTACAACTACTAATGATTGTTTCACTGTAACCCTTCCGTGGTTGATGAAGGAACATACCTATTTAAAGTAATAGCCAAGACGATTTTGACAGCTGCAGATTGCTGTTTGGAATTTGGAACACACATTGTGTGTATGTTTTGTTTTCCAGCACACTGTTTTGCAGTCATAAGAGACTCTATTACCTGCCTTAGTGACACTTGTGCATTGCGTACGTTCCTGTGTGAGCCTATTTTAGCTTGTGTTGCTCATGTGCTAGTGAGAGAGCCACTTTGAAGCCTATGCATTGCTTACACACTTTGAGAGTTCCACCTGAAGCTTTGCTAAACCTACTTATGTTCTGCGTGACCTATTTTCTTAGGGTCTGCAAACACTTACATTTCTGTTGGAACAGTTACGCACATTTTAGTGTGCCACCTGCTTACGCACTATTGAGTGCCACCGTGTTCTGGGAACACACAACATCTTGTGAGACAAAACCTTATGCGCCTTTTGGTGCCACCGGTGCTCACACGAGCAAGCCAAATCTCCGAAGTAGGCTGTTCGCCTGACTTCCCTGCTTTGACCTGTTGAGTGCCAGTGAGTACCTCGAACAGAATTATGTACTCTGGAGGTACCACACTTTAGGTGCGAACCCCTGTCTGATGTTGGGGTTGTTGTTAGTATACTCTTATCTGTTGCCCCGTCCTCTCGTCGTCTTGGTCTGTGGTGTGCTGTCTTGCTTGTAGTATCTGTCATGTTGTCTTCAAACCAGGTGTTTGTGAGAAGTTATTAAATTCTGTAGAGTTCCAGAAGTGTAGGCTTCCAGGTGGTGCAGCGAGTAAAGGCCCGCTGGACACATGAGTGGATTACAGACCGTTTATAGGCGTCAGGGTATTCACCTCTACCATTCAAGCTGAGTCCGAGGTTGATGGCCTTGGTGTATACCTTTGAATTGAGCAGGGAGCGCCTTTACATATTGATTCTTGCTTGAGAAGGCCCGAGTTAGGGCGAAATGGACTATGGCAATAGAGGGAAAATACACCACGAATCTGTATGCTTATCCAGAATTTTGAAGAATAATTGGTAATTGAAACAAGGAAATATGAAAAAGTCTGCATCTAAGAAGACAATGCCACAATGGCGATTGCATACAACACAAATTGTGAAAGAGAGAGATTGCCCGAAATATATATATATATATATATATATATATATATATATATATTATATATATATATATATATATATATATATATATATATATATATATATATATATATAGTATATATTGTGTGTGTGTGTGTGTGTGTGTGTGAGTGTGTGTGTATGTATGTATATATATATAATATATATATATTTATATATATATATATATAATATATATATATAGATATATATTAGTATGTATATATATAATAATAGTATATATATACATATATATATATATATATATATATATATATATATATATATATATATACATACATATATATAACATACATACATACATACTATACATACATACATACATACATACATACCATATATATAATATAATGATATATATCTATATACATATACCATACATACATTTATAATACATACCATACATACACATACATAATCTATATATAAATATATATATATATATATATATATATATATATATAGACTTCAGAAGATTTCATGGTACAAATGATAAAAAGCCAAGTTTATTAACAAAAAACGTTTCGCACTAATGACCCAGTGCATCATCAGTCTGTGAAAAGTAAGAGATAAAATAAAATACATTATTAGCATAAAAGGAATTCACAATGCAATTAAAATTTACAAGTTCAGACAGTAAAAAGTAAAAGCATAAAAAGCACATAAAACAAAAAAGCAGGAGAGAAGAGGGAATGACATACAATGGAGACCAAGGAAGTAAACCTCTTCATTATGACCACCATGGCAAGTGAGAGCGCTGTTCAATGTGTGTGGGATCAGATTGTACCTTTCGAAGTACCTACCTATTCTACACCACTATCTAAAGAGTATGAATCCATTACTTTGAATTCGGAATTACTCGCTTTAGTAACCACTGGCGATACCAGGCGCATGTTCTGAGGGTATGATCTGAGTATTCTGATGCTAGCCAAATCATCCGAACTTAAAACATTAAAATACAAGAAAATTATGATTAAACCTATTACCATAACTGGAATATTTATTTATAGTTCACATGACTGTCTCAGTCTACAATGGTAATAACTAATACTTTACTACAAGTTAAATAATGTTAATATATTAGTAAAGAATGTGGAAATGGACGTGATATGGGGTTAAATCAGCATCACTGTTTGAATTCATTTCTTTAAACTACCAATGGCTTACTGAGGACCAGCTATTCTTTTTCACCCACAATCAGTTACCTTGCCACAGTCGTCGCTCACCCCAACCCCTTCCACCCAATTTTAGATAAGTCAATCAGTTGCACTAATTGATCTTCTGGTCATCACAATATGTCATAACCGTTAGGATCTAATTTAGTATAAATCAAACAAAACTATATTGTCCAGTATTTCTTTAAAACGGATAACAATTAACCAATGTCTTTATGTTCCAATTTCGTTCTGATACTAATAGCAGTTAAGTTTGATGTCTTTTCTAAAAATAAAAATAAAAAATCTCGAATATCCCGAATTGAACAGCCCCATTATAATATTGCAATTCTTCCTGTACGAAAGCTCTAGAAGAAAATATTCCCAGAAAACCCAGCCCTCACCTCTTCCCTTTTATTCAATAAAAATTATCCTCTCTCTCTCTCTCTCTCTCTCTCTCTCTCTCTCTCTCTCTCTCTCTCCTCAGTTTTACCCTTTCCAGCAACAACTCGTTAAATATTCAAGAAATTGCATTTTGTCATGTGAACATTCTTTCAGAAATAATCAGTGACATTCTTCGTAAGGAAAGGGCCTGGAATGCAAATCTCCAATAACTTCCGGAGATGCTGAATTGCGAAAGGTTGCCCTCACAAATATTTGTGGTCGTCTGACTGTCAGGTTTGATGAAGAGCCTTCCAGGATTCAACGTC
This sequence comes from Macrobrachium nipponense, assembly GCF_015104395.2. NCBI lineage: Eukaryota > Metazoa > Arthropoda > Malacostraca > Decapoda > Palaemonidae > Macrobrachium > Macrobrachium nipponense. Next base: position 57,034,890 of record NC_087202.1, on the reverse strand, counting down.
TTTCAGTAACTTCTACTGAATATATCAAAGAGGAACTGAGAGATCTGGTAGGGGAATACTGCAGAGAGAGAGAGAGAGAGAGAGAGAGAGAGAGAGAGAGAGAGAGAGAGAGAGAGAAAGTTGCAAAGTTTCATGTACAGACAAATCACGTGAACGAAATACTATAAATGGCTTTGACCGGGCACAGCAACCGACGGAGAGTGAAAGTCCAACCCTCAATAGTTTGCAGACAGTCTAATATTTCTTAGAATAAATACGAACAACAAAGACCGACAAATGGAGTGGAGGAATAAGAAAATGCATCTTCATCAAGCAGGTATGCTGCAAGGAGGCATTCGCGCATGTATTGGAGGCGCTTGTTCTCATGATTGTTCGAGAATCTCCCAGGTGTGTTATTAGAACTCTGGACGCGCCGTCGCATTGCTAGAAACGCCGTTTATTATGATGCAATCGTATACATTCTTCTAAAAAGTTCCTGTTGGAGATGACGTTCGCTGGTAGGCCCCGCCCTTTTCAGCTCCGCCCCCAGATCGCCGTATATATATATGACTGAGGAAGTAGAAGAGATCATCAGTGAGAGATCACTAGAGAGAGATAAGAGAAAAAGGAGACGAAGGATAAGAAAGGAAGAAGACACACGAAAGAGTGTGATCGGAAACAAGTTAAGTCGTCCATAGTAGAGAAGAGGTAAGAGACGAATGATAAGAGAGGAAGAAGATGCACGAGAGAGTGTGATCGGAATCGAGTCAAGTCGTCCATAGTCGGGAAGAGAGAGAGAAGTTAAGTCGTCCATAGTCGGAGAGAGGGAGAAAGAGGTCCCGACGTTGAGCAACCCTTCAGAGAAGAAACATCCTACAAGTGGTTTTGAGGGGTAACCTGCCCTTCGAGTACCTAGAAAAGACATAGTTTTCTGCAGTACGGAGTCAAGAAGGAGACGTCTTAAGTTCTACAGTTTTCCTTTGTGAAGCCGTCTCTTCGAGCACTGATTTTCGACAGCTGCAAAACTGGCCAGCAAGTATTTCATTGCGACACCATTTCCCCAGTTCACATACTGGTAGATTTTATTTTTGTTATGTAATTAGGAGAAACCATTCTGCATTTATCTTTGTTAGTAAGCTTGTAAATAAACTTTTGTTCTGTTTGGTTTTCTTTCTAGATTCGTATCCCGCGTTTCAACTGTTGGTGTTGAATCTTTTTTTGTTTATTGTAATTCAGAACCTGTAGCGGACTTCGGTGTCCATAACATATAACATATATATATATATATATATATATATATATATATATATATATATATATATATATATATATATATATATATATATATCATAAATACATATTCATTCGAAAACTACTCTGATACAAATTTTGGATGGTAAATTTTAACTCTGTCGAATTTCAGATCTCGATTTACGATAAATGAAAAGACAAAAGGAGTCAGTATGTTTTTGTTCATTTCTGAATCCTTTCACAAACATACTCATGTAGTCTTGGTTTTAATACGAACAGCTGTTGTCTGTGTAATCAGGCTGGGAGCGTATTCAGTCTGGACAAGGCTGAATGATCCAGCAACGATTCATGACGATAATCACGACCCATTCTATTATTATGAAAGCGTTTCATTCGGTGCTGCTTCATTGCGTCAAAAACGGACATATTGACGTCATCCCAATTACCAGTGGGAGTCATTAAGCAGAACAAAGCTTGAACCACTGTGGCAATCTTAATAACCTTTGATCACTCATTGAAAATTGTTCATCAACCCTGATTTGCAATGTTCATTACGGAATCTTCTGTGAGTTCATGATTAACTCGTAACATCTATAAATATGTACAGGTACGTCCATCCACACCAATTCAGGCATGCTTCTTTCCCTTTTCAATTGCAAAGTTACAGTTAGCAAGTATATAATTTCCATTTCCATTACACATCAACGAAAACCCCGAATTCGGAATTCGAGGCATATTCATCTCAAGAGAGCCTCGTGTTGTAATTCTGACGGATGATAATCAAGACACAAACAATTAAAAAAAATCGACAAAGTTTCTACGGCGCAATCACGTTTTCCATACAGCCTCTGTGGTTGTTGACACCTATAGTGGTGCCAGGGGCACGACGACGGCTAACTTTAACCTTTAATAAGATAAAGCTACTGATGCTAGAGGGCTGCAATTTGGTATGTTTGATGATTGGAGGGGTGGATGATCAACATAAAAATTTGCAGCCCTCTAGCCTTAATAGTTTTTTTATGATCTGGGGGCGGACAGAAAAAGTGCCGACGGACAGACAAATAGCCATCTCAATATTTTTCTTTTGCAAGAAACTAAAAAACCTAACCTTTTAGATGCCACGCAAAGGAAACGACGAACTGGGGCAATGAGGTTCCGGTTAAATAATAAAAATTACAAACCATAGTCAGAATTCATTCAATAAAATAATATTATTCGCCAATTGCATTCGAAAATTCACTCTACCATAATTTTTAAAGGAATGTCTGAATAACAAAAAGATAAATTCATTTCAGTAACAAATCATCGCATAAAGTTTTGGAAGAAAAGAAATAAAGAAGTGTAGTTGATGACAAAATTTGGAGTTCACTAGTCTCTAGTTCAGAAAATCGATGATTAAAAAAAGGCAAATCTTCTAATAAGCAATCAACTATGAAGGAAATGTTAGATGAGAAATGTGAAATTTTTGGATGTAAAAATGTATAGTAAACATTCATAATCAATAATTGGATTTTACAAACATTAATTAAGAGACATGAAGGTCACAGATAACAGACATGATGAGAGTTTGAAACATATATAGACACATAAATTTAATATCGCTCGTGTATACTGACCTGCCCTGGCTAATTTTGTTACAAAGCACTTCAACGTAAAACTGACAACAAATGTCATTCATGAGTCGCTAAATCAGTACATGTTAACAGCAGGAAAACTCCGGAATTAATAAGAAAAGATACATATTCAGATGTATGCTATTACAAAATAACCTTCAGCCAGAAACACCTCATCGAAACGGAAGGAAGGTGGCTCGTTCATCATTGAAAGGAATGAGACTCCACGACTTTACATTTGAATCACACAAATCTAGCAAAGGCGCATAATCTTCTGACTGAATACGCAGTAAAAGAATTCTTAGAAACAAACTATGGAATGTCACAACAGAAATCAGAACCAAGTTGAACTATACTTGGTTTTTTTTCCATCTGTCCATGTGCTTGTGGTGTTTGCGTATGGTAACACTGCGTCCCGGGGTTTAGCTAGTTACATTCAGGTTACATTCAACAATAATAACAATATCCTATTTCGAATATTAACGGTGTAATTCGCATACAGTAAATTATTAAAACACTTTTCAGTTGCTAATATACACCCAGATATCCTTTTATTTACCTAAAACTTACACAGCGGAATTATCTAAAGCCCGGGATGCAGTGTTACCATACGCAAACACCACAGGCGGGTGGACGGATGGAAAAAACAGAGTATAGTGAGGGGAAACATGTTTGAATTAAAGACATCTGAGGGAACCGAAAATGAAGACGGCGAAACGGAATAATTTGGGGAAAGGGAACACGAAAGCCATAATGAGGAGGAGACCATATAGTTAAAAATTTTATAGAAATGATCAGTAGAGGGCTATCTTTTATTTTCTGTGGTAATATCTGAGAAATCAGCAGACAGGTTTTACAAGTGAGCTTTTAAAACGTTCATAATGAGTGATAGGAAGAGTAAAACAAATTTTTATAATTAATTTCAACAGATTAGAAATGCAGCGGAAATAAATTTTGAAAATTCAGCAGGGAAATGTAAAACATTCATAAAAAAAAAATCAAATTCACTTCCTTCATTTTCCACCTACAGCTTATTTCTTCCTCGGTTACCCTCAAGGCTCCAGTTTGCTGCTGGGTCATTACTGTCATATAGCTATCGTTAGGTGATGTTTTATCTACAAGAAAATTGCAGTAATTTACTAAGCAATAATGCATATAGCTGTTAATTCACTTGTCGACATTAATAGTGACACGCCCACAAGAATATCGTACACTTCGTGAGGCGTTCCCTACACCCCATTTAGAGAGAAGTTGTTTGTAGTTATTTATATCGTATAATTAAGCTCAAATTCTTTTCGTGATAAGAGGAAGCAAAATAAAAATGAATAGTTGAGGTAAGAGGTTAATGAAAAGAAATTACTGTAGAAGCGTAGCAAAAGACGATAGAGAAGGGAGAATAATAAAAACATAACGTAAAGCAAGACTGGTGCAAAAAATAAAAACCAAGAAAGATAAAAAAAAAAGAAGAAGAAGAACAAGGTACACGCGGAAATTGAGATGAGAAGGAGAACACAGTAAGAGAAAAATGAGGAACTTACGAGAGTGGGGGGGGGGGGGGGGGGGGGGAGACGTGCTCAAGAAATGGAGGCGAACAAAAAAGGGAAGCTCTAGTTCCAGGAACATTCCAAAAGCACTCAACTGGCGACGCATAAGATTTAATGGATCAAAGTATGAGAAAATATTTGTACGCGTATTCTGAAAGTAGTTGCAGTAAAGTCTCACGTCTCAGGTGAATTTTCATCTTTCATCTTAAATAATAAAAGAAAAAAAATATCCATTGGCAGTGCAGACTACAACGCCCTTTGTAAAAGTGTTTCCTTTTAGTAGCGTTATATATATATATATGTATATAAATATATATATATATATATATATATATATATATATTTTTGTGTGTGTGTGTGTGTGTATGTACATATATATATATATATATATATATATATATATATATATATATATATATATATATATATCCTTATATCCAGTGTAGCGCGAAGGAAAACGTACTTGAAAATATGCTTAACCCACGGGAGAAAGGATAGAGAGAGATAGATAGAGAGAGAGAGAGAGAGCCGAGAGAGAGAGAGAGAGAAATCGTAGGGGAAGCAAACCCGACTAGCACCCAGGTTGAAGAGGTAAAGATATGCCTTTCACAAGTATCAAGTTTATTATGCCAACATTTCACATCACACGATGCATCCTCAATGCTGGAAAATCACAGGCTATGAATACTAAACATGACTTATGCAGATAAAAAAACGTTTGCATAATAAACTTGATACTTGTGAAAGACATGTCTTTACCTCTTCAACCTGAATATATATATATATATCTTATATCTATATATTATAATTAATATAATATATATCTAAATATGTCTGTTATAATATATATATATGTATATATAATATATATATATATATATATATATATATATATATATATAATATATATATCAATCAAGCTACAAATGTCCTTTAATATCTAAATTCACTTTACCAAATGAAATGATATTTTCATATATGTACCGAAGGGGAATTTTTTTTTTTTAGTTGATAATAATTTCGTCCCCCCATGGGATCGAACCACCGTCCAAGTGGACGGGGACGAAATCAGGACAGTCAGTGACGCTATCCAATCAGCCAACAGAGACGCTAAATAAATTCATATCGATTCTGACCTTACAAATCACCCTCGATCTCGTGCTTTTGTAATTAGAATCCGATATGAAACCCCAGTCTACCATGTTAGCCAATTCGAGCGTTTGACAGCACGTAGCCTTTTGTTATGAATAATTATTCATCATCGAACCGTGATCCATTTATATATCAATTCAAGCTACAAATGTCCTTTAATATCTAAATTTACTTACCTCCAAATGATATATTTTCATATATGTACCGAAGGGGAATTTTTTTTTTTTAATTTTTAGTTGATAATAATTTCGTCCCCCATGGGATCAAACCACCGTCCAAGTGAACGGGACGAAATCAGGACAGTCAGTGACGCTATCCAATCAGCCAACAGAGACGCTAATAATTTCATATCGATTCTGACCTTACTAAATCACCCTCGATCTCGGTGCTTTTGTAATTAGAATCGATATGAAACCCCGTCTACCATGTTAGCCAATTCGAGCGTTTGACAGCACGTAGCCTTTTGTTATGAATAATTATCACATCGAACCGTGATCCATTTATATATCAATTCAAGCTACAAATGTCCTTTAATATCTAAATTAACTTTACCTCCCAAATGATATATTTTCATATATGTACCGAAGGGGAATTTTTTTTTTTAGTTGATAATAATTTCGTCCCCATGGGATCGAACCACGTCCAAGTGGACGGGGACGAAATCAGGACAGTCAGTGACGCTATCCAATAGCCAACAGAGACTCTATACAGCATAAGTTCTTATCGATTCTGACCTTACAAATCACCCTCGATCTCGGTGCTTTTGTAATTAGAATCGATATATATATATATATATATATATATATATATATATATATATATATATATATATATATATATCTATATATATATATTGCGAATTTTTAACTTATTCTTAATCGTTCATTATTCGAGAACGAGGTAAATTTAAAAAACGTGGACATCATAACAGCTATCATCCTCCAATTAATAACCGATTCTAATGAGTATCATAAAACCTTTTTCATGAAATAAAATCTACCTAGTAAATCTGGAAACTTTCGAGTATTTTCACTGTTTAGAGTCAATCAACTCAATTCCTCAGTGCAGGCGTAGTTGATGGAAATCTTACAACGGTCAGTGATGAAACGAGTGAAGTAAATTACTATGAAGCCGTCGAAGATAATATTGCACTGTGGAG
>NC_087202.1:56990692-57025692 GCF_015104395.2 Macrobrachium nipponense | reverse complement strand
AAAGTGACGTGTCTTTATGCTATATACAAAGGTACTGAGGTAGTATGGTTGTTAAGTGAAGGTACCAGTTTCTTAATTGCCAAACTTTCAAGAACGAGGAGGTGGTGTTCATATGGTGACGTCATAATGACCTTAAAGTTGTTATAATCTATCTCTGCCCTACAGATTCTAGCGTGATTCCTAATATTTGATTGTTCAGGGGTGGATAATTTGCTGCCCGTTCGGTAACTTACACCTCTATGAGCATCACATCTCACTTTGAGCAACCGGCGCGTACTTCCTACGTAGGTCTGCTGATTACATCGGCAGCAATTAAATAAATACACTACACCGGATTGCATCAAGGAGGGCAATTTCTCTTTGTGTTTTAGGAAGCTACCAATATTTCTATGATTTATGCAAGTGAATCTGGTATCAACTGCTGGATAATGGCTGTTTAAAAAAGTTGTCCAAGGCCAAGCTTGACCTAGAGTTTCTACAGTACTGTAGCCTTAACCATGTTGTGCCGAATTTTGTGAATTTCAAATTGTATAGACAATCTTTGTATAATACCAGGTTTTATTCTGATTCCACAACTACTTTGTTAAACTTGGAGATTTGTGAAAAAGAAAAGCTAATTAAGAAACATGAAAATGCCATTCAACCTTTGCACGATGAAATTGTTAGAAACTTTACACTTATTGATTTGATTATATTCAATTGCTTACTGACTAAACACCTTAACCACTACATTGATGAAATAAAAAACACGCATAATAACAAGCTTCAGAAACTAGGCATCATTACACCTAAATTCAATGAAGGAGGGAATAAGGTAGTATTTAACCTATCTGATTACAATTTAACCAAGAGAGAGGAATTCCTTTTATCTTTAGGCCTGGATTTTTGCTTGCCGGTTTACACACCTTCATATTATGAATATTTTCTACCATTTGAAATTTTGTTTTCAAAATTAAAAAACTTAGCTCTGAATACTGACCTTTCGAAGTTTCAAAACGACCTGTCCACATTTGCCCATATCAATTTTAACAAACTAAAACCAAGATGGGCACCATTTTTCAATAAACGTGACCTTGGTATCCTTAAGAAACTAAAGGAAAACGGTAATATCATTTTTTCTAAACGCGATAAAGGCAAGGGAACCGTCATAATGAATAAAACAGAGTATATTCACAAAATGGAAACAATTCTGAAAGACGCTACCAAGTTTAGAAACATGGGTGACATTGACTACAAACTATTTTTTAAAAACGAGGACAGAATAAACCGGTTCTTGAAAACGTTGAAAGATAAAGATAATAAAACGATAGATCAAACAACTTACGAAAATCTTTATGTAACAGGTTCTTCATTGGGTGTTATGTATGGCCTACCAAAAATACACAAGGAGGGTATCCCTATGAGACCCATCCTTTCATCCTATACTACACCAGGTTACAAAATAGCTAAATTCTTGACACCTCTATTAGAGAATCATTTTAAAAATGAATATAATCTAACCAACTCTCTTGATTTTAAGAACAGTATTTTATGCCAGGACTCTGACCTAACCATGGCAAGCTTCGACGTTGAAGCACTTTTCACTAATATACCTGTGGAGGAAACCATCAGCTTTATTTTAGATACTATTTTTACAGAAGACGATACTACATATAGTGGCTTTAAACGTGATGATTTTAGGAAATTGTTAGAATTAGCAGTGCGGGACACTGCTTTCATTTTTAATGGACAGGTTTATTTGCAAATAGAGGGTGTAGGTATGGATGGGGAATCCCCTAAGTTGTACATTCGCCAATATTTTTATGCTCAATTTGAAAGGGAACTGCTGGACAATTGCCCTCCGTCTTTTAAACCACTTTTTTACCGAAGGTATGTAGATGACACTTTTGTTTTGTTTAAAGATAGGCATCATAGCGACTCATTTTTACAATATGCTAACTCCAAACATCAAAATATTAAATTTACCTGTGAATTAGAAGAAAATGGACAATTAGCATTTTTAGATACAATGGTAGTTCGTAAAGATAACTGTTTTAACATAGGAATCTACAGGAAACCTACCTTTTTACCGGTCTTAGCTTGAATTTCTACAGTTTTTGTTTTTATAATTTTAAATTAAATTCTTTATCAACACTCCTCCACAGGGCTATAAACCTAACATCAAGTTGGAAATTATTCCATGACGAAATAATATTTCTTGAGGGATTTTTCAAAAGCAATTGTTACCCATCGGGGTTATTTTTTAAATACGTCAAAAATACCATCAATAACTTTTTTCATCCACCTAGTCCAGTCCATTTAGCACAGAAATTTAGATACTATATTAAAATACCTTATATACATGATAGGAAGTTTTTGCCCTCCCTTAAGAACATTTTAAACCGCCATTATCCAGCAGTTGATACCAGATTCACTTGCATAAATCCTAGAACTATTGGTAGCTTCCTAAACACAAAGAGAAATTGCCCTCCTTGATGCAATCCAGTGTATGTATTTATTTAATTGCTGCCGATGTAATCAGCAGACCTACGTAGGAAGTACGCGCCGGTTGCTCAAAGTGAGATGTGATGCTCATAGAGGTGTAAGTTACCGAACGGGCAGCAAATTATCCACCCCTGAACAATCAAATATTAGGAATCACGCTAGAATCTGTAGGGCAGAGATAGATTATAACAACTTTAAGGTCATTATGACGTCACCATATGAACACCACCTCCTCGTTCTTGAAAGTTTGGCAATTAAGAAACTGGTACCTTCACTTAACAACCATACTACCTCAGTACCTTTGTATATAGCATAAAGACACGTCACTTTGTTCTTTGCCTCTTCTTGACTTTTTTTCCACCGTCCTGACACGGAACGGCGGGACTCTGCTTGAGCAAGGTATTTTCCTCATTTTTAATTTTTATATTTTTTATATATATATATATATATATATATATATATATGATATATATATATATATACAGTATATATATATATATATATATATATATATATATATATATATATATATATTCTGTTTAATGTTTTTATTCGTAATTTTACTTAGAAATATTTTAATTTTTTATGATTTTACATTTCCTTTTCTTGAATATGTTATGTATTGATGTAATACTCATTCTTTGAGATTTTTTAATTCGTAATTTTACTTAGAAATACTTTAATTTATAATAGTTTTACGTTAACATTCCTAATTGTTTGGTAATGATGTAATATTTATTTCTTGCCTTTAGCCTGAAGATGGGACTTTGTCTCGAAACGTAAAACGCGCTAGCAATAAAGAATCATGTAATGTGCCATGTCCTTCCGTATCCCCGTACCTATATATATATATGATATATATATATATATATATATATATATATATATATATATATATATAAATATAAAAATATTAAAAATGAGGAAAATACCTTGCTCAAGCAGAGTCCCGCCGTTCCGTGTCAGGACGGTGGAAAAAAAGTCAAGAAGAGGCAAAGAACAAAGTGACGTGTCTTTATGCTATATACTTAAATCACAGTAGATGCACATGACTTCATAAATAAGCGAATACCACGGGAAATGAAATGTATATATATATATGATATATATATATATCATATATATATATATATATTATATATATATATATATATTATATAATACATATGCACAACTTGTAGTCTTTTTGGAGATAAAACATAAGGCTCCCTTTCGGATTCGCAGAAGTGTCAGCGAACAAGAGGAAAACAAAGGGGATCTTTGACGTCTTGCAAACCGACCTCCCTCCCCATCAGTAACAAAAACGGAAAAGAATGGGTTTCCATGAGCCTCACATACATCTTCCAGGTCTGTAGGTTTCTCCAATTATATTACAAGATCCAGCATTTTTCTCCTCGCATCATATGAGCTTCTTAAGGAAGGTATTACTTCAGAACCGGATAACGCAGAACGCTAATTGACTGAATCTCCAGTCAGTTGGATGACGGGTCAATAACATGTCTTATTGGGTCAAGGAGAAGGATGAAGTAAGACGGTTTGATTAAATAATAAAAAACACACAGCCACACACACATACATGCCATTGGGGATCTGTTTGATAAGGAACATTTACCCACCCTTTTTCTAGTATGAAATGCTGACCCAAAATCCAGTAAAAACTAAAAACCCCCAACCAGGTCTGTTTGTCAAATGAAAGGTACCCACACTCCATTCCGTTCACGGCCTCATTTGTATTACACCATAATTTTCAGGATATGTTGTGTATGAGACATCCACTGTAAAAGGATACTTATAGAAATTAAGGACGAGGTATTTCTAAAAAATCAATAGATGAGGATAGTTCGTGACGGATATGCAGTATTTCATTATTCGCCAAATTTTAGAATAATTTCTCTACTCTTCAGCTTTGCAGAGAGAGAGAGAAGAGAGAGAGAGAGAGAGAGAGAGAGAGAGAGAGAGAGAGAGAGGTTGAATATAAATTCTCGAAATTTCCTCACTAATCTCCAGATGAAATGGAAATGAAATGGTTCTGGCGAGAAGCGCAGAGGTACTTGGCCTACATTTCAGATGGTAATAATTTCACCGTTTTTATCCATTTTTTCTTTTATATATTGGTTTATGATGAAAAAAGCCGAATGAACTTTTCATCCACTTACTTGTTACTTTAGTACTTGAAATATGTCCAACATAACATTCTCAATATCAGTCATAATTCCACATGGGGAAACGGAACGTAATATTTCCAAAATAATTAAAAACTTGCGTAATTCAGAAATGGCAATTGTTCACACTTCTGGGAAAGTGAAGCAAAAGACAACTTCCCTTCTAGCATCAATGATTGGCTGAGGTGGTTACGCCTAAATTGCATCTTATATAACACATTGCCCGCTGGGCTTTTTCCTTTAGCATAACAATACGAACTTTATTGATACAATACACCAGCCCCTCTCTCGCTCAGTCTTATGAAGCACACACTCGCCTTTCATCGTATTTTTTTTCTTAACCTTCACACTTTACTTCTGATCCTTTTGCATCTGTATCAAACGTTGGAGTAAGTGGCGTGAGGCCATTTTTTGCGACCAATATTCTCTCATTTCCAGTAAAAACAAATGAAAATGATAATGCCTCATTGTGCAAAGAAATCCCACAAGAAAATATTAATAACGAAGCTCCTAAAACTCAGAATCTGTATTATTTCCCTCATCCTCTTATTGTCGTTTTTCTACTGAATCGGTTTCCAATAACAGATAAGGAAATACAAAGAGAGTTCTCCAATAAGCGGAAACAGCACTACAAAGGCAAGAAAATGCAGCAATCGTTGCGTCAATTTGTTCGTGGCAAAGGAGATTCTTCTTTCGTATTTACTGCTTATTTTTATTTAGAACATTGTCCATTTGAAGGTAAATAACATCCTAATGGTATTTTATGCTTCAAATGAGACTGCCCTTGTAAAATTATTCATTTACTGTGCTGGAAGGCAGAAAGTAAAGTGCAGCACTTCCTTAAACTTCATTTAAAAGAATCTACTATGAGATTCAAAGCCTTGGTCCCGGCGTTTTTCCGGAATAACTTTTTTTCTGCGCATTTGACAAAGATATTATTTAGCCATAGCATACTTTACATTCATACCTAATTTTCGGCACCATTCTTTATTAATTATGTTGGAAAAAAGTATATTCATAAGAGTAAAATAAAGCAGCCGAAGCCAGAGGCGGAAACTAATGAATGAGTTTAAAGTTATACGTGACATAAGCATATGACGTCCCGACTCCTCCCACAAGGTGATGACAACAAACAGCTGTCTGAAATTCTGAATGAATATTTGTACCTTGTCAAGGCTTCAAGAATGGCGGCTACGATAATTCATTGTCCCCATGGTTGCAGGGCAGATTTTGTGATTCGACTTGCACAATTGTTTATAAGTGAGGAGGCCCGTGGCAAACCCTACGTAAGCTGGGACAGGTAAATGAATAATAGGGGCCTTTTTTGGGTAAGGAGTACCAGAAAGATAATTAATTGTATATGCTTTATAAAGCAATAGTTGTTGCAGAACAACATTAAAACTTGCTTTGCTAAAAAAACAATCGTGGGTTCTAATACATCACTGAATGTCCTTTATAGGTCCCAGTGCTTGGCTTGAAATCTAAATTCTATAATCCAATCTAATCCCATGCAATTGTCCATTTATTACAATGATCGTCACTGTCATATTAGGAACAATATCAAAGGAGGTACGACGAATGCCAAAGTTTTCTTTACTTTGTTAATTGATTTTTAATTATATAATTTTTCAATGAGAAATAGTGATAAAAAGTAATTTCTCGGAGTACTTGTGGAAACCTTTTTCTTCAAGAATTCTAGCACTCGACCTCACGGCATAGATCCTGTATGCTACTACTACTACTACCACTACTACAAAGTGTAAACAAGGAGTATTGGTTGTATTTCACTGTTGCCAGAGTTTGAGACTTTTTCACGAATAGCCAATTATCCATCGAGGAGGAGGCAAGTTAATGACGTCATAAGTTATGGCATTATATCTTCGAAAGACATTCCTCTGAATTTGCTGGCGATATCTACAAGAAGTCGTTGTTACTCTTATAGATACCAGAACAATGCAACTTTCGTAATACAGAATGCAGTCAAAAGATTAGATAGTGTCATCTTTGTCTTTGTCAGGTACGTTGATAAAATTTTATTCCGTAAAATCACCGAGACACCGACTGTGAATCTCAAAGTAACTCAAGTTTTAACAAGGTTTTCTCTGAATGTGATGACGTGAAGTTTTGTACACTATTAAAAACGATTTTGCCTGGTGCTTCACAGAATGCCTTGACTTACCATAAATCAATTACCATAAATGAATGAAGATCGGTACTCAAGTACAACGGTAAGAAATCGTACACAACAAAAAATTCTTTCATCTTCAGGGATAATAACATTTCGCTTAAAATATTCAGCAGAACGTACAAATGTTCGATCATTTAACGGAAAGCGCACCTAGTGGCTAGAAATAACACGCAAGTGAGCATGCTATTACATAGCAAACTCCCCAGAACTAACAAGTCTTACAAAACCTAGAAATTCCCCTGAAAGACTTTACCATTATATGATGAATGCCCAAGTCATAAGAGGCAACGATAAACGTCTGATATGTGACTTATCGATATCTATCGATACCACGAACTGCCTAATGTCCATTCAGTGGGCTTCGCTGGACATGAGCTCAAATATTTGTCTTCATTATTTATACTCTACTTAGATTTGACATGGTCCTATTAAGTACCAAATTTCGATGACCTATCGATGACCAGTTATTCAAGCCCAAAATTCTGGGAATAATATGAACACTCAAAACACACAAAACTTACGAAAGAAATGTGAACGTAATCCATTTACGCAGGAGATTTTTCATTCTACAATAATTGGATGTGATAAACGTGATACCTCATGCAAATTTTATTGTCTCTATATAACTGCAACCTCATTTCTAACCATGCCTATATAACTGCAACCTCATTTCCAACCATGCCATGAACGCCACAACCACCAGTGTTGCGGATTCCTAATTCTAGTTCAATTTCTATTTTAAAGGACACTACCTCCAACTTCGTCTCTAATAGTTATCTAACGGAAGGGACATATTGATAAAGTTTTTGTAAAAATGTTCAAAACGTTTTGCATCATCGTGAAAACAAACGAACAGATCTCCACCACACCCATCCCCCTCCCCCACCCCCAAAAAAGTAGCCTTCTTAACGAAAGATATAGTAAACAGGTAAGCCTCATGTAAGGGGACCTTACTCGCACTTGTGCGGCTCAGTGCCACAGATTATGCGAATTCTCTCCTTTCTTTGGCAAAGCGATCTTTTAGACCTTTATCCTTTGATGTCGTTAATTTAGTTGAACTTGTAGACAAGTTATAATGACGCTTCGAAAGTTACACTCACATTTTTGCTCTCTCTCTCTCTCTCTCTCTCTCTCTCTCTCTCTCTCTCTCTCTCTCTCTCTCTGAAAACAAAAGACACCCTCCTTATTCAACAGTTCATAATCTTACAGAGTCGTTTCTTACATAACCCTATTATGCAAGGATTATAGCACAGTTCCCACGAGATGTTCCTGGGAGTAGGGGCCTGTGCTGTTAGGTCAACTCATTCAAGGAACCACCAAGACATCCACTCTAACCCGAAGCTGAGTCAGCGTTTTGCGAGGTTTTAACTACTAAGTTATTCACTTCCATAGCGCACAAACGTCACTACTGAAATTATAAGTCCCAAACAAACAAGTACACTAAAGAGTGTACTGGCTTATAACCCGCTTATCCGCGATGCCACCTTTAAACCATGAATGTTGCAGCCGAGTTGAGTAGAATATAGAATTTAGGCCAAAGGCCAAGCACTGTGACCTATGAGGTCATTCAGCGCTGAAATAGAAATTGACAGTGAAAGGTTCGAAAGGTGTAACAGGTGAAAATCTCGCAGTTGCACTATGAATCAAGTGTTAGGAGAGGGTGGAAAGTAAGATGAATTAAGAGAATATGAAAGGAGGTACAGTAAATAGAGCGAAAGTGGTTGCAGTCAGGGGCCGAAGGCAGGCTGCAAAGAACCTTAAGTAATGCCTACAGTGTACTGCATGAGGTCCACTGACGGCACTACCCTCCTACGGGGTGAGTGTTCTAGTGACCATTGTGATGTACAGAAATGTATGAAATATGTGAAAACAAAGGTACAAGAAGCACCAGCCAATTAAATCCCAATTTCGATATTATTTTTCCTGTGAGGAAAAACAGCTTAACGTTGAGCATAATATTCAGTCTTGCCAGGATACATGGAAGTAGAACAAAAGGCTACGCGGTAAATTGCCTGGCCACCTTGAAACAGTGATTAAGGCATTTGACGGTTATTTCATTCATATATTATGGTCTGGGAAAAGAGAAGATGAAGAAAAGAAAAAAAAGGTATGCGATTCAAAACCACTGGGAGAAATAAGGGGAGCCATGATGAAGTACGAGGTTCGAAGAAGCCCAGACTACAAGAAAAAGGTGAAAGAGAGCGCACTCAATGGATGACTGCCTTTTTTTGTGCGAAAATTGGAAAACATTTGGCAGTTAACCTTCCAAGAAGGAAAGGGATAGGGCAGCGCAGTTTGATAATTCTGAAGGCTGAGTGACTGATTTGTTCTTCTTGGAATAGACCTCATATGGGAAACAACTTTATATAAATAAAGGCATTTAGGAATGAGAATACTAACCACATGTCCTTTATTCTGGGCCTTAACTGACGCTGATACAGCTTCATATTTTTATTGACTGATCGGTGGTAGAGCATGATCGAACCGCTGACCTTGCAAATGCAAGCCAAGTGTTGAATGAATGAATGATTAAAAGTTTTCTGGGATCCTGACATCGAAGGTCATTGACGCCGAAAGCCAAGTGTTATGGCACTGTGCATATCCTATATATATATTTTTGAAGTAATAAATTACGAAGGTTGGACACAAAAATTCCAAATTTCCATCACCTCAGGCTTATCAAGGAGCAGTGCAAAATTTAAAGACATGTTTTGCCATTCAACTACATACAGTACTAAAGACAATTGAAATATTCAAATATGTTGCCATATATCTACATATGGATAGGAACAATAAATATAAAAAGGCGATACGTTTAACGAGAGAAATTTAACTTTTACCAGAACAAAATTTTTCAAGACTTCCTGAACAGAGTATGCCAATTTTCAAAGAAAATAATTGGCATATAATTCCTTTAAGCCTCTTATCTCTCTTGCTTATTATTGCTACAAAGGAAGAGGGTGGAGGGAGTTTGATTCACACAGACGAAAACAACCTTTAGACTAAGTTCTCTGGTTAGTGTACTGTTCTCATTAAAATCGTATTATGTTTCATGGTAACCCATTTAATTTGGAATTGAATTTCGACAAAGTGTTTTAATTGCCCCATTACTCTTCATTAATTCTGAACGAAATTTGGTGTATTTGACGAATAACAAACTTAATATGTTATGGTGTGCATATCAAAACTTTATCGATAAGCATCAGGAACTATGAGGCCATTCAGCGCTAAAACGGAAATAGAGCGCAGTTGTGCTATGAAACGACTTTTAGGAGAAGTCGAAAAAAAGATGGAGGAAAGCCTATGAAGAGAGAGTTCAAGGAATGAAAGGGGTTTTTAACCAGGTGCTGATGGGACGCTGTAAGGAACCTTAGGTAATGCCTATAGTAATGCCTTAAGTAATGCCTATTCGAGATCAACAATGCTAAGTATAAGAAACACGAGAATTATTTAAAAAAATCGTCGTTTACCGCGGCTAAATCAAAGAATTCCATCCGGATAACCATAAATCACTTGACGCTTAAGCAAGAGCAATAAATAGGACATAATTCTAGTAGAGGCGAGCTCAAGGGTCCAGGAATGGTTATCATAATTGTTCACAATATGCCAACACCCTTTATCACCGTGAAAGCCTAATGATTAAATCGAAGTCGATTGTATATATGTTAAGCTAATGATGTATTCTTATTCGTGTAAAGGTAATATAAAAATATCAAACAGCTTGCAAATAAATACCCAGCCTCAGCTAAATAGTATAATAGGATACCTTCACCCCACG
The DNA here is from genome assembly GCF_015104395.2 of Macrobrachium nipponense. Lineage (NCBI taxonomy): Eukaryota > Metazoa > Arthropoda > Malacostraca > Decapoda > Palaemonidae > Macrobrachium > Macrobrachium nipponense. The sequence continues at coordinate 57,015,080 of NC_087202.1, read as the reverse complement.
ATCCGCCTAATAAAACACTGCCAAGGCAAGTTTCCAATCAAATAAAATAACTGTGGATAATCAATTCTATATAATGTAGGAGTAACACTATCTCGGCCTTGGAATAGCCTACAGGTCTAGTCTACTTGTTCGGAATGCAATTTACCTCAGATGCTCAGCAAGATAGCTGAAAACCTAAGAAATTAATTTAGAATCTACAAATTATAATAAAAAGATAAGCCATGAAACTTACGCATTCAGTCCTAATAAATGAATTATGCCACCTGCACATCTTCTATTTTACAATCGTACTGCACAGTTAGTTTGCACATATTCTGTTTCGCAAAAGGCTGCTTTGGCACCTGTTTGCTAGTTTTTTTTTTTCGACTCACATTTAACAACGGTGCACGATTGTCAAGGACGATCACGCGGTGTTTACACTAGCTGCACAAAACAAAAAGTTTGACTGTTGACAATACAATGTTGTGTCATGGCTTTATGAGAAGTACAGTTCTTCTTCTTCTTCCATTTAGTTAATGAATATTAAAAGAAAACGGTATTCCGGAGTTAAAGGGTGACATAAGAATTAACGAGAAATTGTTAAGGTTTTGAGGTTTCATAACCTGGTGTTATCAATTTTTGGTGTTTCAAGCTAGTCGCTGTCATATTTCTTCCTTCTTCTTTTTTTTTATTCTTAATTTTTTTTAGTAACAAAATGCAAAATATGTCAATAATTCAGGTACAACTGAATATAACATATTAAATTTTAAAATAAAGTTGCAGGGTAAATGGGAATAAAGCGGGGCGCAGATTACAAATACAAAAATAAATTCTTTTTAAGCCGTTAGGTACTATATCCCATGTTTTTCCAATCTTTCTCCCAAGCCTTGTAATTTGCTACCAGGTCATTCCAATTAAGATGAAGGGGTAAAACTTTTATTCTTGCTCGAACGATCGCAACTCTGTATCAGCTCCCCGAGATTTTTACCACTTTCGCCTAATCATTAATTTTTTTTAGATTCCTGAAATAAGGTCTTCATCACAAGCTCTCTCCCACCTGTTATTGCGAGGTCATTCAAGGTCATGCGTTCTCCTCTACATGAATATGCCTTGGAAAGTTTCCTCAGTCTTTATAAGACGAAGAGCTATTCTCAAATTTTCTCCAAAAGCATATGATACCAAACAAGATTTAAAAGGCCGCGGGTGATATGAAAACGGAAAGAGGATGTAGGGGAATCTTAGCAAAAAATGGGGAAAAAATGCAAGAAAAAATGTTGGTCGTGAGAATTGTCTTTAAATATATGTAAGTTGCCAGCACTGTCAGAAAACCTTTTAAATTCTGCTAACCTATTACAGTGATAGAGAAAAAGTATTTTTAAAGGCAAGCAACGGCGAAGCAGGCCAGTGCAAAACACTATGAAAGCCACAGAACACCAGTGGTTGATAGATTACAACCCCAATTCAGGGTCCTAACGGTTAAGTGACGGAAACCCCATTCTACGTATACATACTATATATTTACAAAGCAATGGCAGCTAGAGGGAATTTCATATCTGTTGCAACAATCCTGATAACTTCATTCATATTTGCTTTGTGTATATTAGATCAAAAACAAATCCAAGGGTTCAAAACACTTCTAAGAAATATCAGTTTCTAGCCCCACAAAAATTCCTACTGCAACGAATATAGAGGTGGACATCTAACCCAAAGAGCACAAGTCAACCTGGGGAATTTTATAAGAATAAAAAAGAGTGCGAATAATTAACTCGTATTGCTTGCTCGACATTAATGTTTTTTTTTTACTGTATGGCAATAATCATGTCTAAGAAAATTTCCAAAATACTGAAGGCAAAGTTCTGTGATGAATAAGATAACGATTAAAATATTTTGTGTAAAATATTGCAGAAAGAAAATTTGACCAGAGTCTATCAACAGAAAGTGTAAATGAACGAATTCCAGAATTTACGCCATAAAGTCCAGCACTGAGGCCCTTAAGACGGTTAGACGGGGGAACTGGGGGATTGGACACCAATAAAGAGCTCCAGGAAATAAATGAAAAATTAGATAAATACCCCATTGATTGCATGTGAACAACAGGAATGATTCCAGGAAATGCGCAATATAATTTTAGTGAATGATCCAGGGTGCCGAATCCAACCGACTTTTCATCTCTCCAGGAAAAGTGGGTCATTCTGACCTAGAATAGGACACTGGGACAGCCAAGAATGTTGATATGCTGTCTGGACAACGCAGCCATATACCTTAGTAGGATTTGTCTCCTGAGAGAGAGAGAGAGAGAGAGAGAGAGCAATAATGTAAGGTGGGAATTTTTGGCATTTCGTAAGCATCACAGCCATGTGTCAATGCTCCTTTCATTCTGGCAAGATTCCCAATAGGAAAAAGGATAAACAGGTGTGACAGAGAGAGAGAAAGCTTTCATTTGTTCAACACTTCGGCTTTTGAGGACAATGCTGGAGGCAATTTACTTTTGTAAAGCACTGAAAAGATCCTTAATGTGAACAATGAACAAGAATGAATCCTAAAACAAAACACGGCCATGTAGCTCCATATGCTGTGAGTTCTTGGCAACTTTTGTTTTCTTGCGCATTTTGATATTCGAAATGCATTGTCATTTCTGTAGCAGATCCTCTGTAAATGGCCGGTTACTACCGATACACTAACTCTCATTAGCGCACGAGCTGTAACAAGGATCGCAAACTCAGTGTTAATAATATATCTGTAAAACTGGACGTCATCACCTCAATATTGTTAAAATTTCTACTTTAAAAGGGCTGCAGTGTAAGAAATTAAGAATGGAGTGTACATACTAGTAGACTAAGTCATCATGAAAATCATTACGCAAAAGAATTCACTGAAAACCTAAAAAGAATTTTTTCATTTTTACCTCACTTGGGGGGAACCGCATACTAGTCTCAGGAAAGTTATTGATCTCTTCCGTCTTCTAGTTTTGGTTTTCCTTCATTACCATCTATAACAGGAAAGAAATTAAATTGGATAGCACCGCGTCGGCCTTGTTAATGATAGGTCAGAAAATGCCACATAAATATATAAGCAGATAAAACCTTTTATATTTAGTCAAATTTTATTTTTAAAGGATAAAGCCCGATATCGATAGCAGCTTCATCTCCTTTGAAATACAAAATTATGTGACCCCTCAACGTACCAAATTCAAAGTTTTTCTCCAACTCTTCCCCTCCAGCGTAGTATCTCCCTACCTCTGATATATATATATATATATATATATATATATATATATATATATATATATATATATATATATATATATATATATATATATATAATGAAGAATGATATATGGAACAGATTAATTTGAAATTATAAGATTATGGCCGTCAACATACCACGCTAGAACTGTTTCTTCCTCCCCCGATCCACTCTTATTTTCGTATTTCTTGTAATGTTTCTAAGTAATGTGAGGTCTCCCTGTTTCCCTGAGGAAATTATATATACATTCATACATACCTATATAAAATTTATCACTTACACAACTGTCCTGTGAATTAATGTAATTAATAACAATATCTCATTTAAACAGGATGATATTTAGCGGATATATTCATTCAGAAAAAGTTACAAGATTTCCAAGGCAAGTCTTGGAAAGCTTGTAACTTTTCCTGGATGAATATCTCCGCTAAATAACATCCCGTTTAAATGAGGTCCTGTCATTAATTATTTCAATGCACAGGACAATTGTGTAAGTGATAAAGTTTCTGTAGGTATGTATGAATGTATATATAATTTCCTCGGGGAAACAGGGAGTCGTCACATTACTCAGAAATATTACAAGAAATGCAAAAATAACAATGGATCGGAGAGGTAGATAAAGTTTGAACGTGGTATGTCGAGGGTCATAATCTCATGATTTCAAAATAATCCCATCCAAGTATTATTCTTCTTATTTTATTCACAACTTTTCACAAATTCTGCAAAACATCTTGTACATAATTTTACTACTTACACTGAGTATTTATAATCTGGCTACTGTAACTTCAGTTTCCGTTGACTATTTACACAAAAGCTGTTAATGGACTAATGATAATTTTAAAGTAGAAATTGCCGGAAAACTATCGGGCACAAAATGAAAGCTGCTCATGCGTGAACTTACAAGAGAGAGAGAGAGAGAGAGAGAGAGAGAGAGCTCGAGAGAGAGAGAGAGAGAGAGAGAGAGAGAGAATGTTATATGTTGTGGGTTCAGTCTATAGCTCACTCGAGCAAATTTATTCCTGGAAGCATAAGCCTTCGGAGAACACGAACCCGAATTGCCAAATGAAAACATGATATTGTCAGAGTTTCGAATAAAATGTAAAATACTTAAGTTAACATTTACAAGTTTGTCAAGGTTTCCCAGTGAACATGTCTCTCATTTATAAACTACTGATATGGTGTAACAAGTTCTAAAAGCTAACCCAACCTCATCATGTAGTATACGAGAAAAGCCTAACAAGTAATGTCTACTACGTGCAGTTCAAGCTTATAAGCAGGAACTTTTTATGTTTGCTTTTGTTTGTCTACCGATTACTTACAACTATTCAATTATTGTGCCAAGAAATGTAATCATAAGTAATGAATATATATTAATTTTGTTAGAAAAATATTTTCATATCTTCCAAAGCTGTTATTATTTTCACGATGTGCATAAAAGACTCAAGTTATTTGCGGTATTTCTATACCTAATATGGTACAATTACTTTTAAAATATCTCCAGATCTAATGATTTTCAATTTTAAATTCAATTTTTGGTAGCTTTATGTTTAGTCTAGTAAACGATTCCTTACGATGAAGATACTAAAATCTGTTTAAAGTATAACTGATTTCCCTTTCCATTTTAGTTGCTGGTGGCCTTAAAACAGAAGCAACATTTGAGAAGGGATATTCTTTCTGCTCTCTATAGCAATATCTAAGGTGACTGTAATGCTGCAACGTATCACACATTCAGGGATGATCATTCTTGTCATGATTATTATTTCACAACCACTTCATAATTATGCCATGAAGGTCAGCACTGAAGTCTGAAATACGGAAACACCTGACTAGATTTTAGGCATAATTATGAAGTCGGAGAAAGCTGTCAGAGTCTGACAGCCACCATTAGGGCTTTCATATAGCGGACAGGAGAAGGAGGAGAAGGTCGCTTAAATTTTCTATTTCATTTAATTTTCAGAAAGATGAGCAGCGGTCCGTTCCCGGTTTGCTTACATTTCTTATATATTTTTTTTCTAACCCAACCTCCGCTTCCAAGATACATTCTTCTTTTAGATTACGGAACAACTCTAATCCGATAAAGGTGAGGGTCACGTGACATCCAGTGAAATCTTCTAATCCGATAAAGATGTGTGTCACCCGGCATTCAGTGAAATCCTTAAAACCTCTTTTACATTAGATATGTTAATTAATTATCACTGTTTTCGCTTACTTGAGAAAATGCTTTCACTTAGTGGAAATGAGAATGCTTTCACTCACTGTACCTTCGAAAAACGCTTTCACTTACTGTGCCTTCGGAAAACGCTTTCACTAACACTATCTTGGGAAACATACGGATGAGATTCGTAGTCGAATCCAAATGAAACAAGGCCGAAAATGTTTCGATTCTACCTTTCAACAAAAGGATGAGTTTGATAAACGATTTCGTAATACAAAAGGCAAATATACACCGTATATGATCCGACAGATCATTAATCACTCCTAGGTCAGAGTTTGACTACATACTTGCAGCCGTCTCATCTAAGAACCTAACGATGACATTCTCATCAGGAGAAACGTATCTTAATGCCCTCTCTCTCTCTCTCTCTCTCTCTCTCTCTCTCCTCTCTCTCTCTCTCTCTCTCTCTCTCTCTCTCTCTCTCTCTCTCTCTCTCTCTCTCTCTCTGCAAAGGGCGACTAATTTATAATAATACAATTCCTGTTAAAAATAAACATAAATGTATAATAGAAAATTAACATAGCTTTTTATCTAAGGTGGAAAAATTTTAAAGCTTATATGGAAAAATTCCATTGGCCAGCCTGAACAGTAGCAAACACAATAAGGAAAATACCAGTTAATGAAAATAGTATCTACACTTTGCTTTTTCCAATAAAAAAATGTTTATTCGTATGGATTTCTGTTACTCTGAAGTTGATGACCCCTATCATTTGTTTTTATCACTATTTAGCATCAACAATGATAACGATAACAATGAAATCAGCTAACTTTGAAGTCGTAAAGAGGATATATGTTAATGCAACGGGGAGGATAATAAAGTTCAGCAATAATTTTTCCAAGTCTCATTGTACCTAATTTATTTCCAATAGCTTCAGCAGGCATATTACCTTATATCTAAAACTAATCTACACTCACAAAAACAGTTTAAACAATTCTTTTATTTACCTTGACAACTTAATATGATGTTTCGATTGGAAATTGACAATAGAAATAACAAAAAAATTAAAAACAAAATTTTTTAAAACGTAATTTAACCTGAAAGATCATCAAACAAACAACGGGAAATCTCACGTGTTAAGACGTAGAGCAATGACACCTTTAAGCCCTTACTTTATCTGAAAATATTGCCGTAAAATACGACAAACTTCTGAGTTGCAATAGTTATAATTATGGCAGACTATAATGCGTATAAATTTATGGGTTCCCATATAAGTAAATGGATTTTAATGTTTGTTTGTTTGTATGGTGTTTTTTGGTTGCATGGAACCAGTGGTTATTCAGCAACGGGACCAACGGCTTTACGTGTCTTCCGAACACGTCGAGAGTGTGCTTCTATCACCAGAAATAGACATCTCTCACACCTTAATGGAATGCCTGAAAATCGAACTAGCGGCCACCGAAGTGGTACGCCAACACCATACCGACCACACCATTGAAACGCTTTGGTGGATTTTAATAAAACAACCTGTAGATGTCAGAACGACAACGCAATGCAAAGGAAAGACTCACGCGAACTTTGGCATGTCTAAGGAGAGCCTCAACGCCAGCTGCTATTCCCCTCCTTGAGGTCAAACAGTTTGAAGAAATACTGAAAGTGAATGATCGGAGTTGGGGAGAAAGGCGACTGGAGAAAAATGTCATAGTAACTGAAAGAATAAAGTGGGCGATACGAGGCAGATTTGAACCATGAACATGTAACATGTAAATAGGAGAGAGAGAGAGAGAGAGAGAGAGAGAGAGAGAGAGAGAGAGAGGGAGGATGAGAGAGAGAGAGAGAGAGAGAGAGGAGGGCATCATGGCTGCAGTCGTAATACCTTGGTCTGAAAGCATGGTGAAATACACTAAAAAGCGCCCAGGGGAGGCATACGACAATAAAAAAAACACATGAAAGAGTATGCGAGGTCATTCTATAAATGGAATTATCACCATTCACTAATAAAGCCCATCCTCTCTTATAAGGTAGCTTATAAACAATTGACAGCATTCGCAACAAATATACATCGTTCAGCTACGAATCTAGGAATCGGCCATTTTACATAAATAAAATGAAGGCTCACAAGAATGATTTACTTGTTACCAAAACATACACACAAAGCACGTATCTGTTTCCTAACGAAAACTGTGAAGGAACGAGAAATGAAGATGGTGAGAGTAGTAGGTTTGGGATATTTAGTTGTGAAAGCGCCAAAGGACTTCAGCCCCAAATCTTACAAAGTAATTATTAGTATTCACAGTTATTTTGTTGTTCACCAGTAATCTATGTAATCTGTCTATATGCCAAGTATTTGTCATCAATAGCATAGAAGACCGGGAAATTGGAGTTTTACAAGTAATCGCGTAAAGGCTAAAGTATCTCGCACGAATGAAAAATACCAAGCACGAGATCCGTGACGAATGATAGAAGAGCCAGGCACTTTGGAGTTCGAAGAGCATTAAAGACGATATCGTCCATCAGGAGGTGATTATGAAGGTGGCGTCATTTACGAAAAGGATCACGAAACTGTTCTCGAAAGCAAGCGACCTCCAAAATCTTTTACCTATCCAAAACAATGCTTGAAAAAATTATTCTTATATCGAGTGACTTGGATTTCTTTAGTCATCTTCTATCAATGCCGGTCCAGGTTCATGTATCTCGAAATCGTCATATGAAAAAAAAGATACGTTCAATAATTATCATCTCTTTCAAAAAAATAAAAAAAAAGGAAATTTTCAAGAAAAGTTTGTATGTACATCACTAAAATGGTCTGACAAAGTGGTAGCAAAAGGTCTTTTTAAAATCTAATATAGAGATTGGAAGGATGATAGACGACTGCAAAACAATGAAAATAAGCAAAACAAAAACAAAAAAATGAGAGCAAACGGAAGGAGCATTTTTGAAGCGAAAATAAAAATTCTGAAACTATGGAGGGGAGGAACATTACTCGCTGCTTCCAGTAAGAAATAAGTCAGAATTCTAAACAGCATCGGAGATGCCCCAGCTGTTTTGTTTCCTCTGAGACCTCCCAGATTTAACAAATTGGAACATCGGGCGTATTTCATTAACTACGGAAAGACAAGATTGATAGTACTATAAATTAAAGACATTTCAATTGGAGCTGCTTTTCATAAATAAAATACTAACACAAGCGTTATTCACGAAGATTATTTATGGGAGAAAAATTTATCTTAGTGTTAAATAGAATCTTGCTTTTCAAGGAATGATTAAACGCCAAGTACAATAAATTCAGAGGTATAATTCTACTGATTAAATCAACTAAAATTCAACCTATTGCAATCAATTTCGAATAGACCTGAACTGAAATGTTGCATATAAGTAATAGGAAATGATATGGTCCCTCACTGTCAAATATCCTTCAAAAGCCATGAAAGTACACCAAATTATTCTGAACGATTTTCTTCCTTGTGATATCTGCAAATATCTGTATGAAGAGAGAATAGGAGGAATGGTCATCTAGGTGCTTAGATGGATGAAGTCTGCGACACAGAATGAAAGTCGCGTGAGACATTCCGGACGTTCGCAGGTATATATCATATATCAAGAGGAGAACGAACGGCGGTGGTTGAAATCCTTCCGAACAAGAATGGAAATACGTATTCAGTCATTATTATTATTTCTATTTTTTCTGCAAGTAGCCTTAGATAGAAAAAAAGAAAGTTTGCACATAGTCGTCGTCCCTTCATTTTCAAGTGCCTGAGAGCTACGGTTCTCATTGACTTATAATAACAACCTTTTTCCTTATGGCCTGCTTGTACCATAATCAGTATTGACTCACTGCTCTCATCTCATTTTCCATTCCAGGCTTCTTGACTTCGCTAAATCTTTCTAATCAGGAAACTTCATCTTACCTCGTGCTCTCCAACATCACCACCACCACCACCACCACCACCATTATCATCAACATCATCATCATTACCACAGCCCTCTTCGGCATCCACTCATCGACCAACGACGCCATTCAGATCAGATATCCATCGGTTGCTTCGCAGCGCCGCTAATCCTCTCGCCTCTCGATACTTGATACTCACTTCCCTTCCGCGCGAAAGCTGTAGTGACCTGGTTTATTTTTGTTACTTTACATATACTGAATATAGTTTTATGTGTATGTTTCTCACTTCAGCGCAAGTATAATCCGCGGACAATTGCCACCTTGCAATCTCATTTTCTTTCATGATTTTCAAATAATTTTTTTTCCCTAAAGATAGAGTAACATCCTGTAGACTTTCTCCATTCAACCTAATGATGCTGAACTTATGAAGGAAATCTTTCAATTAATCTTTACATAACTCTTGACTTTGGCCGCCAAAGAAAATTTCGCCCATCCATTTATCCAGACTGAAAGTCTATCTTACCAGTGGCCTATCATGTAATACACTTCTCCAACTTTCCTTGGTAGTGACATTAAACTCCATAGGGAATTATCTCTTCTTTAACAATTCCTTCAATAAAAACCAAAACAGAAACAAAAACACACTGTCACTGAATTTACTATCAGTCCCCCTCTTGAATATGGGCTTCATATGTTTCCTCTCCTCTCTCTAAAAGACAAAAGTATCAAGTTCACGGATCCCTTCTCTATCTCTTACGTTAAAGCTAGTTACTGACAAAGGGCAATCATGTCTCTCTTTGACGTAGAAGTCCATATTCATATCAGTGGGTCACTACTTATCAACTACTTAAAGATCACTTTCTATCTGGCCTTTGGCCTAATGTTAATGAGTTCGATATCCCTCACAAAGGTTAATATAATTCATTATTATTCATATTAATTAATAATATTTAAAAAAACGAAAATAAGGTGAGTTCAATACAATGCTAAAACAATATCAATAAACTTTGATGAGATACAGGTAAGGTTACGTAGGTTTGCTGAAGAGGATGTGCTGAGTCTTAGCGCTTCAAATCTAAGAAGAAACTGCTGAATATTACATGACAGGGGACGGCATGGAAGCATGTCTAAAAATTTTAGAACAGCTGAATTACTGACTAAGCATGAATAATTCGCAAGTACACAGATAGTCGATTTTATCTAATGAGGAAGGGATTCTACCTCGAAAAATGACACGTAATTCAAATGCTGCGTTGCGCTTTTTATTTTTTGTTCTGAATCTGTTATACTCGACGTTTTCCTATCTTAACTCACCACCACATCCCAGAGTCCTTTGAGTTTCAGCTTCAACCAAACTTCTAAGTAATTTTCTTGATCCTGACTAATATGTTATCACACCCCCTGCAAGTTACGTCATTTTCTTTTTCATCAGGATTTTAAATAAATACAATTTTCTTCATATTAATTAATCTTCAATATCCCACTTAAGCTGGAAAAAGGGGCAACATCATTCCCTCTTCTCCGGCCAAATTGAGCTAATCCAAACTCAGGCTGTGGTTTTATAAGTCTGACTAGGAAATAATCTTTTCTTATCCTCTCTCTCTCTCTCTCTGTCTCTCTCTCTCTGTCTCTGTCTCTCTCTCTCTCTCTCTCTCTCTCTCTCTCTCTCATCTTTTAGAATTCAATATCAGGCTACCCAGGATATGGTCAATGCCTGTTGCAAAGTATGTTGCAAATAAGCACATAAATATATATATATATATATATATATATATATATATATATATATATTATATATATATATACATATATCGAGCTACAATGTCCTTTGAATATCTAATTCGCTCTACCTCGGAATTAATATATTTTCATATATGCTTAACCGGTTAAGCATATATGAAAATATATTAATTCCGAGGTAGAGCGAATTAGATATTAAAGGACATTGTAGCTCGATATATGTATATGAATCACGGAAATGTGATATGACTTTATATATATATATATATATTTATATATATATATATATATATATATATATATAATATGTATATATATATATATATATATATATATATATATATATATACATATATTATATATATATATATATATTCTGTCTCTTTCATCTCCACTGATTCAGGAAGTCTATTTACTATTCACCTCCTTTCGCGGGAAATCCTCAGAAAGTATCCATTTCCATACCAATATAACGAGAAATATGAAGAAAAACTCTCCACGGTGTCCTAACCGAAGGGGTTAGGAGTCGAGTGTTTAGGCCAAGGGACGTGGGAATGGAAGAAGAGACGCCGAGGGAATAACCAGATGAACGAAAATCAAATCATACCTTCAATAAACCGACGTTGGATTCTGATTCAATCTCATTACTGATGAATTGGGAGGATGGTTTAATGCTGTAATTGTTCGAGGAAAGGAACATCAAATGTCCCTTGGATTGTTTGCAGTGTGTGTATGAGAGAGAGAGAGAGAGAGACAGAGAGAGAGAGAGAGAAGGGAGTGTGGAAGGGAATCCCTCCACAAATCTATCTTCGTTGTCACCGTCATCTTCGCAAATCCATGGCGGGGTCCTACTCTCCCTCCGCCTTCGATAGAGGGCAATTATTCACCTTTTATGACAAGAGCCTGATGTCTTTATCTTCCTTTGGCACTAAAAGATGAATCGTCCCTTCCGGGTTGGAGAAGATCAGGCTCCCAAGCTTCCCCGGTTGTTAGAGGACAGCTTTTTCTAAACAGAAAGGTTGTGTTCGTAGCCACTGCCATATTCTCTCTCTCTCTCTCTCTCTCTCTCTCTCTCTCTCTCTCTCTCTCTCTCTCTACTCTCTATATATATATATATATATAATATATATATATATATATATATATATATATATATATATATATATATATATATATATCTTTCTCTCTCTCTCTCTCTCTCTCTCTCTCTCTCTCTCTCTCTCTCTCTCTCTCTCACACACACACACACATTGCTAACTATCCAAGGAACATTTCGTGATCCTAGGAAAATGCCGTTGTTAAACCATCCTCTCAATTCATCACTAATGAGATTGGATAAGAATCTACCGGCAGCTGTTTCAACAAGACCTGTTGATTCAAGAATCTTCATCTTTCATTGGACGTATGATTTAATTTTCGTTAATCTGGTTATTCTCACAGCGTCTGCCCTCCCACCCCCCACGTCCTTTGGTCTAAACACCCATTAGCTATAAAGCGCTTTGGATAATGAGGAAAAACACCTTTCTAAATCATCACTTCTCTCTGCGTCTTCAGAAGTGAATGATCTTTCAACTTGGATTATCAAGGGCTGACTGATTGATTATGCAAATTAATCTGATGTACATCATAATAACAATGATAATCGATGCAGACCCACGGTTAGGATAGACTTCTCTACCACTAAAATGTATTGAACAAAAGGATCGATGGTTACTAAAGCAGGACGCGTGACTCCTCAAAGGGCTTTCAGGTTTGGCTAAACAATCGCCGAAAATTTTTCGGTAGGAAAATGTTTGTAGGTTTTCGTATAACACAGGTTTACACAACCCATTCTCGTTGTTTTGCATATTCAACTATTCAACCAGCTATGTATAAGTTTTTGAGACCAGGCGTTCAAACGCGTTCCCTTATTTTATTTTCAAGGGTGCTGGTTCTGTAAAGAAATTAAACAAATACACGGTAGAAAAAACATACACATTTTATGGAAAATAGTTGTTATTGGTACCCATATCATGCTATCAAAATTAATATTTCTTTAAAATTCAACAGTTAATATAGCAGTCAACATGAAAATATACTATGGAATATATTGCGGCACAACATAAAGCTTAAGATAACATTAAAATCTTAATTTTTTGGGAAAGGAGGTCGGGCTGGGGGGGGGGGGGAATGGTCGGCTGGGGGGGTGGGGGGGAGGGGGGGGCGAAGCTAATTTTTTTTTTTTTTTTAAATATTGGGTCATTAGTGAAAACCAGAATTAGGATCATGTACTCTTTCTGTAAGCCTCTGAAAGCAGACATGACACAGCAACGCAAGGAATACAATGGAAATTGTCTGAAAACTCCAGAAAATGCAATATTCCTCTCCTGAAAGGACCATGGCCAGGTCGTGGTCTTCCCAAACCAAAGAAGCTTTAAAGTTTATTCCAACAAAATGAACTGGTTATTTATCCACCAACCTAAATAACATTTCTCGAAACGTCTCAAAGGGAAATGTTTTTGTTTCTCAAATTATGATTTATTTGGTAATTTTCTGCGAGTCATAATCTCCTATGAAAACATATCGTAACCCCTGACTGTAATGTCATTCAATTTTTACGTAATTTTTTTTTTCTTGCTGCAAAAGAAAACTATAGCGTCAGCTTTGTTTCTCCGTCCGCCGGTAGATCTTAAAATCTGCTGAGGCTAGAGGGCTGCACATTGGTATGTTGATCATCCACCCTCCAATCATCAAACTTACCAAATTGCAGCCTTCAACCTAAGTAGTTTTTATTTTGTTTTAAGCGAAAGTTAGCCATTATCGTACTTCCGGCAGCGTTATTGGTACCAACTACATAGGACACCACCAGACCCTGGCTGAGTTTCATGGGCAGCGGCTAAGAATTTTATGGGCCGTGGCTAAGGCCAACACCTGACAGGAAACTCGATTACCAAAGGAACTATATGCGTGGCGCATTTTTTATATATTTTATTCTGGTTACCACTCTACAATGAATGGTTCTAAATAATTATGTGCTTGGAATTCCAAATTATCATAATAATAATAATATGTTTTATTAAAAGTGATTGCTGCCTCAACTGCATTAATTTTATACAGGTTCTTCTCTATTTTTCCAATTATTGCTTTCTCATTGTTGCTTAAACTGGTGAGCAACGCACCGAAGGTTGACATATCTCAATTAAGTCAAACGATTGGATTTTATTGGTGAAAAATTTCAGTTGGGGTAGTCAAATTTTCGGGTATATCCCGTAGAGTTTATTGCAGATAGAATTGATATTAAATTCTAGTTCTTTTCTATTCTTTCGATTATTTTCGGACGTTTCGTCTGAATAAACCTCAGACATCCTCATGGGCAGAGGTGGGTGAAGGACTGAAGTGAGAAGGTGAGTCCAGCTGCTTATAATGCGGTGGCGCATTACTCATCCAGGAGCAAAAGCCTTCCATGAACACGAAGCAGGAGGCCTTTTTACTCCCGACCTGCATGCGAAGAAACACTCCAGTAACGGCAAACATCACCATATCTCCGCCCGAAAATGCCCCAATTCAAGAAGAAAATACCACCGAAGACGACATTAATACGATGAATAATACCAGCAGTGACGTCACGCGGCCTTTACCCAATCAAAATGAAGTCCGGCGTGATGATATGCAGCTGAGAAGATCAGCGCGCCTGCTGAGCATGCGATCGGGAGCTGGCTTGAGCCCGCAGCCAGGCAGCCAATGAAAAAGAAGCACCCCACCCACGAGCCAATGAAAAGGCAGCGGCACGACGCCCCCCGCTGCGCCACTGCAATATAAACAGCTGGACTCACCTTCTCACTTCAGTCCTTCACCCATCTCCGCCCAAGAGGATGTCTGAGGTTTATTCAGACGAAACGTCCGGAAATAATCGAAAGAATAGAAAAGAAATAGAATTTAACATCAATTCTATCAGCAATAGACTCTACGGGATATACCCGAAAATTTGACTACCCCAACTGAAATTTTTTACCAATAAAATCCAATCGTTTGACCTAATTGAGATATGTCAACCTTCGGTGCGTTGCTCACCAGTTTAAGCAACAATGAGAAAGCAATAATTAGAAAAATAGAGAAGAACTTGTATAAAATCAATGCAGTTGAGGCAGCAATCACTTATAATAAAACATGTTTAAAAGAGGGTTTACTTCCAGCATACAATAATAATAATAATAATAATAATAATAATAATAATAATAATAATAATAATAATAACATGACTGTTGCTTAAGCACTATTAATCTTGTAAAGAGTCTTCTCTATCTTTCTGATGACGGCTTTCTCGTTGTTGCTTAGACTGGCAAAGAACGCACCAAAGGGCATGGTAAAATTCGGTTGAGTCATTTGATTTATTATTGCTTATACAATTCTCTCTCTCTCTCTCTCTCTCTCTCTCTCTCTCTTTCTCTCTCTCTCTCTCCAATGCAACGTTTCTTCCTGATCCACAGGACATTATCAAGCGATGACTGCTGAGGGACTGAATTCCAGTGGCGAATCCTTCTTATGTCGTGATGTTGCGGGCTCTTGAGTACGGTTAGAGCACCTCTCCGGCAGGTCAGTTTTTCATTGGTTCCTAGGAAGGTGACTCATATGGCGGGCGTTTACGAGTCTTCTCAGGCGGGGTGTATCACCGGGAGCCTCTTGATTGGCTTCTACCTGAGTGATGTCACCCCTGGTATTATTCTCATGTCCGGTGTTTATTTCATGTGCGCTGGCACTTTCGTTGAGGGGGAGGGGTGTGGTTCTCCTCACACACATCGGTATCAGGAACGGTTCTTGGGTGATATTAAGGGGAGGCTTTTGTTCGAGGATAAGCAGAGCTTCTAGGAGATGCAGACATCGTGGGTCAGGGGCTGTCCCGATGATCTTAATATTCCTGACGATGTCGTCTCTCGTGATGTCTTTCTGGTGTACTGCAAGGGCGTGCTGCCTAATGGCGCTCTCCTGGGCATGGCAGGAGATCATTTAAGACAGGAGATTCTCTTCGCAAGACACATAGTAGTCATTCCAATGTACTTCCCAGAACATCCTCGGGGTGGGGGGGAATATGTATTGGTATACTACGTTCGTCTGCTTGAGGGGGGTCTCCTGATGGCGGTGAGGGGTTATTTTTCATGATTAGGTCTCTTCTTTTCCAGTTTTTGTAGTATATTATAAAGTCCACCATCTTGCCTTCTTCAATGGGGAGGATGTTCTCCTCCTCGTGGTATTGAGAGTGCATGAAGGCCTTATAATATACCTTGATGTTCTTGGTGGTGCGGGGGCGGGGGTCTTCTTCCTTATTCAAGTACCATTTTTCAAGGGTGGTGCGCACTTCTCGGTTGATGAGCTTATTAGAATATCCATTATTCATGAGCATCTGTAAAGCTCTATCAAGCTCAAGGTGTGTCTTGCCAGGTAGAACAATGGGAGGGGGCCCTTTTCACAAAGGCCCTGATGGTAGTGCTCTTAAACCTGTCAGGACACTCACTATCCCCGTTAAGGCACATTCCTAAATTTGTCTTCTTCATGTAGACAGAAGTGCGGAGACCGTCTTCTGTCTTTATTATAAGGACGTCAAGGAAGGGGAGCCGATCGTTGGTGCTAAACTCGACTGTATACTTTAGCACGCTGCATTGCTGGAATCGGTGACGAAGGGCCTCTACCTCATCCTTGGTGTCGACTTGCACGAAGATATCGTCTATGTAACGGGTGTATTTGCAGGGGTGCTGGCTCTGGGTGAAGACCCTCTCTTCTATGGCGCCCATATAGAAGTTGGCAAAGAGGACTCCCAGAGGAGCGCCCATGGCAACGTCATCTTTCTTGCAGAACATCTGTCCTCAGTGGGTGGAGAAGGGGGCCCTCTTTGTACAGATGTCCATCACGGTGCCCAAAGAGGCTTCTGGGATATTGAGTGTGGCCGTCAAAGGCTCTCGGTAGACGCAATCCATGATGATGTCAATGGTCTCGTTGATGGGAACATTGGTAAATAGGGATTCTACGTTCAGGGATGCTATGAAGCCAGTGCCAGGGGAGTCACAAATTTCTTCAAGGAACTCCACCGATGAACTCAGGCTATAGCGTCTCGGGACGTAGGGAGTCAAAATTTGATTGAGGCGCTTGGCCAAGGCGCAAGTCGGGGCGGGTGTCTGGCTGATAATCGGGCGGAGAGGGTTGCCTTCCTTATGGGTTTTTATGTTCCTGTAGAGGTAACCAAGGCTGAAGTCCCCTTGGATGGGAGAAAGGTGGACTGCGTTGGTTGCCGCATTGATAGTACTGATGACATGATTGGCGTCCCTTTTGATGTCTTCCGTGGGGTTCCGTGTGAGACGTTCAAACTTTGAGGAGTCGGACAAGATAGCATCTAGCTTTTTGTGGTATTCCTTCGTTTTTATTAAGACGAAGGCGGCTGTCTTATCTGCCCGTCGCACAGTGATGTCTTCCTTGACCTTCAACTCCTTGGCTGCTTCCTTCATCTCTCGGGTGAAGATGCCACTGGTGTGTGGTCCCCTCTCCGTGAGGGCTTCGGCGAGCAGGAGGGGCTGGCGGGCGTCTGTTGTTCGGACAGTATTCCACATCTCGAGCTGTTGGACGGAGTCGAGCAGGAGTTCCATCTCAAGTCTTTTCTCATGTGGATTAAACATGAAGTGACAGTTAAGCCCTAGTCTAGGACGAGCGTCGTGGTCGGGAGACAGTTGGAACTCGGTAAGATTGATGTAGCCTTGAGCGGACTATGGGACTCGCAGCTTGCCACCATTGAGGGAGATCAGCTTTTGCATGATGCCCTTTATGCATTTTTCATATCTTCCTCTTGTAGGCGGGTAAGGAAGGCATTAATATCATCGTTGGTGGCTAATTCTGCATCGAGAAGGTTGTCACTATCGGTGGGTTAGTTCTCATTCGGTTGGTCTACATCGGGGTCATCATGATCAGGGCTGAGGGAACCATTCCCGAGGGACCCAGGGGGTTCTGCTTCAGGTTCCTCACTATCATCTCAGGTGCGCGGGTGGTTTGCTAAAGTCCGTGCGTTCGTCCATTCACTCCGTAGTCGAGCATCGTCCTCGTGAAGTTTGCTTAGTTTGAAAGTCTTCTCCCGTAATTGCCGTTTTATGAGGAATTTCCTGAAGCTCCTGGTCCTGTCTTCTAGCCTCGCTGAGGGGTCCTGCAGTCTTAAGTTAGTGTATGCTGGAAGTAAACCCTCTTTTAAACAGGTTTTATTAAAAGTGATTGCTGCCTCAGCTGCATTAATTTTATAAAGGTTCTTCTCTATTTTTCTAATTATTGTTTTATCATTGTTGCTTAAACTGGTGAGCAACGCACTGAAGGTTGACATATCTCAATTAGGTAATAGTCAAAGACAATTGGATTTTTATTGATAAAAAATTCCAGTGGGTGTAGTCAGATTTTCGGGTATATCCCGTAGAGTTTATTGCAGGTAGAATTGATATTAAATTCTATTCTTTTCTATTCTTTTTGTGGGGCCACGACGTTTCGTCTGAAAAACCTCAGACATCCCTAGCCACTATAGCCTGAGTTCATCGGTGGAGTTCCTTGAAGAAATTCGTGACTCCCCCGGCACTGGCATCATAGCATCTCTCGACGTAGAATCCCTATTTACCAACGTTCCCATCGACGAGACCATTGATATCATCATGGGTCATGTCTACTGAGACCCGTCGACGGCCCCACTTAATATCCCAGAAGCCTCTTTGCGTACCTTGCTAGACATCTGTACAAAGAGGACCCCCTTCTCCACCCACCGAGGACAGATGTTCCGCCAGAAAGATGGCGTTGCCATGGGCTCTCCTCTGGGAGTCCTCTTTGCCAACTTCTATATGGGCACCATAAAAGAGAGGGTCTTCGCCCAGAGCCAGCACCCCTGCAAATACGCCCGTTACATGGACGATATCTTCGTGCAAGTCAACACTGAGGATGAGGTAGAAGCCATTTGTCGCCGATTCCAGCAATGCAGCGTGCTAAAGTATACAGTCGAGTTTAGCACCACTATCGGCTCCCCTTCCTCGATGTCCTTATAACGAACACAGAAGACGGTCTCCGTACTTCTGTCTACATGAAGAAGACAAATTTAGGAATGTGCCTCAACGGGGATAGCAAGTGTCCTGACAGGTTCAAGAGCACTACCATCAGGGCCTTTGTGAAAAGGGCCCTCTCCCATTGTTCTCCACGGCAGGACATACACCTTGAGCTTGATAGAGCTTCACAGATACTTGTGAATAACGGATATTCTAATAAGCTCATCAACCGAGAAGTGTGCACCGCCATCGAAAAATGGTACTTGAATAAGGATGAAGACCCACGACCCCGCACCACCGAGAACATCAAGATATATTACAAGGCCTTCATGCACTCTCAATGCCGTGAGGAGGAGAAGGCGATGAAGAAGATCATCAAGGAGAACATACTCCCCATTGAAGAAGGCAAGATGGTGGACCTTATAATATACAACAAAAACTGGAAAACAAGAGACCTAATCATGAAAAAGAAAAACCTCACCGCCATCAGGAGACCCCCTCAAGCAGACAAACAAAGTATACCAATACATATCCCCCCCCCCCCTCCGCCACCCCGAGGATGTCCTGGGAAGTACATTGGAATGACTACAATGCGTCTTGTGAAGAGAATCTCTCGTCACGCCCAAGAAGGGGCTATCAAGAATCACGGCCTCACTGCCCACCGAGACACAATCTCCCACGACTGTATTTTCCGCATCAATAGGATAATAGGGAGAGCACCCGACCCTCGCAGTCTGCGCCTTCCGGAGGCGTTACTTATCCAGGACCAAAGCCCTCCATGAATACGATGCAGGAGGCCTTTTTGCTCCTGACCTGCATGCGAGGGAAGACACCAGTAATGTCAAACTTCACCATATCGCTGCACAAAAACGCCCCAATTCAAGAGGAAAATAGCACCGAAGACAACATTAATACCATGAATGATACCAGCAGTGACGTCACGCGGCCTTTGACCAATCAAAATGAAGCCCGGCATGATGCTGTGCAGCTGAGAAGATCGGCGCGCCTGTTCAACATGCACTCGGGAGCTGGCTTCAGCCTTCAGCCAGGCAGCCAATCATAAAGCAGCACCCCATTCACTAGCCAATGAAAAGCCAGCGGCACAAAACACCCCTGCTGCACCGCCACAATAAAAGCAGATGGACTCACCCTCTCACTTCAGTCCTTCACCCACCTCCGCCTAAGAGGATGTATGAGGTTTTTCAGACGAAACGTCGCGGCCCCACAAAAAGAATAGAAAAGAATAGAATTTAATATCAATTCTACCTGTAAGAAACTCTACGGGATATACCGAAAATTTGACTATCCCAATAAAAATTGAGATATGTCAACCTTCGGTGCGTTGCTCACCAGTTTAAGCAACAATGAGAAAAAAATAATTAGAAAAATAGAGGAAAGCCTTTATAAAATTAATGCAGCTGAGGTAGAAATCACTTTTAATAAAACATGTTTAAAAGAGGGTTTACTTCCAGCATACAATAATAATAATAATAATAATAATAATAATAATAATAATAATAATAATAATAATGATAATAATAATAATAATAATAATAATAATAATAATAATAATAATAATAATGATATAAGCAAATCTCTACTCTATTCAATGTGTAAAAATCGAGTAAATTTTGTTATATACATTTGATAGAATAACATGACTGAAAATGCAGCATTCACCTGTTTTATATTCCTGTACAAAACTTGACATTTAGTTATTCATCGTCAATAAAATTAATTCTTCACCGTATATTTATGACTCCAAATGTATTTTGTTACAGATCCAAAAAAAAACTCTTCATGTGAATAGCCCACAATTGAAAACTACCATTAATGCATTTAGTAAGACAATATGCACATTTCAATGGGGAACACACTCTAAAACTTATTCCCTTATTCAGCTGGTAAATTGATATGAAGCAGGGAATTTTTTTTATTAAAACAAACTAACCAGTGTTATATATCACAGACATTATATATGAAATTGATAACCATGACCAACTTAAAATATTACAATAGAATTAACATGGATGGTTTCAAACTGCACCATGAAGACAAAGCCTTTCCATATTTTTTCAACCACTAATGAGGTGTCAGTGATGCGAATCATTATTCAAAAATGGCAGTTTAAGAGGAATATTTATAACCAATGAAAGCTTTCAGCGTAATTGATGCAGCAAGTTAGGAAGGATAGATTTTACCATATTTATTGAATGATTCGGTCATTTAACCAAATAACATGTTCATAATCAAATTTAATTTCATTATGGTGAGTAACTAAAGAAATATTAAATTGATTCGATCTAGTGATGACATTTCCCTCACACCCCCCACCACCCCGCACCGAAAAGACATCACACATTATTGTAAGAATTAGTAATATTTTCCGATGAAAGAATTGTAACAAGCAATAAGCACAGCAGATCCAAAGCATATACTTAAGCAATTATCAGGAAAATGGTTTTTGTAATAAAACAATTACACCTGTAGGGTTTCCCACACAAAATATCGCATGGCTAGATATAAATTTTTAAAAAATATCCGTTTAAACCAATTGCTGCAATAAATGCATTTAAGACCACTGTTATGTAAACTTTTCTTAATTCAGTTCTGTCGAGAACAAAATTTTGAAAATACAATGGAAAAGATCGCTTCCTTACTGTAGCTCACATCGTTTTAACCACAAGAAAACTTTCAAATAAAAGAAAATAGCATGACAACAGTTAAATATTTGCTCCATAAGCAATATTAATGCGATGTAGATAAATTATTTTTTATTACTGACACATCGACAGCAACCAAAATTTCCGTTTCATTTTTCGAGAATAAATAATTGTATTCCCAATGCTAATAACTATTCCACACTTGAGTAATCTCATCTCTCTTGAGTAATTAAATCCCTGAGTGCTACGCCGCTTACTATTCGTGCTTTTTAAAACTTTTACGTTGAAGAATTTTGCAAGAAATAGTGTCAGAAATATAACAATATTAGTCATTCGGTCAATCTTGAAGATTATATTCCTAAATTATAAATTTCCAGCGAGGCTTTGCTGTTTCCTTAGTGTTGAACATGAAGTGAAAATGATATAGTAAACAGCGTCATTGCATATATGATTCACATACATTTTGTTCACCATAGTGTTATCGTCTTTGGAGTGGGTGGCACTCTAATCATTTACATTTCCGTCTATCTTGTGTGACCGTCAGTGCACTTCGCTGTCATGCTGCCAAATTTCGTCCGTTCCACCAATTCTCCCAGGAGAACCCGCGCCATCTACACCCAGCACAAGCGGAATTTTATGCATATTTACGAAGGCCCATTAATAACAACGTGACTCCCTTTAAATCAAAGCGTTATCGACTGTTCCTCTAGTTCTCCCTAATAAGGAAGAGAGAAGTATAACAAATAACAAATCTAATATGTTATCCATCAGTCAGTAAATCAGTACATGGACTCACAATAGCAAGGGATGGAATTCGTGTTAGTGTCAGATGGAATCTAGCGATTAGGAGCATCCGTGCATACGAGAAAAGGGGATCTGCTGATGAGATTGGTACACTAAGTTGTTTATGTAATCTGTTATCGAAACGACAATGTTCATCGAAGCAGAGTTAATTAGATTTGTTTACAATTATAATGGCTGTATTGACATCAAAGCCATCGTCAATAATGCACATCGAGTTGCTAACATCCCCTCCATATCGCCCGGTATAGAGGTGATTGAAGTGGTGAACGTTAAATACAAAAACAACAATCATAATAATGACAATGTTAATAATAATAGCGGTTGTCCCTCGTCAATTCGAAACGAGGGAAAACCACCAGGTACTTGGAATGAATCCTCATTAGCTACAGTTTAATGACATTGCATACTTTCGGCATTATGCGCTTTAAAATTGAGAATAATGACATTAGCATAGCAACAGAGAGATGAATAATTCCCAAAGTTTTTGGAAAGTAGTGAAGATAATGTTCATACTAATTTCTGGAGGTATATTGCGCACATGAGTAATTCCTACAAATTTTCCTTCCGGGTTATGCGCCACGCTTTCAGAGTCAATGTATCTTTTTACTTTTCTTACTTTACATTTGAGCTCACATATGACAGCAAAATAACGGCAAAATAACCACCAGCAATATTTGCAATCACTTAAAGTCGACCCCCTACTTCTCAGCAAGCAAATATGACTCAGTGAGAGTCTCATTTGGTTTATATATCCAAAAATTAACGTGTGCTCCTGTTTCTACTATCACAACGAGACCAAAGACGAGGATTCAAAAGATGACTCAAGATATAGGTAGCGGCTATACTGTAAATCGTCAAATAAACGCTATTGTTTCTTAAGAATTGCAAATGGCAAAGAAAACTGCCTTGTTTGTTAAGCCTACTTGTTTTCAGCGGCTGAGACTTGAACAATTTAAAACGGAATATGAAAAAATGCATTTGCTCTCTCTCTCTCTCTCTCTCTCTCTCTCTCTCTCTCTCTCTCTCTCTCTCCTCTCTTCTCTCTATATATATATATATATATATATATATATATATATATATATATATATATATATATAATAATATATATTATATATGTATATATAATATAATATATATATATATATTTATATATATATATATATATATATATAATATATATATATATATATCATATATATATATATATGTGTGTGTGTGTGTGTGTGTGTGTGTGTGTGTTAACTATAAGGGAATTGAACTAACAGACCATAGATTTAAAGTTTTAGAGAGGATAATGGATGAGAGATTATGGAAGATTGTAACGATCAGGAAACAGCAGTATGAATTCATGAAAGGAAGATGGACGGTGGATGCCATCTTCGTGGCAAGACAGCTACAGGAAAAGATGCTAGAGGGACACCAGGAGCTCTATTGTGCATTTGTACATCGAGAGAAAGCATACGATAGAATCTCAAGAGAAGTAATGTTTTGGTGCTTGAGGAAGAGCAAAGTTCCAAGAAAAGTTAGTTAGGCTGGTCTAGATGATATATCAAAGAACGAGCACAAAAGTTATAACAGCAGTTGGGGAAACAGACAACTTTGAAGTTAGCGTTGGATTATACCAGGGGTCAGCGTTAAGCCCATTTTTGTTTGTGCTGGTCATGGATGTGCTGAATGAAGAGATAAGGATGAAGACTGTGGGAGTTGTTGTACGCCGATGATTTGGTGAATACTGCTGAAAAAGAGGAGGACCTACAGAGACGGATTGGAGAGTGGCAGGAGTCTTTAGAGAGAGGTAGCTTAAAGGTGAATGTTAATAAAACAGGTTTTGCTGAACTGTGGGGAAGACAGAGGCAAAATATTAATACAAGAAAGAAGAGG
>NC_087202.1:56986055-56990192 GCF_015104395.2 Macrobrachium nipponense | reverse complement strand
ACAAGAAAGAAGAGGCTCGATTATAAAACAGGCGTAAAAGTTTAAATATATATTATCTACTTTACCACAAGAGGGAGGATGTAAGGCTGAAGTTGACAGTAGAATAAATGATGCTTGGGGGAGAGAGGTAGTTGGAGTAGTATTTAATAAGAAAGTCCCAATCAAGCTATATGTCAAGCTCTACAGCATATTCTACTGTGAATTTTATGGATGGTACAAGATTATTAATTGTATACCAGAAATCAGGAATGTTTACATTTTCCTCAATAATCTGCAGGGTCAAAGATCACCGCAAAAGGAATCTGCTGTAATCCATTTTTTATTGAAGTCACGTTAACAAGGAATTTAAATTTCTAGCCTGGATTGTCCCTTGATCGTCTCTCCTTGTCTCTTTTGCTTAAAGAACACCCCGCCTAGATTAACAAACTTTAACCCCGCCCCCTTTTTGTTTTTGTATATAAAGGTCTGTCAACCTGTATTATATTCAGTGTGAACTTGGAAATGTAGAATATACTACAAAAGTACTTATTCGAAGTCCCCAGCAAACTGTTAAATATTCGCTAAAATTCGGGGAATCGTTGTATTGGGATGCCCTTTGAATATGTTGTAAAGCTCAATGAGGCGCATCTTATTTATCTACTATGGATTTAAGGATATTCCCTAGCACGTGTCCCTTCGGGCTACATTAGATACATATATATATATATATATATATATATATATATATATATATATATATATATATATAGAGATAGATAGATAGATAGATAGATAGATAGATATATATATATATATATATATATATATATATATATATATATATATATTATATATATATATATATATATATATATAGATATATGTATTATATAATATATTATATTATGTATTAATAGACTAATTATGTCTATTGTATATAATTATATATATTAGATATTATATATATATCAATATTAATATATATATATATATATGAATATATATATTAATTATTTTTATGTATACAAATTTATTACTAATAGTAGTATTTATATTCTACTTAATATACTATAATATTATTATAATATAATCCTATATATATAACATAATATATATAATTATATTATTATATATATAATAATATATATATCTAGATATATATATAATATATATATATATATGTAGATATATATATATATATAGATATATATTATATATATATATATATATATATATATATGTATAGATATCTATAATATATATATCTATATATAAATAGATATATATATCTATATATATATATATATATATAATATATATATATATAATAATATATATATATATAATATCTATATATATAGATATATATAATATATATATATAGATATATATCTTTATATATATATATATATATGTATATATAGTATATAGTAGATATATATAGATATATATATTGGATATATATTATATATATATATATATATTAATATATATATATATATATATATATATATATATATATATATATATATATAGGCAGCTTAAAGGAAAAAAGAACGGCTTCAACGTAGTTTTTCAGTACAACAGTACAATCAAGAAGAAACTCATTAAAAATAACCCGGGTAATAGAGAGAATGTAGGAGTATATGTAATACCTTGTAGTGATTGCAATGAATGTTACGTGGGAGAAAGCGGACGATCCATTGATAAGAGAAGGGAAGAACACGTTGCTGCTTGTAGAAGGGGAAGTTTATACAGTGCAATTGCGCAACATACATGGGAGAAAAACCACGCAATAAATTTTAAAGGTACAAAGGTTGTTTTTGCATGTAACGACCGGACTTTGAGACGAGTAGTAGAAGGGGCGTTAATTTCATTAAACGAGACCCTTGCAGGAAATACTGGCATTACAGAAAATACAGCTATTTGTGAAGAGATATGTAGGAAAGGGAAAATTTCAAACTTTAGAAATATATGTGCCAATAACGATGCTGCTTCCTCTCCTGTTTACTCCACTCAGGTCATTTCTCCAACAAACCACCCAACCACCATAGAACAAGCAGTTGACAATAGAAACATTCCCCCACGAAGATCAAGACGAATTCTGGAAAGAACGAGGGCTCAACCGCCTGATCATTCATAATATGAACTACTATGAGATTCAGGGTCTCTGTAACACGGTTTTTTGGACTTTGCTCCCTGTCAAAGCATCGGATGTAGCTGAAAGTTGACATATGTATATTTTACAACCACACACAAATTTTGTCAGCATTATCAATAACCTAAACCCAATAGTTTTGATTTTTATAGAGTAAAAATGAACTAGCCGACGCCATGGCCAATGATTACGAGCCAAGAGTCGAAAAACATTCATTACGTAAGCAAGGTAAACAAACACCCTTGACTAAAATTTTGCCCCGCCCATCCACCAGACAGAAATGCCATCGGCTCTGAAACCCAAAGACTTTATGAATGGCGGAACGATACATAGATGTGGGTGCTAGTTTAGTAATACTACTGTAGCAGTAGTGCCGCAACAGTATAGCAGTAATATACATGAATTAAACGTTTAGACCAACTGCTGGGATCCTTGAGGATCATTTAGCACTTCTTACAACTACTCGAAAAATTAGTTTTTATAGCCACAAGTTAAATTTTCTAATCCAACAATGCCCATGGTAGCCTTCAGTGTTATCCTGAATTATAACGAGGCGAAAGTGGGTGGAGCCTCTTGAAAGTCACCATTCTGACGATAATTATTGGTGAAGGTTTAAAGCCAAATACGGTACCGGCTATTTTTTTTTCATAAATAGGTAAGGTTTAAAGCCAATATACGAGGGTACCGGCTATTTTTTTTCAGTAAATAGGTAGATAGCCAATAAATAAAAATTCCTTGACATTGGTTATAGCAGTTATCAAATCAAGCTTGTCTACTATGTTTTTGGTAATTACCAAATATTCCCTACATCTTGTCAATCTGATTGTGACCTATAAAGTAGACTGTAATTTCTTTAGAAACTTATTTTGGGAGTTAGACTAATAATCGAAATGTTTTTGTATTTATTAACATATTTTGTTGGTTTGTTCATTATGACAATTATCATGTGGAGGTTCCAGAGTTCATAAAGGTGTACTGCTTTGCTTGATATTTTAAATTTGTATGTTCATTGTTGCTAAGAGGTTTAGCCTTCGTTACGTATAGCCAATCATCCATCGAGAAAGAGGGAAGAAATGATGTCATAAGTTACGTAACGAGTGCGTTCGAAACCTTTTCTCTGAGTAAGTTGGCCCGTCTTCAAAAAAGGTCACTTTTACATTATAAGTACCAAATTTATTCAACCTACGTAGTGCAGAATACACTCAAAATTTATGTGTTGATATAATATGTATTCTGAATAAGCGTTATATTTATGAAATGCATAGATAAAAAGTTATTGCGAAAAAACCGTGTTACAGAGGCCCTGAATCTCATAGTAGCTTGTTACCTTACCGTTGTTTTTTTAAATGTTTGTGCTCTTACTTGCTAGTTCCTTGAGCCGAGGTGACATATCACAATTTAGTGAACAAGACCACAGTTGATGGTCGAAAGCTTTAATCCTATACAAGAAATATATATTTTAAACTACAAGAGGAATTTACTTCATTGTGGATTGTATCCCCATATATTATATTATATTATATTATATTATATATTATATATTATTATTTTTGTATTTATATTATATTGATATTATATAACCAATGTTGTCACTATCTCACCAGGAATCAACAAGAAGCATAAAACACGTAACTGACACGGACAGAAATAATTAAAAAGTTGGAACAGTCGACTTATACTCTTGTAGCGCTTTCCTTTGTTAGAAAATTTAATTTGACTAAAGCCTTCAGCTATGTTTTCCATAAATATTCGAGGTAGCTAGCTCAAAATATCTGAAATCCCCCTCCCATCCTCATCCATTAACCGTAGAAATAAAAAATAATACTCACCAAAATTTAAACTGTTGCCGTTCATGGATTTTTTAGGTTTCATATGTTTCCGCAGACAACTTCAATTATGTGAGTTTAAATATGCCAGTACTCCCATATGCTAGTGCCCGCTGTATATTAGTAGATAAAACTAGCCGGTGGCCTGGAGGCAGGCAACCGTAGGCCGGAATC
>NC_087202.1:56976055-56981055 GCF_015104395.2 Macrobrachium nipponense | reverse complement strand
CATCGAGAGATCCTTCTGGAAGCGAGTAATAGCACTCCACTTGGGAATACGCCCTATGTTAATTAACATGTTCTGTAGTACAAATTCTTAGTAAATCTCTCTCTCTCTCTCTCTCTCTCTCTCTCTCTTTCTCTTTGCTATAAGCCAGAATTTATAAGCGCTCGCAAGTTAGATGTAAGTAGAGTATGTATATATATATATATATATTATATATATATAATATATATATTATATATATTATATAGTTATATATTTATATATATAATATATCTATATATATATATACTTATACATACATACATATATATATATATATATATATATATATATATATATATATATATATATATATATATATATTACGAAATGAAACCTCAAATTTTGCTTCGTAAATCTGTGTAGGTTATATCTCTGGTCTATTTAGTTACCGTTCTCACGTCCATTGTGGTGCCTTTCTTGATTAATATCTAACGTTTATCATTAAAATTTCTAAAATAAGAATTGAACCTGAATATAAAATACCAAATTATTCTAACTATCCTCAATAATTGACATCAACACTAACGAGATAATAATGTTTAATTTAACGCACGTTCTATAAATTTTCTTTAGTTCTGCGTGAAACGAGAGAGAACCGGAGGTATTTCCCACAATGCCCAGCGAGGAACTTCGGACGGAGCAGCTTAGCTGATCCGTGGGCCGTGGCCACCCCTTAGTCGAAGTTGTACGTATGTCGCTGTGTGTCCGCGCTTTTGTGTCCGTGTCTGTGTCCGTGCATGACCTCTCAAGCTTCGGAATTACGTCCATAGCAGCTGCATTGGTGAGTTTTTGTATACGTTAAGATCAGAAACAAAATAGGAGAGGAATAGTATGGCTAATGTACAAAATAGAAAGAAAGTAGACATTCAGTCCCTTGCCTGGATTTGGTCTAGGGTGCAATTGTAAATAATGATTTTTATGACCTGATTCTTGGCAATTTTTTCACCGTAATCACTATTTTTCATTGCCATTGCATGCACGCCAATCATCATAAATGAACACCACCAGATAGGAAATGCAGTGAATAAGTTGGGGATACCCCACTAATAGCCTAATGAAGCAAAATAGCCATGTACTAATTTAACCCTAAAATCGAGTGATGCAAAACGGCAGACGGTACGTAAATTTCAAATGCTTTTTAGGAATACCACGAGGAAAATGTCGAACTATGTCTTTGCTGCAATATTAATTTCAGTTTTAGTCTTGGGCTACAATGATCTCATTTAACATGAACTTGCATAGCCACTATACTCTGTTTTTTTTTTCATCTGTCCACCTGCCTGTGGTGTTTTTGTATGGTAACACTGCGTCCCAGGCTTTAGATAAGTACGCTATGTGTAAGTTTTAGGTAAATAAAAGGATATCTGGGCGTACATTTGCAACTGGAAAGTGTTTTAATAATTTACTGTATGCGAACTACACCGTTAATATTCGAAATAGGATATTATTCTAATAGTTGAATGGAAGCTGAATGTAACTATCTAAAGCCCGGGACGCAGTGTTGCCATACAAAAACACCACAGGCGGATGGACAGATGAAAAAAAAAACAGAGTATAGTTCATCATGTCGGTAATCAGATGTTTTGGAAACTCCAATGTACACTGTCGCCATCGCTTTCTCGAATTCGTGTAGGTGACTCGCTTAGACCTAGCTTTTATTTTGTTAACCACATTCTTCGTTTTACTTTTTCCTCTCTGTAAACCCTATTGCTGATTCTCCCCTTTGAAATAGTATTGGTTTAGACTTTAGATTATCACAAGGGATGTAACGTTAAATTCAAGTTTGACATAACCTAGACCGATAAAATTCTTTGTCGTCTCATGTTTCCGTGCTCCACTTACTATGTAACATTTTCCCCAGTTTTCATTCCCAAAGCAAAATATAAATAGCATTTGTTAGGCACAAGAATTGACAGTTCCTATAACTGATTCACTTAAGGTAGATTCTCGGATGAGCCTTATTCTTACGAGACGTTGTTTGGTTGGCTGCTGATTGGCTGTGGGTACCGGGAGGTAAGCAGCCCCCAGCCAATCAGCGGCCGCCAAACTAACGTCTCGTAGGCATAGGGCTCAACCAAGAATCTACCTTAAGTGAATCAGGTATAAGTTAATTCGGAATCATTTAAGGATACTGGCCAGGGCATCGTCTGAGCTTAGGGTGATTTACATGAAGCCAACCTTACGTAAACTCACCAATTGTGTTTTTTTTTTTTTTTTTTTTTTTTTTTTTTTTTTGTTTTTTTTTTTTTTTTTTTTTTTTTTTTGGGGGGGGGGGGGGGGGTTTTTTGGGGGGGGGGGTGGGGGGGGGGGGGGGGGGGGGGGGGGCGGGAGGAGGGAACATTAATTTTCTGTTTCTATCATGAGCAGTCAGGTTTTGTGTTTCACGTAATGCTTATGAGTCGGTCAACTTTGAGATGCGATTTACTGAAATATCCTCCATAGATTTAAGAGGGTAGAATGCGATTTTGGGCTGTGACATATTGTTGTTCATGAGAATGTCGAAGTTGAAGAAATCGAATAGCCGAAATTTTGCACAAATATTTTTTATTTTTTTTTTTTTTGGTGAGCATCTTGGGATTTTTCCATGGTTTTTTTCAACTCTCATTTCTTGTCCTTGTGTGCATTTGAGACCTGATTTCCTTTTTTAAGTTGTCTGTTGGCGCGAGTCCGCCTTTCATTTCATGTATTTTGTTAAATTTGCATAGTTTAATTTCAGGCCAGATCATTATAATCCCCCCCACCCCCATCCAGGGAGGATATTGAAACTACCCAGTCGGGCGGAAATTTTCGACAACACTAGCCATTTTTTGCACTTTTTGATATTTAATACGTATTAATTTTAACAAATACGCAATTTACTATCCACTACTTCAAGTTTTAAAGATTTGACCAAAATAACTTCCTAGCGGCTCTAAATCATCTATCATTTGACAGAGACACACAGTGGCTGTTAATGAATTACTTTGTGAAATATTTATGACCTAGGATTCTTTAATTTCACCATTATCATTAATTACACTAACAATTAATAAACTTCATCACTAATGAAGTGATCTGAGCAGATTTTGGTATGTCTTGACGGCTGAAAATCAGCCCTGTTTTATCCTGGAAATCCACAGTGCTCTCCTTCTTTCACTAACCTCTTTAGTTTTATCACCTTGATTTCTCAGTTTGACCTATTGTGGCATCCAAACACACTGTAAGCGTTCACTTTATTCAAAGGATTAATAGATACAATATGATTTTAAATTCCCAAAAGATCGTTCTTATCATGCTTGCAAGCGTCGCTTTTGCTCAACACAGCTGACCTGCAACATGGGTGGCTTCCGTGTTTACATCCGGGTCTCATTCTGGATCGAAAACTATCTGTAAGGAATTGTACTTTGAGACAATGCTGCTGGAGGAAAGGGACATATGTTTCAAGTACACAAACACACAACCTTGAGGAAAATGTATTGTTTTCGTCATTGCCTCGAAAGTAAGTAAATATGCGTTTTAGGAAGTTAGAAAATGAAGAAAAAGCGTTATAGGAAGTAAAGAAAAATAACAAACACGGGATGGTATACATCAAAGACCGAAAAAGAATGTTTTCTGCTGGCCTACCTGTTGTTAGCATCCGACCCAGAAGCAAATTGGAAGCCTCCGGGATAACAAAATGAAAAGGAGGCTTTGGGAAAGGAGGGAGATCAAGAGATGCAGGGGAAGTCAAATGTTTTTCAAGAGCCTTTGTAAGGAAGGTAGTTTTAAGGGTAGGAGGGGCACCTTTTTTTTTCAGAAGTTTTAGCTTTTTTTTTTCTCTCTTTTTTTATTTTCCCCTATCTGAAACATTGTTTCATTATCTTGAGCTAATTGTTGTTACACTACCGTACGTCGCATTTCACATTAGCATTCGGTTTTTTGTTCTCAGGGTTTTGTTTATTAATTTAACAAACCCAATACTTATGATGTTATTAAATTAAAGCTTCTTGTTTGTGGTCGTTGTTGATTAGGTAACATACCAATATTATCCCTGCTATTTATTTTCTACAATCAGTATAGCTGGGTTCTGTTACCTCTTCGTATGTCTACAGGGTGGTCCTTTCCAACCTTCGGCATTCCTTGTCCTTTGAAATCTTGGTCCCTTTTCATCCAAGCCCTTTCGTGTCTTTAATCTTAGCATGTATATTGTTAGTGATTCAGTTTTGTGCTTTATATTTCGAAAAGTTTAATTTTTTCTCGTAAGAATGTGTGCGTTATGTGACATCTGCAGGCAGGAATTTCGTTATTTCTACATTTTGTGACGTTTGGTGATCAGAGGTTCGGTGTCTCCTCTGTGTTTCACGTTGTTTTTTTGGGGTCCATTTCCATGTGCATGATTTAAAAATGGGTTTTGGTATTTGAGAACTTTGTAACATTCAAGTAATTTCCTCACTTTTACTCTTAAATTATATAAAACTTATTGTGATGTGTAAAATTTCAATTTCGTTTATTGTGATCAGACATATCATTTATGTCAGATAAACTAAGACCGTCATTTATTTTAGGTCCTTAACCATCTGTAGGAGAAAAATTCGATTTTCACACAGTTCGTTGGTTAATCCTAATACATGTACTGTACTAAACCTGTTACCTTATTTCTTGTTGAAATTAAGACAAAGTTTATTTGGAATTTGGCAGAGATATTATATATGCATATCAAGTTCCACGAGTAGTTTTCGATCACTTTAAATGTAGCAAATCTGTTATACCTACCTAGTTACGCGTACACGAAGCGACATTTAAATAATAAAATACCCTTACTTAGTAATCGCAGGACAACAGAAATAAATGAAAATTAAATTGTATAGAAGCTCTGTGGTTCACTAGAACGAAGACTTAAAGATAAGAAACACCCAATGAAAATAATTCATGTAAGAAAGAAAAGGTGAATTGGCGGGTGGGGAGGGGGTTGATTCAGATGACATTTGATACAACAAATAATT
>NC_087202.1:56963555-56971055 GCF_015104395.2 Macrobrachium nipponense | reverse complement strand
ACCCAGACTTCTTCCTCTTCGTATTTACTCGCAGATCCAACATTCTTCCTGCCTCGCGAATCCAATCTTATTCCTCTTCTCATTTTACTCGGAAATCCAACTTCCAGGACATCTAATCTTCCTTCTCCTCCTACTCCTCACAAATCTAACCTTCTTCCTCCTCATGCTCTTTGTAAATCCAACCTTCTTCCTCATACTACTTTCTTGCAAGTCAAACCTTCTTACACCCACTTCCACTCAAATCCAACTCTCTTTCTCCTCCTACCCATCGCAAATCAAACCTTCAGCACCTTACTTTTTCGCAAATCCAACCTTCCCCCTCCTCCTTTTTTTCGCAAATCCAACTTTCTTCTTCCTCCTACTTCCTCGCAAATCCAACATTCTACCTACCTCCACCTACTATCACGCAAATCCACCTTCCTCCTCCTCCTACTTCCTCGCAAATCTAACCTTCTTAACCCTCCTACTTCCTCGCAAATCCAACCTTCTCCCTCCTCCTTTTTTTTCGCAAATCCCACCTTCTTCCCCCTACTTTCTCGCAAATACAACATTCTACCCACCTTCTCCTACTATCACGCAAATCCAACCTTCTTCCTCCTCCTACTTCTTGCAAATCCAACCTTCCTTCTCCTCCATATTCGCAAATCCAACCTTCCTTCTCCTCCTTATTCGCAAATCCAACCTTCCTTCTCCTACTTCTTCGCAAACCCAACCCTCTTCCACTTTCTTTTCTTCACAAATCCAAGTTTCATTTTCCTACTTTGTCGCAAAGTCAACCCTGTTCCTCCTCCTACTTCATCGCAAATCCAACATTCTTCCTCCTTCTATTTCCTCACAAATCCAATCTTATTCCTCCTCCTAGTCTTCACAAATCCACCATGAACAAATCGATATGACACAAAGTTCCCATATCCTTCTGGTCCCCTACTTACCTCTTCCCAAACAAAGGCGTTCATGAATGATGTCAAAGTTAAGGCATGAATTGTAGATGTTTTGGTGTTGCCTGGGAAAACTGAATGACAGTCTACGGGTAGGGAGTGGGAAGAGTGAAGGGGAAGGGGAGGGGCACAAAAAGAAAGCGAGAAAGAGAGAGAAAGAGAACTGTCAGTTGGACCGTGAGCACAGACATAAATAAATAAAAAAGGTAAACAAACAAACACTTACAACTACTAGTCCTAATTGATCATGCTTCCGTTTCTTCCTTAAGTTTCTGAGGTTTCATAGGGTAGCGAGTTAGCAGTACGTTCACAAAGTACACTGACGCTACTACAAGTTCGTCCAGTTTGCTGAAGACAGATCCTTGCACGATTCTCCTCCTTTTTGCTGAGCAGTACATTTCACAGTCGATAAAGCGTCCGTTTTTTGTTGCAAGGGAGTCATACCTTCTCCCCTAATGCACACACACAAACACACAAACACACCTGAGTAGCTTCGTAGAAATACAATATTTTTTATTTGTTGTGTTTGTTTAGTGGAAATGCTTTTCCTCTTCCCTCCCTTAAAAAAGAGAGTAATAGTAGTGCAGAAGATAAGAGGCAATTCGAAAAGCTATTAGATATGCTACTAGAATACAACATTCAACAAATAAATCACCTGCCAACAAGAAAGGAAATACTTTAGACCTAGTATTTGTGAACGAGGGTGAATTATGTTAAAGAAATAATAGTTTATAATGCGAGTATTTCAGACCATAATGTCATAGAATTAACAGTTCATTCCAAAGCAAGTGAAAACAGAGATAAGCAAGAAATGAAAAAGTGGGAAGGATATGGAAAATACAACTTCTACAGTAAAAATATAAAATGGTCAGAAATAAATGAAGAATTAAACAAAGATTGGGATAACATTTTCGTAAGCGATGACATAAGGGTAAATACGGAGATATTATATAAAATATTAGAGAAAATAGTGGATAAATATATACCGAAGAAGAAAAGTAAACTTCATTCATGCATACCAAGAGACAGAAGGAAAAAAAACTCTTGTTCCAGAAAATCAGAAAGTGGAAAAAAGGTCTTGCAAAAGAAAAAAATGCATGGAAAGTTATAGAAATAAAAGTAAGATAGAAAAATGCAGAAACAAAAGATTATACAATCAAAAGAAAATGAAAAAACGGGAATTGGAAGAAAAAACCCTATTAAATATCAAGCAAAACCCCAAACTATTATACTCATATGCGAAGAAGATGAATAAAAGAAGAATAGAAATAGCCCTCTGAAATGAATTGGGAGATTAAACGAATGAAAAAAAGAAATTTGCAACATACTGGCAGAACGATATAAAGAGAGAATTCACCCCTAGAATAGATAATGAAGATAATGATATAGAAGTAAGGGACGAAAATAGTGAATATCTAGCTGACATAGAAATTAATGAAGCTGATATTGTGCAGGCAATTAATGAAATTAAAAATGGAGCTGCTGCAGGGCCTGATGGAATCCCTGCTATTTTGTTAAAGAAAGTAGTTCATTCTATCGCAAAGCCACTTGCAATATTATTAAGACAAAGTGTAGATACAGGCAAGATTTATGATGAGCACAAATTAG
Source organism: Macrobrachium nipponense (assembly GCF_015104395.2). NCBI lineage: Eukaryota > Metazoa > Arthropoda > Malacostraca > Decapoda > Palaemonidae > Macrobrachium > Macrobrachium nipponense. Next base: position 56,968,509 of record NC_087202.1, on the reverse strand, counting down.
CATATATCACCCCTACTTTCAAAAGTGGATCAAGACTTGAGGCAAGTAATTATAGGCCTGTGGAGTCTAATCATCACATATTATGAAAGTGTATGAAAGGGTAATGAAGAAATATTATGAAACATTTAATAAAAAATAATTTGTTTAATATAGGACAACACGGTTTTCGTACCCGGAAAAAGTACACAAACCCAGACTGTTAGTCCACCGTGAGAACATATTCAAAAATATGAAAAGCGGAAATGAAACAGATGTGGTTTATCTAGACTTTGCAAAAAAGCTTTTGACAAAAGTAGACTATAATATATTAGCAAAGAAAATTAGAAAACACAATATCGTAGATAAAATAAGAAGATGGTTAAAAGAATTTTTACACAACAGGAAAACAGATAGTTATTGCAAACGATGAGAAATCGGATGAAACCAAGGTAATATCCGGTGTGCCACAAGGTACGGTGTTAGCTGCAATCTGTTTTGTTATTATGATTGAAGACATAGACAGTAATGTTAAGGATTCGGTAGTGAGTAGTTTCGCTGATGACACAAGAATAAGTAGAGAAATTACTTGTGATGAAGATAGGAAACGCTCTACAAAGAGACCTTAACAAAGTATATGATTGGGCCAAGAGGAAAATAGGATGGTATTTAACTCTGATAAATTTGAATCATAATTATGGAGACAGAGAAGGAAAGCTATATGCATATAGGGGACCTAATAATGAAGACAATCACAAATAAGGAAGCAGTTAAAGACCTTGGTGTGATGATGAATAGGAACATGTTATGCAATGATCAAATAGCAATTCTTTTGGCAAAATGTAAAGCAAAAATGGGAATGTTGTTACGGCACTTCAAAACAAGAAAAGCTGAACACATGATTATGCTTTATAAAACATATGTTCGTAGTCCACAATTGAATATTGCAATATGATATGGTAGCCACACTATCAAAAGGATATGCACAAATAGAGAGTGTACAAAGGTCCTTTACAGCTAGAATAGAAGAAGTTAAGGACCTTGACTACTGGGAAAGACTACAATCATTAAAATTATATAGTCTAGAAAGGAGAGAAGAACGCTACATGATAATTCAGGCATGGAAACAGATAGAAGAATAAACAGAAAATATCATGGAACTAAAAAATATCAGAAAGAGCAAGCAGAGGTAGATTAATAGTGCCCAAAACAATACCAGGAAAAATAAGGAAAGCACACAGGACATTAATCCACTACGCACCAGCATCGATAATGCAGCGTCTATTCAATGCGTTGCCAGCTCATCTGAGGAATATATCAGGAGTGAGCGTAGATGTGTTTAAGAATAAGCTCGACAAATATCTAAACTGCATCCCAGACCATCCAAGATTGGAAGATGCAAAATATACCGGAAGATGTACTAGCAACTCTCTGGTAGACATTAGAGGTGCCTCACACTGAGGGACCTGGGGCAACCCGAACGAACTGTAAGGTCTGTAAGGTAAAGGTAAGGTACCCATAGACAGTCATTCAGAGTTTTCCTGGATAGTACCGGGTTGGTCGACCAGTATAATATATATTTATTTGAGTCAGACTTTTTTTTCCCTTACTTTACACCTTGCATGTGCCACCAAATTGACTTTATGGCAATTGCTAAAGTTGTCCACCGGGATCATAATATATTTTCCTAAATAATAAAGACGAGATATTGTTGATAAGGAACTTTTGGTATTTTTTAATCCACAGTCTATAAACGAGGTAGAGTATCTTAATCTCCCATGACCTTTCATTTCTTAAGGTTTCTTGGCTTTGTTTCATTGTAGTGATCCCTGTAATGATATTCAAATGACGTAAATGTTCGGAACGATAATTTTGATTAATTCTTATTTCGGAAGATAGAGGTCTCGGGTTAATGGTTTCAGATGATACAAAGTGAAAACCGATGCTCACGACTACGATCTTTTATGTAGCAGCATGACGCATGAGTTAAGTACAGTCTTGATACATTTTTATATCCAATTTATAGCGCCGCATTTTCTAGCCTTCCTCTGGTATACTTATAAAACTCTGTATATATTAAAAGGTTTGGTACATTGGTATTTAATATAATGTCAATTGCAGGTCTTGTTAGTTTACATTAATCTTATGTGATATGCAATATGCGCGAGTGAACCATTTACTTAGCACTGAACCTTTGGAGAATTAGAATTCTCTCTCTCTCTCTCTCTCTCTCTCTCTCTCTCTCTCTCTCTCTCTCTCTCTCTCTCTCTCTCTCATAAGGACTATTTGATTTTGACTTATGAAATTCTTGCAAACTTTCATATAATTTTTTCAAATCACACACGCACAACGCACAAACACACACTACCCCTTTCTCTCTCTCTCTCTCTCCTAGGGGCAATGATATTCTTAAATTCTCTTATTCGTATGTAGACAAGTTTGTAGAGGTTCATTCATAATTGGTAATTAAGTTTTACTCGTCTAATTCCTCATTAATAATCACCTCAGACAGTTGTAGAATATTAATGCGAGAGCGTCGTTTAGGGTTCATCAGCTTCCTTCTTTGTGTTTGATCAAATAAGCTCTCTTCATTTCCCCCAGTAATCATATATTCTTAAAATTCTTTTTATTAGTTATTCTTACGGTTTCCCTTTAGCTACTTTGTTAGCTTTCGGAGGAGGGACAGAGGAAGGTGAGTCGATAATTGTGATGTACTGTCGGCCAAAAAACTCGTGGCAGAGTTTCATAATTTTTCGTTCACTTGCCTGACGCACGATTCATGCCTTATTTATCAATTTTTCTTTTCAAAGATGGAAGAAATCATATGTAATGACGTTAAAAACAGTCACGATATCTTTAGAAACATTATGTTATGTTATTGTGTAAAACTATTTTCCATATAGCAAATTGACGTGAACGAAACGAAGTGATAAAAAACGTCATATCACAACCATAGATATACATTACCAAATAGATAGGAGACACCTATCACTAGTAATATCGCATAAACATAGTCCTTAAATATCATTTCAATATTAAGTTGAAGGAAGTTGAACTATTCCATTTGTTAAATTTTACAGAAAACCATCGGAATCTCACATAATGCTATCAAATTTAAAAGAAAAAAGAAAAAATAACGATATCCTAACAGTGTGAACCGGCGACCTCACTCTATTGCTTTTGATGTTATGTGCACAGGAATCTAATGTCAATGTGTCATTTATTGGGTCTAAGAAACATCCCTCGATGAGCGAGAGACAATTATTGCACTGCATTCGGTGCAAGTTCCTGTTGGAGAGACATCAAGAAAGCTTAATAAATCATACATAGATGAATCAAATTGTTTAAAGAACGGCAAAATTTAGAACATGAGCCTAGAGGTGGAACACCTCAAAGCACCACAAGAGAGCAAGTCAATACAGTAGTGTAAACGTTGCTGAGCAACATTCATTTGTGTGAATTTGAATTCTAGTGCATCGTCACGACATTGCTGAACCAGGAATCATGACTAGCTCTACGCTTATGACTGGTGTCTGATGAATACTTTAGATGGAGAGGAAGAGATTTTTAAATCTACACTTGAAATCTTTGATAGGTGTCTAATGAATAAGTCTAATGAATAAAGCAAACGTATCTTTGATGGATGGAGAGATTCAGTTAGGCTTACTCTTTTTGTTTTGTTTTTTATCGGTGGCCAGTGAATACCACGGATAGGGAGGGAAAACAGTTTCAATGATGCATGCATTTTTTTCTTCAAAACCTCAAAAAAATACATTTTATTGGGAGATACTTTATTAACATCGGCCTAATCCTTCCCATCACTTCCTATACGCCACCTCCGTTCTTTTCTACGTCTCAGGCGACTCGAGCCGACTTTCTCACACGAACTCCATCGCTTGAAAGCATCAGTAATGATAACGGTTATATTAAAATTCCCCGCACCGACAACGGACGCCTGAAAATGCATATTTATAAAATATTTTCTGATCAAAGAAACTTTATCTTTCATTCCCCAAAATATGTGCATACACTCGTGTTACACCCTGTAGCCATCAAGGAGCAACCCTTGATTAAAGCAGTCTTGAAAAAAAAAAAAAAAAAAAAAAAAAAAAAAAAACACATGAAATAGACTTAAACGAGAACGTCACCCTTCATATTTCTTATCCTTTCAGCTACTTATAATATGCTTATGGTAGTAGGTCGAGGTATACATGTGAAACTAATTTGAATTAATTTCTATTTAGTCGAAATGAATAGCTGCAGAAGGTCAACCTAAGAAAGCTTTAATGAAAGTAACCCTTTCTTAATGTATTCGTCAGTTTTTGACTCCCACAGCTTTCCAACGTGTCCAAAATGAAACAGGATGATATGGAAGGAACTTCGATAAAAAATAAGACTGAATTATATTAGTTTTTTTTTTTGTTTTAATAGCTACGTCTGGAGTTAATTATGTTAAGCAATTATGAAAAGGATAAGAAGAAAGGCGAACATGGTTAATAAAACAAGAATAACGGGAATAATCAAATAAAGCAGATTAATATATATATACATAAATATGTCGATTTAAATTCATTTATATTACGTATCCGAGAGAGTATACTGCTAAAAATAGACCTAGGCTAATCATGTGCGAAAATCAGAAGTCCAATTTAGGCCCACTAAATATGTCATGCAAATTATTTTACTGATCAAAGGACGAAATTAGTTTAATTAAACATCGTTTTTAAAAGAATGTTAACGCCTTGATGTATTGTTTATCGGCTGTAGGAGACGAAATGAACAACACCCCAGTGCAGTACGATACGTTGAGTCAAGACTCGAGCGGCAAGCAAAGTCAACTTCAAAATGCTTCGGTATGCTGTCACGAAGCTAGAGTTGAGAATTAAATTAGAAATCGTAGACCCATCGGTATATATTTTCCTTACTTTGTAAAAATAATTATCTTTAATACGTTGAGTAAGTCTACTCTATCCTAATG
>NC_087202.1:56944895-56949895 GCF_015104395.2 Macrobrachium nipponense | reverse complement strand
ATAACATTTTCCCCAGTTTTCATTCCCAAAGCAATATAAATATCATTTGTTAGGCACAAGAATTGACAGATCCTAAGTTAATTCGGAATAATTTAAGGATACTGGCCAGGGCATCGTCTGAGCTTTAGGGCATCGTCAGAAGCGTAGGGAGTTCGGCTGGGTGATTTACTTTCATGAAGCCAACCTTACGTAAAAACCTACCAATTGTGTGTGTGTGTTTTTTTTTTTTTTTTTTTTTTTTTTGGCGGGGTGCGGGAGGAGGGACATTATGTTTTGTTTCTATCATGAGCAGACAGGTTTTGTGTTTCACGTAATGCTTATGAGTCGGTTCACTTTGAGATGCGATTTACTAAATATCCCTCCATAGATTTAAGAGGTGAATGCGATTTTGGGCTGTGACATATTGTTGTTCATGAGAATGTCGAAGTTGAAGAAATCGAATAGCCGAAATTTTGCACAAATATTTTTTTTTTTTTTTTTTTTTTTTTTGGTGAGCATCTAGAGACTAATGTCTTGGATTTTTTCCATGATTTTTTCAACTTTCATTTCTTTGTCTTGTGTGCATTTGAGACCTCGTTGGCAATTGTTGTTTTAAAGCTGATTTCCTTTTTTAATTTTTAAGTTGTCTGTTGGCGCGAGTCCGCCTTTCATTTCATGTATTTTGTTAAATTTGCATAGTTTAATTTCAGGCCAGATCATTATAATCCCCCCCACCCCCATCCAGGGAGGATATTGAAACTACCCAGTCGGGCGGAAATTTTCGACAACACTAGCCATTTTTTGCACTTTTTGATATTTAATACGTATTAATTTTAACAAATACGCAATTTACTATCCACTACTTCAAGTTTTAAAGATTTGACCAAAATAACTTCCTAGCGGCTCTAAATCATCTATCATTTGACAGAGACACACAGTGGCTGTTAATGAATTACTTTGTGAAATATTTATGACCTAGGATTCTTTAATTTCACCATTATCATTAATTACACTAACAATTAATAAACTTCATCACTAATGAAGTGATCTGAGCAGATTTTGGTATGTCTTGACGGCTGAAAATCAGCCCTGTTTTATCCTGGAAATCCACAGTGCTCTCCTTCTTTTACTAACCTCTTTAGTTTTATCACCTTGATTTCTCAGTTTGACCTATTGTGGCATCCAAACACATTGTAAGCGTTCACCTATTCAAAGGATTAATAGATACAATATCATTTTAAATTCCCAAAAGACGTTCTTATCATGATTGCAAGGCGTCGCTTTCCTCAACACAGCTGACCTGCAACATGGCCGTCTTCCGTGTTTACATCCGGGTCTCATTCTAGATCGAAAACTGTCTGTAAGGAATTGTACTTTGAGAAATGCTGCTGGAGGAAAGGGACATATGTTTCAAGTACACAAACACACAACCTTGAGGAAAATGTATTGTTTTCGTCATTGCCTCGAAAGTAAGTAAATATGCGTTTTAGGAAGTTAGAAAATGAAGAAAAAGCGTTGTAGGAAGTAAAGAAAAATAACAAACACGGGATGGTATACATCAAAGACCGAAAAAGAATGTTTTCTGCTGGCCTACCTGTTGTTAGCATCCGACCCAGAAGCAAATTGGAAGCCTCCGGGATAACAAAATGAAAAGGAGGCTTTGGGAAAGGAGGGAGATCAAGAGATGCAGGGGAAGTCAAATGTTTTTCAAGAGCCTTTGTAAGGAAGGTAGTTTTAAGGGTAGGAGGGGCACCTTTTTTTTTCAGAAGTTTTAGCTTTTTTTTTATTTTTTTATTTTCCCCTATCTGAACATTGTTTCATTATCTTGAGCTAATTGTTGTTACACTACCGTACGTCGCATTTCACATTAGCATTCGGTTTTTTGTTCTCAGGGTTTTGTTTATTAATTTAACAAACCCAATACTTATGATGTTATTAAATTAAAGCTTCTTGTTTGTGGTCGTTGTTGATTAGGTAACATACCAATATTATCCCTGCTATTTATTTTCTACAATCAGTATAGCTGGGTTCTGTTACCTCTTCGTATGTCTACAGGGTGGTCCTTTCCAACCTTCGGCATTCCTTGTCCTTTGAAATCTTGGTCCCTTTTCATCCAAACCCTTTCGTGTCTTTAATCTTAGCATGTATATTGTTAGTGATTCAGTTTTGTGCTTTATATTCGAAAAGTTTTATTTTTCTCGTAAGAATGTGTGCGTTATGTGACATCTGCAGGCAGGAATTTCGTTATTTCTACATTTTGTGACGTTTGGTGATCAGAGGCTCGGTGTCTCCTCTGTGTTTCACGTTGTTTTTTTGGGGTCCATTTCCATGTGCATGATTTAAAAATGGGTTTTGGTATTTGAGAACTTTGTAACATTCAAGTAATTTCCTCACTTTTACTCTTAAATTATATAAAACTTATTGTGATGTGTAAAATTTCAATTTCGTTTATTGTGATCAGACATATCATTTATGTCAGATAAACTAAGACCGTCATTTATTTTAGGTCCTTAACCATCTGTAGGAGAAAAATTCGATTTTCACACAGTTCGTTGGTTAATCCTAATACATGTACTGTACTAAAACCTGTTACCTTATTTCTTGTTGAAATTAAGACAAAGTTTATTGGAATTTGGCAGAGATATTATATATGCATATCAAGTTCCATGAGGTAGTTTTCGATCACTTTAGATATAGCAAATCTGTTATACCTACCTAGTTACGCGTACACGAAGCGACATTTAAATAATAAAATACCTTACTTAGTAATCGCAGGGCAACAGAAATAAATGAAAATTAAATTGTATAGAAGCTCTGTGGGTTCACTAGAACGAGGACTTAAAGACAAGAAACACCCAAAGATTAAAATAATTCATGTAAGAAAGAAAAGGTGAATTGGCGGGTGGGGAGGGGGTTGATTCAGATGATATTTGATACAACAAATAATTTTCCAAGGATAAAAATAAGGTATTTGTTTAATGAATTTTTAAAAAATCAAATGGTGCCATATGCTTCCGAAAACAAATTAACCAGTGCTCAAAATGGAATATTAGAAGGCCGAAATAATTCGTAAAAATTGTACTTTTACAAATTTGTTCACTTCTCAGAAGTGAACTGTTATTGAAATTACGAAGACCTTTAACAAATACCGTTTAAATTATTTTTGAATCATAAGAAAATTGGGGAGTAAAAAAATCTCATTAGCAAAATGTAACTTTTCACGGACCTTTATTGTTAATTCAAACAGGAGAAATTAAATTCGTTGTTTGAGTTTTTTCCCCTATGACGCAAAAGTTGGAAGTATTAATTGGAATACTTGAGGAGTATTTCCTAGTTTTAATTTTCTGAAAAAAAAAAAAAAACTATTGTGCCGGCTTTGGCTGTCCGTCCGCACTTTTCTCTCTGTCAGACCTTAACAATACTGAGGCTAGAGGCTGCAAATTGCTATGCTGATCTCTACCCTACAATCATCAAATACATGTAAAGCCGTTGGCGCCGTTGCTGAATAACCACTGGTTCCATGCAACGTAAAAACGCCAAACAAACAAAACAATATACCAAGTTGTAGCCCACTAGCCTCAATAGTATTTATTTATTTAAGGTTAAATTTAGCTATAACAGGTGCGTCCGGGAAACGATATAGGTCAAGCCACCACCGGGCTGTAGCTAAAGTTTCATGGGCAGCTTCACATACAGCATTATACCGGACCACCGAAAGACGGGTCTATTTTCGGTGGCCTTGCTTATACGATATAGAGAAAACTCGGTCGCCTTCGGTGCAGTTTTGCTTATTTTTTCGTGTTGACAGTTTTGCGGGTTCAATAAAACTGGATGTTTCCTAGGAAGTCCCAGGAGCTTTTGAGAATCTTCCTCCACACTGTAAAGCTTAATCTACTGTAATATTCAACTAAAGTATCCGTGATTGAAATCTGATTTTTAATCTTATAATCATATTGGGCCACAATAGGGTCCGGGTTCGATTCCCCGCTCTGCCAATAAAGAATCCGGGGAATTAATATCTGGTGATAGAAATTCATTTCTCGATGTGGTTCGGATCCCACAATAAGCTGTAGGTCCCGTTGCTAGGTAACCAATTGGTTCCTAGCCACCTTAAAATATCTAATCCTTCGGGCCAGCCCTAGGAGAGCTTGTTAATCAGCTCAGTGGTCTGGTTAAACTAAGATATACGTATCGGGGCCCAATAATACGATGGCTTCAATCTTACTAGATGAATTTCAAGTTCTTTTGTAAGCCTGATTAAGTCCTGGACTCTGTAGTTTATGCAAGAGTGCTTCTATGTCGGTAGTTTTCGCAACATAACTAGGAAAGTGAACTTTGATTCCATTACATTTCCTTTCACATATAGCATTTTGAATCTGATTTTGGGGCTAAGCACTTGTACAGTATACTGATATAAAAAAAATCTCTCTCAAACCTACTATGGGTTTCAAAAGGACAGGTGAAAGCACGGGGGTTTTGGGCAATAACTCTGTAACGAAACACTCATATCAGTACGAGATTTTCTTATAGTGTATTGCACACATGCCATAATTTATAAGAGTATCATGAATCACTACTTGTAAAGAATAGACACTTGTCCTTGTACCAAGAGGCAAAAACTCGATTATCCAGAAATGGATACGAACACAACAGTATAGAAATGATCCCCCTACTCTCTCCCTCCACCACCATCCCCTCCTCCTTCTCTCTCCCTCTGAAAGTTACTTCAGTTATTTAATCATATTTTGTACCATTTTTTCTATCTGTCTATCAATCTTATTAATAATAATTTACATTGTTGTGTGTATCTAACGATTCACTCGGTTTATTACCTGCCAATTAACTGATTTAATGTGCATTGATCTGCTCTCTCTCTCTCTCTCTCTCTCTCTCTCTCTCTCTCTCTCTCTCTCATTCTCTCTCTCTCTCTCTGTGGTAGTGGTACTGTAAATGGTTATTAGAGTGAGAGATATCTAAATGTATGGTGGAGCAGTAGATATAATAAGGACACTATGATTGAT
>NC_087202.1:56937395-56939895 GCF_015104395.2 Macrobrachium nipponense | reverse complement strand
GTATTGTCTTTTTTCCTCATGTATGCCAGTTTCTGCTTAGTAAAGGACGTTTAACATCGAAAGGTCTCGCAGATACTCCTTCGTTTATTTTTCCTTCGTGGCATATATCTTTATATATATATATTTATTTATCTATTTATATATATATATACGTATACATATATATATATATAATATATATATATATATGTATATATATATATATATATATATATATATACATATAATATATATATATATATTATATATATATATATTATTAATTGGTAACTTAGAGCGAAATCCAGCCCTCTTTCTCCTCCTATTTCCTCGCAAATCCAAACTTCTTCCTCCTCCTACTTCCTACCAAATCCAGACTTCTTCCTCCTCCTACTTCCACGTATCCACCCTTCTTCCCCCTCCTACATTCTCGCAAAACCAGACTTCTTCCTCCTACTTCCTCGCAAACCCAGACTTCTTCCTCCTCGTATTTACTCGCAGATCCAACCTTCTTCCTCCTACTGCCTCGCGAATCCAATCTTATTCCTCTTCTCATTTTCTCGCAAATCCAGCTTCCAGAACATCTAATCTTCCTTCTCCTCCTACTCCTCACAAAATCTAAACCCTCTTCCTCCTCGTGCTCTTTGTAGATCCACCTTCTTCCTCATACTACTTTCTTGCAAGTCAAACCTTCTTACACCCGCTTCCACCCAACCCCTACTCTCTTTCTCATCCTACCCATCGCAAATCAAACCTTCCGCACCTTACTTTTTCGCAAATCCAACTTTCCAACCTTTCCTCCTCCTTTTTTTCGCAAATCCAACTTTCTTCTTCTTCCTACTTCCTCGCATATCCAACATTCTACCTACCTCCTCCTATCTATCACGCAAAATCCAACCTTCCTCCTCCTCCTACTTCCTGGCAAATCCAACTTCTCCCTCCTCCCCTTTTTTTTTTTTTTCGCAAATCCCACCTTCTTCTTCCCCCTTACTACTTCCTCGCAAATACAACATTTCTAACCCACCTCCTACTATCGCGTAAATCAACCTCTTTCTCCTCCTACTTCCTTGCAAATCCAACCTTCTTCCTCCTCCTACCTTCCTCGCAAATCCAACCTTTTCCCTCCTTATTTTTTTGCAAAATCCCACCTTCTTCCTCCCTTCTCGCAAATCCAACATTCTACCCACCTCCTCCTACTATCACGCAAATCCAACCTTCTTCCCCCTCCTACTTCTTCGTAAATATACATCCTACTTCCTCCTTCGACCATCCTCGGTAAATTAAATCCAACTTTCTTCTTCCTCCTTCCTCGTAAAAACCAACCTTTCTTCCTCCTCCACTTCCTCACAAATCCAACCCTCTTTCTCCTCCTCATTCGCAAATCCAAAGCTTCTTCGTCCTCCTCCTTCCTCGCAAATAAAACCTTCTTCCTCCTACTTCTTCGCAAATCCAACCGTTCCTTCTCCTCCTCATTTGCAATGCAACCTTCCTTCTCCATATTCGCAAATCCAACCTCCCTTTTCCTCCCCTCATTTGCAAATGCAACCTTCCTTCCTCCATATTCGCAAATCCAACCTTCCTTCTCCTCCTTATTCTTCCGCAAATCCAACCAACCTTATTCCTTCTCCTGCTTCTTCGCAAACCCAACCTTCTTCCACTTTCTGTTCTTCACAAATCTAATTTTCTACCTCTTCATACATCTTCGTATAAAATCCAAATTTCTTCTTACTTTACTTTTCGCAAAGTCAACCCTGTTCCTCCTCCTACTTCATAGCAAATCCAACATTCTTCCTCCTTCTACTTCCTCACAAATCCAATCTTATTCCTCCTCCTAGTCTTGACAAATCCACCATGAACAAATCGATATTGACACAAAGCGCCCATACCCTTCTGGTCCCCTACCTACCATCTTCCCCAACAAAGGCGTTCATGAATGATGTCAAAGTGAAGGCATGAATTTCAGGTGTTTTGGTGTTGCCTTGGAAAACTGAATGACAGTCTCGGTAGAGAGAGGGAAGAGAGAAGGGGGGAGGGAGGGGAGGGGCAACAAAAGAAACGCGAGAAGGAAAGAGAGAGAAAGAGAGCTGTCAGTTGGACCGTGAGCACAGACATAAATAAAAAAAAGATAAACAAACAAACGCTTATAACTACTAGTCCTGATTGATCATGCTTCCGTTTCTTCCTTAAGTTTCTGAGGTTTCACAGGGTAGCGAGTTAGCAGTACGTTCACAAAGTACACTGGCGTACTACAAGTTAGTGCAGTTTGCTGAAGACAGATCCTTGCACGATTCTCCTCCTTTTTCCTGAGCAGTACATTTCACAGACGATAAAGCGTCCCCTAATGCACACACACAAACACACAGACACACCTGAGTAGCTTCGTAGAAATACAAATATTTTTCATTGTTGTGTTTGTTTACTGGAAATGTTTTTCCCTCTCCCTACTACCCATAGACAGTCATTCAGAGTTTTCCCGGATAGTACCGGGTTGGTCAACCAGTATAATATATATTTATTTGAG
>NC_087202.1:56892395-56934895 GCF_015104395.2 Macrobrachium nipponense | reverse complement strand
TAATTAAAAATTATTTATTACCACAAATAACTCAATATGTATTGCACAGGCAATTAAAAGTTTTATATCGTGGAAGATCTTTTATCCTCGCGGCAAAGAAATGCAGTCGTGTAGGGCTGTAGGCTACTACGAACTGCTCTGTAATGGGAGCATATAGCCAGAAAATTTTTGAGCTGACATGCTACTTTAACCAACCCTTGATTAAGATTTATATTTAAAGACAGTAGCTTTGTAAAACAGCTACTAGCATTCGATCCATGTCAACGTCAAAGTAATCAAAGTGTGAAAATCGTTACGTAGCCAGTATCCAGTGACTTGCGCTTTCCGCTCTGAGTTCTAGGGCTCCTCCTCACATCATAGAAAAACGCTCTTGCGGGTTGCAAACTAGATTTGTTCAACCTACCTTAGCCGTCGCAACATTGAGTGCCATTGACGTCAGCTAACTTTAATCCCTTTGGAATACAAACATAAGTTTGTAGAAACTAAAATAATTGCATTCACCACTTACGATGAGGCAATATATCTCCGTTCATGAAGCAAAACGAGTAATTATTGTCGTCGTGATGCATAGTACTAAAATCAGAAATTCATATTCTATCTACCAGATCTCTATGAACGAATCCATCTGAGATATTCCAATTACTTCGGACATATATCGTGTTTTAAGTATCTGAACGGTTTGTTTTGCAGTTTTAACTTATATGGTATAATTCGCCAGTATATTTTCCATATTCTTGAGTAAATTTAGCGATATTATGTCTTTTCAGTAAAAACAAATGGGAAATTGGATGAACGAAAGCTAATGAAAACTGTATCTTCAGTTTTCTTGTCGAGTGTACGTGTGATTTATTGTTTATGTAAGCTGACGTTGCTGAGACCATGGCCATCGACGTAGTAAATCCTGTTTAATGGTCATTATGAGTTTTGTGGTGGTGGGGGTTAGTTCAAATAAAATGTCATGTTATAAATTCATAAAGGATTTATCGATGGAGAACATGATCTTTAATTATCTTAGACACTAAGAGCTGCTAACCTTATAGTAGATGACGATGCTATGTCTTATCTCTCTCATCTTATTTATCTGATATTTTCCTCTTACTTCCCTAGCATGTTCTCCTCACTCTTAACTTTTATGCACGTTCTCTCTCTCTCTCTCTCTCTCTCTCTCTCTCTCTCTCTCTCTCTCTCTCTCTGACTTTAATTTGGTATCAAAAGGGCTCTATTTTAGTGAGCTTCCTTTTTATGGTATTTTAACGTTTGTATTCAAGTCCAATATCCTCACTTCGAGAAATCTACTTACCAGTAAGTAATACTTTTTTCACCCAGTAAAAGCGGCAGATATCCCAAATTTGCCCCTAATTACATAATGATTTTTACAAAGGCTCATTATATTTTTGAGTGTGGCTGTCTGAATTTACGTGTGTATGTATATGTTCTTCTTCAGTATTCTCAAAGCTATATAAGGTCGTTTATATTCTTTTAAAGTTATATATGGTCATTTATATTCTATACAGGTTCTAACTCGTAAGTGCCTTGTATAATATGCATTTCAAAAACACCATACTGAATAAAACTACCGTGGCTTTTCCCTTCCTTGATAAGCGGACTGAAGCCATTTTATCTGGCTGCTTTTATTTTGTCTCATTCTTTGGCCTGACTCGCCTAAGAGCTCGAAATTAGTATATCCATGGTAATAGAAAAGATAAGATAAATTTGATAAGCAATAATTATGTTATGAAAATTTTGGTTATTTTGAGGACATCAGCCACCATTACGCAGGAAGATGAAGCCCTTGAGTTAATTAATTAAATGCTCGGGTAGGGGAGTTGAAGGAAACATTGTATATGTGTATAAATGCATGTAAGCAAATTCGTACGTATATATACATGTTTTACATCAACTTTTCGTGTTTTTCGACTTCTCGAGAATCACCGGACAATTATATAAGAATTGTAGCAAAGGAAAGATGGTTACGAAAATAAGGTATGGTCATTTAGTAGGACTTCCGGCCAAGAAATGAAATAGTTTTTTTTAAAAACTCTTATATAGTGTGCAGAATCAAATTATTCTCACACACAGCCCGATGCCAAGGATGTGACTACACTTGCACCCCCACAAAAAAAAAAGGACTTAAAATTTTCAAATACCTTTGTAATATTCAAGTCAGTTCAGCCACTGCATAGGGGACAGGGTGGGATCACCATGGGTTCCAAAGTTTTACACAAGAATGCATAAAAAAATATTATGTACTTCCAATGGCTCATAATTCCAAAATAGTTTTTTAAGTCGCTTGCCCTCAGGTTATTAATTTATATAGTCATATTATATGCAGCGCTGTAATTTCCTTTTCACGGCGATTTGTACTCGTATTTCCTTCTTAATTTTTAGATGCTTTCTGTGATATTGGTTTCATGTTGAAATGATAAATTCAAATTACATACTTCCATGCAATTTATTTGTTATATATATAATTTATTATTTGTTGATGATTAATCTTTTGTCAGAATTGTCGCTTATAGAAATTGTTTTTTTTTAATCCCAGTGCGGTTCATGTCAAGAGGAAATGCAATTGAAGCTGCATCCATAAGGGCCACATTTAGGTTTATTTTGGGAATTCGATGATGCAAAAAGGAGATTTCTGGGTATATATTTTTCATACTTGCAGCGGATGGCGTATTTGATCATATTTTAATGGGATAGTTGTGTTGGAGGGTTTACGAAGGAAAGCATTTTCTGTCTTGATAATTTTTTCTTCGAAAGTGTGTTCGTGATTTTTTTCCGCTTTCGACTTGGGAACACTGAGTTCTAGTAAGAATACTATTTCTTAGTATGAATGCTATTTCCTAGTATGAATACTACTTTCTGGTATGAATACTGCTTCCAAGTAGAAATACTGCTTCCTGGTACGAACATAAAAACATCCTTTTATTTTGCTTTGTATGTATACTTGAAACTGAAAAGGAATTTGGTAAAAGATCTCGGTTACTTCATCATTATTTGGATACTGGGCTCTGGGAGAGCGAGATCTGAAATCTTTCAAAATACGAGGTTGAAGAGTTGAAATATATTTTAATTTAGTCGCTGTTTGCCATGATTATTAGTTTTTGGAATATCTTCGACGAAAGGCCGTCCGCTTTGGTCTTTTACTTCTAGGCAAGAACTCTTCATTATTATCATTCCCCAGAGAGAGAGAGAGAGAGTAGAGAGAGAGAGGCAGAGAAGACGAGAGAGAGAGGGAGAGAGAGAGAGAGAGAGAGATTCCTGTAGTCTTATCCATGATTTTAAAAGAATATATATATATATATATATATATATATATATATATATATATATATATTATACTAGTACTATATATATATATATATATATATATATATATATATATATATATATATATATATAGAATATATATATATATTATACTATACATATATATATATATATCTATATATATATATATATATATTATATATATTATTATATATATATTATATATAGATATTATATATATGATATATTATACTATACTATATATATATATATATATATATATATATATATATATATATATATATATATAGATATATAGATATAGATATATATTATATATCTATATATTATATATATATTATTTATATGTATATATATTAATCTTATCCTATATAATATATATCTATATATATAATATATATATAATTATATTTATATATATATATATAATAATAGATATATAGATTAGATATATCTGTCTCTATCTTTAACTAGACATATATTATAATCTAACTATGATATATCTCTACTCTCTATCCTATATCTAATTATATAGAGATATAAATATATAGATATAAGATATAATATATCTATATTATCTCTTATAATATATATATTATATATATATATATCTATATATATATATATATATATATATTCTTTAAAAATCATGGATAAGACTACTGGAATCTCTCTCTCTCTCTCTCTCTCTCTCTCTCTCTCTCTCTCTCTTGGGAATGGATAATAATGAAGAGTTCTTGCCTAGAAGTAAAAAGACCACAAAAGCGGACGGCCTTTCGTCGAAGATATTCACAAACTATATATATATATAATATATATATATATATATATTATATATATATATATATATATATATATCTATATCTATATCTATATCTATATATATCTATATCTATATCTATATCTATATATATATATATATATATATATATATATATATATATATATATATATATATATATATATATATTTATTTTTCCTTTAGTTGTATGCTTCCATTTTTGTGTGATTGTTATCACTAATTTTACATTAGACCTTTGAAAAAATATGTCGCTGTATGCTTAGAGAAATGTCCTGTCTAAGTTACTCCACACGAATCGGTCTTCCCTCGTTGTACTGGCAATGTAGTTGTGCTGGCAACTGTAGTATGTGTGACCCCTGTCCATTTTTAAGTATTATTTTTGGATAGCGAACGTAGTTGTATTCCTTTGCTCTCCTATCCACTCCCTTCAAGTGGAGATTGCTTTTTTGGAAGAAAAGAGAGAGAGAGAGACTTAAAACAGACGCTCTCTCAGTATGTACTGAAACTGCATGAGATTGCATAATAATGGGAAAAGAAAAAGGAGAAACAAAAGAAAGTAGTTGAGGGTACCTGAGCTTGAAAGCGGAAAGCCCTTCTGGAAGCTTCTAACTTTCAAGTTGGCTCATTTTACGTAACTGAACTCGCTCAGCCTTTGAGGTCATGGTCAGCATTTATTTTCCCATGTTGAAAGGTCTCTGTTTGCATAAACCAGATTGCAAATCTTGTAGTTATAATTTGTGTACTTGCGTTTCTCGTATGTACTACCAAAGGATATTTGCTTGAACGTTGTCATTTCATACACATCATCGAGTATAATATGTCGAAATAAATTGAATTGAGACCCTTGTGAATATGTACGGGCTTTTGGGTATTAAACTTAAAAAAAAAAGAAAAAAAAAGGCGATTACAATTCATTACACAATCTAACATTACGAGGAGGGTGGTAAAATCTGGGAGGATGTTGTGAATGCACAGCGAGTTAATTCAACTAATTCAACCTTTTTGACAAAGATTAATGCTAAGCTCTGGATTATGAAATATACTAGATTTTAAGTTTTATCCAACAATTGAAGATCAAATCGGGGAAAAACGTTCGAAACAAGGCAGAATAAAGGAATAAAATCAATTTCCCGAGGCTAGGTAGAACTCCAGAATCTTGAAAGACTCTCGGTATACCATTTTTTTGCACGGTTGTAGAGCAAATAGGCTAGCTTGGTTTATCACAAGTAAAGTTACAATGAAGAATATGTAATCGAAGGAACATTTTTTAGGAAGTATTCTGTGTCCTAGACCTTTAATAATCTAATTTGGAATGTGTTATCGTTATTAATATAAATTAATTGAAGGCAATTAGATTTCACCAAAATTCCGTTCAAATTCTGCAGGTCCGCGTATGGAAAAAATGTAAAAAATTTTCAACAATTCAAATTTAGTTCTCTATGTCCTCAAAGTTGAGATTAGAATTGATTATGGACGTTGATGACGATGCCTCAACCATAAGGTGAAATATAAAGAAATTGTAGGAAATCAAATTTCACCAAAAATTCAGTCCAAGTTCTGCAGCTCCGGGTATGGAAAAAATTGAAAATTTTTCAATGTTTCAAATTTAGTTCTCTATGTCCCCAAGATTGAGATTAGTGTTATTTATGGACGTTGATGATAATGATTCAGCCATAGGGTAAAATGTTAAATTGTAGGAAATTAAATTTCACCTAAAATTCTGTCCAAATCCCTCAGGTGCGTAAGTAAAATTTAGTTCTTTATGACCCCAAAATTAATGATATTATTTTTTTATGGACGTTAATGATGAAGACTCGGCCATAGAGTAAAATATAAATTAATTGGAGATAATTAATTCAATTCAATTCAAATTCCGCACGTACGGGTAGGGAAAAATGTCAAATTTTTCAGTGTTTCAAATTTAGTTCCCTGTGTCCCCAAAATTGAGATTAGTGCTGTTTATAGACCTTGATGATGAAGACTCGGCCATAGAGTGAAATATAAATTAAATGGAGGAAATTAAATATCACCAAAAATTCCGTTCAAATCCTGCAGTTTTCAACGTTTCAAATTTAGTTCTCTTTCCTCCTCCCTTCCCTTACTCCATGCTTCCTCTTTGCCTTCATACTCCCTTCTCATACTCCGTGCTTTCTCTTCACATTCTTTTTCCCTCCCTGCTCTTACTCCATGCTTCCTCTTCACCTTCGTTCTCCCTCCCTTCTTTTACTCCATAAAATTCGTGGTTCATGTCTTTTGCGATGGCCTTTGGGGGGGGGGGGGGGGTGTTCATACTTATGTAGTCCTAATCTAGTGTATTTTTACTGGTGCCGGATTCATAGTGTCTGTTGCAGATTTCTAGAACGCTTGGGTTTTAACAAGATGTCCAGTTAACACGTGTTCATTGTTATTTTTCTTGGACAGGCTTTGTTTTTAGAGTACTCGATATAAAAGAATGCCAGTTGTTATACGATATGCTCTTGCTTACGTTGTTGTTTTAGTTGCCTTTTTATATAAAAATGCTTTCATGGGTGTATGTGGACACTGGCGTGTGAAACAAATTGAAGGGCCTCCCTCAATAGTGCTACACTTCACCCCCAAATTCAGAGAGCTTTATTTTGTTTTATGCATCTGTATTTTTGTTGTCAGTAGACCAGCAGTGAGCATATATATATATATATATATATAATATATATATATATATATATATATATATATAATATATATATATATATATATATATATTTATTTATTTATTTATTTTTTATTTATTTATTTATTTGTGTGAGTCTGTGTTTTCCTGCATTAACAGGAAATATCCAAAATGGTCAGTAGTACTTCCAAGACTTCGGTTTGTCGGAAAAAACAGGGTGAGGATTAAAAATTTGTAATTAAATTCATTATCAAAATTAATCATATGAATTGAGGGTAGAGCGACAGGTGAGGTCACGCCTTGGCAACCCGTCATTACTTACGAGATACTGTTAGGGGAAGAAGACAATTATTTCTATGCTGAAAAACTAAATATTTTAATATAGTCCTTTTTTTTTATTAAGCGCGTTTACATGCAGGCTATTAATATGCGAAATGTTAATGGATATTTTTCTCAATTATTGCTTTTCCATGCTTCCTTGCATTTAGCCTTGTATTTTATTTTAATTGATAATTTCAGAGATCACCTTATTGACATCAGAGCAACAAGGAAGATGCGCTGGTGGAAAGTTTGTAGACAGAAATGCATTTTAATTCTTATTTCATTTGGTATAACAAATGCAAATGCAATATTTGGTTTATGCAAAGTATGGAGTAACAGACTCCGGGTAATTTCTCTCTCTAATAAGATTATCAAAGAAATTCACAAATGAAATTCCCCCATTATTTCTACTGTAACCAATAAAATACTTATTGT
The DNA here is from genome assembly GCF_015104395.2 of Macrobrachium nipponense. Taxonomy (NCBI): domain Eukaryota; kingdom Metazoa; phylum Arthropoda; class Malacostraca; order Decapoda; family Palaemonidae; genus Macrobrachium; species Macrobrachium nipponense. The sequence goes on along the minus strand of NC_087202.1, from coordinate 56,927,396 downwards.
ATGAGTGTTTGTAATACTTATCATAAAATTACATAGAATTAGAATTCATGCAAACTGGTAGGCGTCTTCGATGTAAAAGTTTGTACAACACAGAGCTAATTTTTTTTAATCACCACATAATTTCATCTAATCTTGGCGCAAGTTGTAATTGTTGTTTCTTATCATTCCCATTATTTTCTTCATCGGATGTCGAGTTGTCGGGTTCTTACCTCCACTCCACTCACATTTTTAGTAAACACTGTTTGTTTGCTTTTCCGTATTTATTTCGCAGTCTCTTGATAGAGGCGATTTTGGTCTTATTTTATTTCCACTCTTTACACGTAAAGTAAGAACTGATATATGAAAACCAGCCCTGACTTGAAAATATGACTCTTATACCGTCCGGTTTTCAGGATTATAGGTCTGCTCGTTGTCATTTGCCCTTTTTTCTGCTTCTGTTGCCGTTGCTTTGACTGTGTTTTGGAATATCACCCAGTCTACCGTTGAACTGAATTGGCAAGCTTCGTGCCCTCGCGCGCATGCGTTCGTATGTGTCGTGTACGTGGTATGTTTATAATATAACAAAAACATTCACACCTAATCAAATATTATTCGGAATTGTTTTACTATTTTTCCTTTCAAGGTTAATATAAAAATCATCAAAAAACAATTAAAAGACTCCTTTTATTTTGTAAGAACTTCTTGATTACTTTTATACGTAAACAAAACCCGGTCATCGTTTAATACAACAACTTTGAAATCATTCAAGTTCTGACTAATTTACTGATCTAATTTCCTTCACACAGCTTCCTCGGGAAATCACTATGTTGCGTCTTCTTAGAAAGGTACAGTGTTATCTCGTTTCTAGAGTTGATTGTAGTTTGTTGTTGAATATATTTTATATTTATTCGTTGAATTTATTACTTATTGTAACAGGTTTTCCTGTTATTCGCATAAAATGTGTACCTAACGAGTAATGATTATTGTCTTTTAGAAATTATAACGAGTATATTATACATGCACACTGTTTACAGTATCTCTCCTGTTACATCTTGTCGTGGTGGAAGGTTTAGCGCAAGTTTAAGTATGTCTTAGTTTAACTAGACCACTGAGCTGATTAGCCGTTCTCTAGGGTTGGCCCGAAGGATTAGATTTTCTTTTTTTTACGTGACTAGGAACCAATTGGTTACTTACCAACGAGGCCTACAGCTTATTGTGGGATCCGAACCACATTATGTCGAGAAATGAATTACTAATCAGTATACATTCCTCTGGTTCCGAACTAACAGCAGCCGGGAGCTAACTCGGGGTATCAGACTGATAGGCGAGTACGGAACCCACTCAACCAGTGAGGAACTAGATTTAACACAACTGACTAGTGGAAATGTGCTCTTGCTTGGGGTACACTGCACAGAGCGTGTGTAGCATGTGTGTGCATGAGCGAGATAATCTCGGTTGCAGAAATATTTTTCTGCAATCTCTCTCTCTCTCTCTCTCTCTCTCTCTCTCTCTCTCTCTCTCTCTCAGTCTTCATATTCAGTAGCAACCATCTTGCACTTTCTTAACCTTAATACAAGCCATTATTTCCCGACTCCAGACTTCTTTTCTTTCTCGGCGGGAGATTCATTTTACAATTTGGTTCATCAATCATCTCGGCTCGAAGGCAGGCTTAATGGTTTACGCAGACCATTAGAACCGTATTACGGAACTTAAGGTTGAAGTTGTCTCTCGTGCGTGGGGAAGTACCACAACCGGTTGGCTGTGTATTCCTGGCTTTACAAGATATTTTCCAGAGGATGAGGAAATGCAACAGCGTTTGGTCATTTCAGAATACCTGTAACGCTAAAGTCGTGATCGACACGGTTCTGGATTCGGATTCCGTAAACGGCGTTCTCGGACAAAATACGTTAGCCGGAAACATTTTGCGAACCATTTGTTGCTGTCACTTAGTCATCAATTGTTACTGTTTCTGTTTACGCACTGGATATTTACCTTAAAAATATAGCAAATATCTTTTCTTTCTCCGAATTCTTTATCTCTCTCTCTCTCTCTCTCTCTCTCTCTCTCCATCATACCAGTGATACATCTAAAGGGGGTTTGTTTTTTTATAACATAAATTTTTTTTGTTTTCACATAACTTCCTAGGCATAGTGCTCTTTTTTGGATGCATTAATCTCTTCAATCATGCCCCATCTGTCTAAGAAATATGAAAAAAAAAATACGAGGAGATAATAGCAAAAGAAATTATTACAGTAAGAGTATGTCGTTATTCTTCATTAACTGTGGTTACACTGCTCGGATTGACGTGGTAGTTAGAAAAAAGTTCATATTATACATATATAAAAGCTAGCTCTAAGTTTTTTGTTTCTCTCTCTCTCTCTCTCTCTTCTCTCTCTCTCTCTCTCTCTCTCTCTCTCTCTCTCTCGTCTGGGTTGATGACCTCCTCGGTAAAACATTTTATTCCAGCGGCGAACATTCATCAGTTCTGGCAATGGTCGTAGAGCTGAAGGTTCCATAATCATATTTGATTTAGAAGATTTTTTTTTTTTCTTTTTGCGAGGGGCATTCATATGGGTGCAGCGCTCGCTCATAAAATGTCCTTTTAAGTCCGTTTTCTTTCTTAATAGCAAATGGTTGGTTTATTATATAATCTGATTGAATAATATTTTGTGATATTTCACCCGTGGAATTTAGTAGACTTTTAAGGGCTTTGTAATTTAGTTTTGCCGAAATTATGTAAAGAGAATTTGTCGAAAATAGAGCGCTCTGAAGCAATGGGTTATTATTATTTGACGTTTTTCTTCCAGTTGCAAAGTCAAAACTCTAATTTTCACTAAAGTTTGTGTTTTCTTTTGTTTGTGACTGGTTTACAATAGGTTTATTTTGAATCATTGGAGTCTGGGTTGTGGGAGTTAGAATTGTTGTACACAAGTCTGGGAATTATAAAAAAGAAATCAGTAACTTCTGGCGGTGGATAGAATTTTGACAATGATCACGTAATTTAGTGGCTACGCTTGAATATGCCCAGGCATTTACGCGCATTTGGAAAATTCATTAAAATGTAAGTGAATTTCTTGAGTGATTTATTAGGATTTAGGTACAGTAGATAATTACGAAGTTCATTTACAGAAGTTAGTTTAGATGATGTTAGATATTCTTCCAAAAAAGAGATTAAATGGCAAGGAATAGAAATGACGTGCCAATGATAATGGTGAATCCTAAACGCAAAATATTTACATTCTGTTGCTGGTATGGGTTTATTAATGTATAATCCGTTAGTGTTCGTCGATTGCCTTGGTGAAGTTTTATGCGTCGAGATTGTGTGCATGATGCTCATTGTAAAGGGAATTATGCCAGAACGCTTGTGAAAATATGTGGTGTTATTTCTGAGCAATGTATTTATGTCATGCATGAAAATGGTAGCCCCTCAAAACTAGTGTAGGGAAATTGCAAGGAGAGTTTACTGTTATTTTTTTCACCAGTAATTAATTTCACCAAAACAGAAAGGCTTGTGAAGAACAAAACCTCTGGGAGTGCGATATCTTCCCTCCTACTGCTTTATTATTTGCCTCCGTTACAGCGTTTTTTTGGGGTATTTCTCATCACCCAGACTTCGGAACGCTATGTTTCAATATCTATAAGTTTACTTTTTACCTAGATAGGCAGATTGATGGACAGAGGAAAGTCGTCCTTGTTCAGAATCAATTATGTTCTTGCGTAGAGTACTCAAACTTCAGTTTGTAGCGGCAACTGTAAATCGATTATTGTTCCTCGTGAAAGGCTGCTGTTTTTCATTATCTGTGAAAATGTATAAAACCGGAAAGCTCGTGAAGGTCAGATTCGCTTCCGCTTCATCGGGTAATCGAGTTGACTGATACTTGATTATCTATGTCATTTTCACATCACAGGATATCTGAGTTTCCTATGACTCCCATAGAACGTATAAAAAAACAAAATGGTTATATTATACATGTAAACTAAATCCTTATTATGTCTGTTCAGAAAGTCCGTGGTGATAACCGGTAAAACAGTTTCGTAGTGCCAGCAGGAAGCCAGTGACCCACTGCCGTTTGGCACTCGAATTTACAGTTGCATGGCCATGGGAGTTATTGGCATCCATCAATGGTGCGAGTTGCTGGAGCAGTGCCATGATTATGTAAATCCCTCCGAATGGCACAATTCCAGACGTGAGGCCTTGCTAACAAAAGAATGCGAAAATTGCCTTTGCTGTTTCATGGGTTCTCGTTAGCCGAGTTTCCCCGAACTGTTATTGGCTTTGGAATATCAGTCGTTAGTTTCAGGTGTCTGTGTTGCTATGTAACATGCATGAACTTGTAACATGCATTTTTCAGCAGGTTGACGATACGCTAATGGCTTTGGAGTAACAAGCGGATATTATGTACATATGTTATGTATGTATATATAACTGAATCACGAAAATTTGGAACATGATGATATATAAATAAAGGTAGAAGCCACGAAGGACAGTGAAACAAAGGAGTGCTGCGAGATCTTTTGACTCAAGGCTTTCACAGCACTACATTGTTTTTGTTTTCTTCGTGGCTTCTACCTTTATATGTATAGTATACATATATATACGTATATATACACTATATTTATATTTATATACATACACACCCATATATATATATATATATATATATATATATAATTATATATATATATATAAATATGCGCATATATGTGTGAGTATTATAAACGTGACGTTTAATGCAGATATAATTGCTTGATCGGTTTCGGGTTCATCGATTCTCAAATATATATGTATATACATTTATATATTTAAACTTAATCACTTACAATTGTTCGCTGCATTGAAAAAGATTAATAAAAGGACCTCATTCACACTGGATGTTATCTAGGAGGAGATATTTATTCAGGGAAGGAAAGTTACAAGCTTTCCAGGACTGTCCTCATCGTCTGGTAGCCATAGAATGGCCCTACACTTGGTCTAGCTGTATTTATACGCGCGGGGGGGGGGAGGTAATAAAAACCCCCATTGTTCCAATTTCGTGTGCTGGCTTTTAAAATTCTTTGATTATCTTCCATCTCATGTTTACCCCTGCCCTCATAACCTTGGCCACGGTCACGAGGGCAAGGCTACACAGGAAATGGGCTATAATTAAATTTAGGATTTAAGAAAGCCAGCTCACCAAATTGGAACAACAACGTCTTTAATCCCCTCCCCCATGCGCATATAAATACAGCTGGAACACGTACCGATTCATTACGGGCTGCTCTATGAGCAAGAGCCCGTGCTGGCACAAGGCCAGCTTAATAAAAAAACAACAGTATCGGTTCATTCTCTGGGCTTACCAGACGATGAGGACACTCCTGGAAAGCTTGTTAATTTTCTTCCCAGAATGCATATCTCCAGTACATGCCATTCAGTTTAAATGACGTCCATATATATATATCTATATATATATATATATATATATAATATATATATATATATATATACATATATATAAAGTTTGTGTGTTTTTTGTGTTAGTATGCTTTGTTATGGGCCCCCTTGGTGTTTTTGCGTTTATAGTTTGGAATATGGTAGTGTCACTTGTACTCTGCGGAGTGGTTTATATCCTTTTGCACATTTACATTCAATCTGTCTATAGTTACCAGGTTCTTTTTGCAGTTAAACAGAATTCGCTTATCAATGTTCGGTGTGCATATGATCGTGCCGTTAACAATAGCTTAGGTATTGCGTAGATTAATTTGTCAGTTACTCTTTTATGATAACCTTTTCCAAGTGATGTTTTTGAGTAATAAAGTGTCGCACCGGAATCTATATATTGGTAATAAAATGTAATGGAAAGGTTTCATATCGGTTTCGGCAATTGGAATTGCTATCGCGGTTAATGGGTTCAATATTTTCAGCGAAGTTTGTTAACTATTATATGTCAGGTTACGGACTCTATACTGAGGCAATATTTTTGACTGTGTAATTATTTTTCAGTGTCTCCAAAATTTTATAAACTTGGTAATCATCGTGTAAATTTAGATGATGTGAATTTTGTAATGAATTTTGGAGCTGGATGCATTTTAAATAATGAACGTTGAGGAACTAATACCATGTTTCTCCTAAAGAATGAGTAACTGGCTGTCATATTGTTGAAGTAAAATTGGTAATATACTATCATTTGTGACTTTAAAATGGCACATTGGGCGTTATGTTTTGCTGAAGGTGTTGATTGCTATATTTTTGTATGGTGCAGATGAAAATATCCTTTGGCTTTGTCTTTTGCATCAAATTTTCCTGGTTCCTTTTTTTAAATCACTTTCCGGTATTCAGCCAACCCATCTGTCCATTTTTGTCTGTTTTATCTCGATAACTTTGCTTTCATCCTTGCTATGGCGTTCGTATTTAACTTGAGATAACACTAATGGTGCTGATTTCAAATGTTCTATGGTGCCCTACCTAGTCAGGCACAAAACGTATCTCGGCCTAGTTACGTTTGATAAAGTTCGGTGTCACTTTTCAGTTGCGTTTATTACTGGCAACGTGTTATTGAACGTAGCTGTGTATTTTCTAACCCGTTTTCAAAATAATAGTTAACCCTTAAATATGGTGGCTCAGAGATGTTAGCGCCCTTGACATCTTAACTGGTGCGCCATTGTTCACCCTTAATAGTGAATTTGCTATAAATATCATTCCAGAGATAGGGTGATGGGAGGGAGGAAGGGGGGCGGGGGAGGGGGGGGGGGCGTTTGAGTGGCGAACGTTGTTCGTCATAAAGTTAGACTGAACGCCATATTTTGCATAAGTTTCCAAACTCTGGACGGTGACGTGATTAAAAGAAGGGCGAATCCGCATTCATAAGCCGTTGTCATACTTTTACGTAGGCACGCGCTAGGAAACTCGTAAAGGGCAGATTGCCTTTTGCCTCATCGTGTATTCTATTATCTTGATGTTTATTCATGTTATTTTGCCACCATAGCGGTGTAAAGCTGCATATTAGAGCAGGGTTTTATAAGTCTTAGGTTGGCATACGAATGGGGAATTTTCAATCGGTATTCTTGCTCTCTCTATTTGTCTGTTTTTTTCAAACGATGAGTTATTGTTATTCATTTTAATTTTTGTTGTTGCTGTTATTATCATTATTACTATTATTATTAACACAGTAGAGGGAAGAAAAATTCTTTTGCTTAGCGGTTTGGATGAAGGCAGGAAGTCCATATGCAGAAAGGTCAGGAAGTAAATGCGGAGTGGGATTAGAGGTAATAAAGATATGTAGATTTCATTGTAACTGCCAAGTTATTATTCCTAAATTACATCCATAACCAGCGCCCATGGTTCTTACTACAGTGTTGTTACCGAGGATCCCGCCAGTTATTAGTGTTACAGAATTACGAAGTAAGAACCACGATGATTTGTTTGAAATTAGTTACTTAAATATTTAATATACCACTTAACGACCATTGCTATGGGCCTTGTGACATTCAGGGCTACAGTCATCCTCAAACTTCCAGCGTCATGAGTGACGTTTTACCAAATGGCCCTGAATCCATTTGGTGTAACCTACTATGGGTTTCAGAGACAGTGCAAGCACGTTTTTTGGCAATAACTCTGTAACGAACTCTCGTACCAGAACGAGATTTTGCTATGGTGTATTACACCCAGTGCCGTAATTTATAAGGGTATCGTGAATCACTAATTGTAAAGTATAACGACACTTGTCCCTGTACCAAGAGGCAAAAACTCCATTAGCCAGAAATGGATGCGAACACAACAGTAAAAAGCTCCGCCTACCCCTCCCCCCCAAACTCCACCGCCACCCCCGTCCATCTTCCTTCCCTCACCCTCCCTTCTCTCTCTCTCTGAAAATTGCTTCAGTTAAAACTTATTTTGTATGATTTTTCTATTTATCTATCTATCCATCTATCCATCTAAGAATATACATTGCTGTGTATATTTAACGATGCAGTCGGTTGTTAGCTGCCAGTTGACTGATAAATCCGCTCGTCTCTCTCTCTCTCTCTCTCTCTCTCTCTCTCTCTGCAAGTTACTTCAGTTTTAAAAGTATTTTGTACGATTTTTTCTATCTATCTATCTAATAATAGTTTACATTGGTGTATATATCTATTAGATATATACACTATTATTAGATAGCTAGATAGAAAAATCGTACAAAATATGTTTAAACAATAACTTTTTCACAGAGAGAGAGAGAGAGAGAGAGAGAGAGAGAGAGAGAGAGAGAGGAGTGGATTAATGCATAAATAAATCAGTCAACTGGCAGCTAACAACAGACTGGATCGTTAAGTATATACAACAATGTATAGATAGACAGATAGATAGGTAGATAGATAGAAAAATCATACAAAAGTTTAAACTGAAGCAATTTTCAGAGAGAGACGGGAAGGTGAGGGAAGGAAAACGGTCAGGGGTGGCGGTGGAGGTGGGGGAGAGGGTAGGCTGAGCTTTTTACTATTGTGTTCTTATCCATTTCTGGCTAATGGAGTATTTGCTTCTTGGTACAGGGGCAAGTCTCTTTATTCTTTACAATTAGTGATTCACGATACCCTTATAAATTATGGCACTGGGTGTAATACACTATAGCAAAATCTCGTTCTGATACGAGTGTTCGTTGCAGAGTTTTTGCCAAAAAACGTGCTTGCTCTGTCTCTGAAACCCATAGTAGTAGTCTCTCTCTCTCTCTCTCTCTCTCTCTCTCTCTCTCTCTCTCTCTTACACATCAATCAAGTAGAGGAATTGGTATTATTGGTTGACGAAAAACAATGGTGCTTCAATGTTAAACATTTGCTTGTGCCGGTCTCTGCTCGACAGTGTTTGTACATGATTTATGTAACTTTAAATAACAGAATAATCTTACAATCATGAGCACATGCAGCATGCTTTCCTTTCGCTACTGGTATGTACCATCGTTTTCTTTCTTTATTTCATTATTACAGGTTTTTCCAGGAATAGGTCTTGCGAGAACATACTGTTTCACTCTACTATGGTTTCACAGACAGTGCAAGCACGTTTTTTGGCAATAACTGTAATGAACACTCGTATCAGTAGAGATTTTGCTATAGTGTATTACACCCACTGCCGTAATTTATAAGAGTATCATGAATCACTAATTGTAAAGAATAAAGACACTTGTCCCTGTACAGAGGCAAAACCTCCATTAGCCAGAAATGGATTCGAACTCAACAGTAAAGAGCTCCGCCTACCCTCTCCCCCACTATATATCTATCTATCTGTCTATCCATCTAATAATATAGATTGTTGTATATATATAACGAAGTCGGTTGTTAGCTGCCAGTTGACTGATTTATTTATGCATCGATCCTCTCTCTCTCTCTCTCTCTCTCTCTCTGTGGTAATGGTACCTAATGTAAATGGTTATTAGAGTGAGAGATATCTGAATATATAGTGGAGTAGTAAAACAATAGACACTATGGTAAAGCGACTGTTATACTTGTGGTTGGTTACCTACTTCGTAATCCTCATACGGACTCAGGGTATCAGCAATATAGTACTTGTATTACGAAGGTGAAGAAGAGATGGACATCACGGAACTTAACTGTCGGCATGGTTGCAGAAATGCGTGTCACGCAACTTTTCAACTTTTTTAGCCATGAGAAAGCTGTTAATTGCCTTCAGATTGGTTTGAATAGGTAACTGGTTATAGTTACTCAGTGTTACAAATAAAAATTGAGTCTTTCTACCAGATATTCATTCGAGTTAAAACCTTGATTATACCGACGCACATATTTTTACGTCATGAATGTTTATTTTGGGTATATATATATATATATATATATATATATATATATATATATATATATATATATATATATATATATCATGTGTGTGTGCGTGTGTATGTGTGTGTGTGTATGTTATACGATCACAAGTAACACGTGAAGATTGTATATCAAGAGCCAGCAGGAAAAATGAAAGGCAGCAGCACCTAGCGCTTTCGTGTATTCTTGATACACCTCATCAGGGTACTATATATAAAAGAATGAAAAATAGCTTCGAAATATCAAAGGTAAACATAAAAAACAAAAAAGTAAAATACAAAACAATCAAACGGCCTAGTCAAGAAGCAAATGGTCCACAGCCGAGAATTACACAAAGGACAACAACAAATGGAAATGGAACTACTAAGCAGTCAATTACATAGTTATGAAATTGTCAACTATACATTTCGTAAGCCAGTTATCTAGTTTATATTGTCCGTTGCTAATTTTAAAAACACACTTGACTTATATTTTATTATACTAGATTCTATAACGTTTCTTTTGATAATATCTCTAGAAAATGAAATTTCCTTTGAATTGTTCCAGTTAATTGCATGATTAAAATTATTCATATGTAAAAAGAGATCACTCGATGTACTTCCTACACGTACACAATATTTATGTTGATTTAATCTTGATGCCAGTAGTTTGCCACTTTGACCAATATATTTTTTATCACAATCTCTGCATGGAATTTCGTAAATGTAACCCGTTTGTAAATGTGGAGAGTACTCTATTAAAATTGTTCTTACAAACTGAGTGTTACTAAAAACAGCATTAACATTTAAAAATTTATACATTTTTGGGAAAGAAAGAAACCTGTTGTCAAAAGGTAAAACAGGCAAATTACTAGGGTCAAAAGCCTGTACATTGTCCACTGCATAAAATGTTTTCTTAGCCTTTCTTAAAGCAACATCAACTAAAAATGCCGGATACTTCAATTTAAAAGCAATATCATAAATCTTGGCAATCTCGTCTTCTCAAGATCCAGGCCAACAAATTCTTAAAGCTCTTAAAAACATGGAAGAAAATACAGAGTTTAACTTTCAAATGGTGATTGGAGTAAAAGTGAATGTAAGAACATACATTTGTAGGTTTCCTAAAAACCGAAAATTTAAATCTGTTACCCTGTCTACGCACACTTACATCTAAAAATGGAAAAATTGAATCTTTATCCTCCTCAAGTGTGAACTTTATAGAGGGAACTAGCGCATTTAATCTAATTAAAAATCGGTTCACATCCTCACACAAAGGCCATACATAAAATATGTTATCGACATACCTAAACCAAAGAACATTCGCAGGTAAAATATTTGATAGAAGTTTCTTTTCAAAAATTCCATGTCAATGTTCCTTAAAAAGAGCGATTAAGAGTTCTCCATAGTCATACCAAACCTCTGTTCATAGAATTTACCATTGGAAGTAAATTTACATTCCTTAATACACAGTTTTAGTAACTCTAAAATGGTGACAGTTTGCAAAGAAAATTCGTATTTATCCAACTCATCAGCTAAATATTTTATCAGGTTGTCAACTGGAACTTTAGTAAAGCTAATAATTTTAAATTAGTAATTAATGTTTCGCTTTTGAGATGGTTTACAAAATCCACATTATTTTTTACTGAAAATCCAGAAATTTTTCCTATAAGAGGTGACAATTCACTGACAAGCCACTTTGACAAATTATAAGTTGATGACCCTATAGAACTAATATTAGGTCGTACAGGATTATTTTGTTTGTGAGTTTAAATAAGTCCATAAAGATAAGGCAAGGATGCACATACAATACAAAATTTCTTAATTAAATCATGTTTTCCCCTTTAACAATGTTTTAAGTTTTTTATTGAAACTACTATTAACCTTCTCTAAAGGATTATGGTTCAGTACTGCATAAGTTTCTTGGTCACTTAACAAAACTAGCATTTTATTTACATAATCATCTTTATTTATTAAGACAAGAGCATTCGATTTATCTGCTTTCTAGAAAATAGAGGTTTGCAGAGTAGTATAGTAGCTCACTATATATATATATATATATATATATATATATATATATATATATATATATATATATAATATACATATAAATATATATATAAAAATAATATTTATAATATATATTACATACATATAAATAGTCTATATTAATATATTATATATTATATCTATATATGATATATCTATATTATTATAATAATAATATATTATATATATGTATGTACAATTAGTGACATGCCAAAAAAGGTAATGGGTAAGAAACAAACTTTTGTGTAAACATTACTAAGTGTGTAACATGCCCATATATCCATAAGTTGGTTTGTAGGCCAAAAATGAGGGCTGCCTCAGGTGGATTTCATTTTGCTGTTGAAAAGCAAATGACAATCTGTAGAGATGTCAAATGAAGCTGAACCAAACCTCTCCCCACCCCCCCCACCCGAGGGCTCTTATAAGACAGACCAACCAATTGCAAAGAAATCTCTTAACAGTTGTTCATGGCCAGAATAGTTATTGTTAGCACTGAAGAAGTATCATTTTCAGTAACTACAACTAGATGTAACCATCCGAGTTGCAGATTATTAAACATTTCTTGAAGCTGTCATATTAATACAAGGAAGACGACTTCGAAGAATGAACCTCATATACAGAGGTGCAGGTCAACATTTGGGAGCTATGCATGCCCTCCCATTTAGATGTCTGAAAGTTATAGATATTACATCACAAATCATCATTCTATAATTTAGCCTGTCCTCAAGTTCCAAAGGATGTAAGTTAAAAAGTATTTACGCCATCTGTATGAGTTCACTATATTTTACTTAGTGGTCTGGTGAAACTATTTAAATACTTTAATAGTGTGCAGGACCTTACCAGTACAAGCTAACTGAGGAGAAACCAAGCATGCGACCCCTTTCCTGCCTTTTACTGTACTTCCATTCATATTCTCTCTCTTAAATCATACTATCCACCCTCCCCTAACAATTGTCTCAGTGCAACTGTGAGGTTTTCCTCCTGTTATAACTTTCAAACCTTTCTACTCTCAATTTCTCCGGCGTCGAATGACCTCATCGGTCCCAGCGCTTCGCCTTCAGTCCAGATTCTATGTTCCCTTCCAATCCAAGATGCCAGTAGAGATCATATGCGCCCATCCATATCTTAAGTGATAATTTAGCATCTCTTAAGTAATCAAGTTGGCTGGAATTTAGATTTTGCTATTGAAGGCAAACCCTACTGGGCCTGCCCTACAAGAATGACTTTTTATGATAACAGCTTGTGAATACTTTTCTGTTTAGTGTTATTTTTATAGAGGCTACTATCAGGTCAGACAGTCACATCTATGACTTCCCCTAATAGGCATTACTTAAAGTTCCTGGCAGCATGTTTTCGGCCCCATCTGCAACCACTTTTGTTCCTTTTACTGTACCTCCTTTCATATTCTCTTTCTCCATCATACTTTCCACCCTCTCTTAACACTTGATTCATAGTGCAACTGTGAGGCTTACCTCCTGTTACGCCTTTCAGACCTCCTTACTTAGTGTCAGGTTCCCTTTAGGTGCTGAGTGACCTATTAGATCTCAGCACTAGGCTTTTGGCCTATATTCTATATATTCTATAGTGGGACAGTACCCCAGTTTTTCCAGATGTATTTTGGGGGATTGAATTGTTAGGAATGAAGGTCAATATTTTATGACCCAATCTTTATATGCAAGGAAAACAAGGAGGGAAAGATAAGAGAAAGTGTTCTCCAAGCACAGCAGTGGTCTCCATGAACGGTGTAGTTGGGAGGTTTCAGCTAAAGGTGCTTGCAAGCATTTATGTAATTGACTCCTCAAATTTATGCAGTTAAGGTGTCGCTAATCAAGATTTTTCTCCCTCGAGGAAATCTTACTGGATCACAACACGACCAAAAAGCATTCCAGTTGTCTGTGACTTAAAACTTAAGTTGGTTTTGTGACAGATTTTAGCCTCTGAAAGCATGAATGAAGATATAAACATTATGTGAAATTAAAGGTCCTTGCAGCGCCCCTTCTGACCCCAGCTGCAACTCCTTTCATTCCTTTGCTGTACCTCTGTTCATATTACCTTTCTTCCATCTTGCTTTCCACCCTCTACTAACAATTGTATCATATAAAATTGACACAATAATGAATAGCAACACTTGGATCATAAATTAGATATCAGCTCAGAGAGAGCAACAGTATTGCTACTCATGGACCTCACAGCAATTTTTATATCTTAATTTATTCTCCAGCAGTAATCATTAATATACGTCCTGTCATATCACATGTGAAACCCATTAGAAGCTGTCAGTCAGTGTAATATGATTGAAAGGTATCAAACCAGGTAAACTTTTAGAGAGAAAAACACAAGAAGAAGTTTAACTGAGTCAAATTTTATTTATATATCTGATCAATAATGTTGCAAATGTAGTTCTTATCTTTTAAGATATTAATTTTGATGGGTGAGATGTTACATAAATGCAGGATGGTACTTAGAGTATGAAATTAGAATACTAAATATGATTTGCATGTCTGGCCTTAGTCTTGAAGTAGTGTTAGTGAAAAAACATAGAGGTATATTGGAAAGCAATGAGATAAAAGAGCTACTGTAGTTGAGCATGCAGTATATTTCCCTGATCCATGACTGATTTTTTTCACAGATTTTAGGAAATTTTGTCTCTCAATGGAGTATTGCTTGCCTGTTTTAGTAGGGAATTCAAAATGTAGTTTTCTATCTCTAACAACAGGAATGTTTTGTTGCAAATTTGCTTGGGTAACTTCTGCATTGCAGCATGCACGCATAATACAAAGATATCTGAAAATGTTCCAAGCAAGCAATGAACCAGAAATTGGTTACAGGCTGCCTGTGGGATACAGGATGAAGTCTGCTCGTCCAATTGAAGGAGACATCCCCTATGAAAGAGAATGGGAACCTAAGTATGCACAGTTGTGTAAGGTATTATTTTAAAAATGCATCTTGAAAATACTTGTATTATTTTTAGTGTAATCTAGGGAATTATAGCACTTTACAGAAACACAAAGACTTAAGTATCTGATGAGAGAGAGTCCACCCCATTTCGAATCAGTTCAACCATATTTATTGAGATGACAAAACCACTTTCCTGTAAGACTGAGATTGTGCTCACCTGGAGAGAGAGAGTAAGACATCACAGAGCAACTACTTGGAAAGAAACTTGGTTCACAGAGCACTTCAGTTCTCTTGCCAAATGGGTATCAGATAGTTTTATAAAGGCAGTCCCCGGGTCATGACAGGTTCGGTTTACGACGTTCCTGGGTTAAGGTGCTTTTCAATTATATTAATCAAAAATTATTTCCAGGGTTACAACACCTACAATGCTCATCTGGCAGAAGAAATATAACACCAAAAATGCAAAATAATCAATATTTGAAGTTTTTTTTATGAAAAATGCAATAAGAATGCAGTTTACATAGTTTTCAATGCACCCAAAGCATTAAAAGTAAGGTTTTCTTAGGATTTTTGATGATGTTCCGGCTTAAGACAATCCGGGAACTGCCTGTACTTACATTTCACATGAAAACTACTGTGGAGGGTGGCTTGTAGCCAGAAGGACCCCTTTCTAAAACAGGTAAAGTATATCAGTTTGTGAGTAAAACCTAAACATTGTCCGTATATTACTGTTAATTGAAGAATGTTAACATGAACTATGGAGTTGTTCAACAGAATACAGCTTAAGAAATACAAGCACACAAAAAGCAGGCAATTTCACTTTATGTAGACACTTGGAAGGAATCTTAGTCCTAATGCATATTCCATTTCATTGTCTGTGGGCATTTCTTATTCTGGCACTGAAGCAGAGTTTCAAGCCCTTTGGGCAGGTTTCTCGCAGATATATCTGTTGGTAGAATAAGTTTGTATCATTCTTCTTCTAGAGGAAATAATTGTTTTGAGGTAGACAACCTTGGCTGACTTTTAAACTCTTGACTGTGAAGATGACTCAGCTTCATAGAGCAAAAGGAAAATGTACTTTCAGAGCATTGTACAGTAATCTTCAGAAAGTAGTCATGGAGGGGATTCACATCACAGGCAGTTAGTGCTGTACTTTTTGTCTGTTTCTAACTCTTGTTACAAGAATTTCCAACTATTTATCAAGTAATGAATCTATTCTGTTGAAATGGAATCATAATCATAATCATGATCAGCTACTGCTGCAGTGAGAGGTTGAAACTAACATATTCTTTGGAAGCTTGAATTTCAAGTCAATGGCCACTTTCGTGTACTTGTTCAGTATGAATAGATTTCATCCAATGAAATATTACTAAATTCCTTACCTTAACTCATCGCCACAATTGATATCATTGAAGCGATCGTCGCTGACAACATAGAAATGGATACAGTTTTCTCCTGGTGAGCCACTTGGCTCGTTTACAGCCCACCTGGAGGGAGAAAGATAATCAATGTTGAAAAACACCACGTCCATTGTCATTTACGAATGGTAACACTATAAGAGTTCTAGTACTAAAATGCTGCCAGTGTCCTCCACCACTTGTGCCTAATCCTGAGGGTAGGAATTATAATACCATGTCCAAGGAATGAAGAGCATAAGATAAAGGAAAATTAAGGGTCCTATCTAAAAGCCTAATACATTTTTGAAATCTGTTTCATCAGTAATGCTTAATAACTTTTGAATGGATTGATCTTCTAGCAAAAGTTCAGAACACAGGCCTACCTGTGGTCGGAATTTCAAGTATTGGGGCACTGCCTGTAATATACATTACGTGATACTGTGGAGAGTGATAAATGGTCCTTTGTCTAACTCTGGTTATCATTTCTCAGTAGTCGAATTGTGATCCAGTGAGTCTGTGACCCTACTGCACGATAGAGTTCGAATTATGCTTCTTCCTCTCAGTTTTCTTGAAGAAGCCTAACGCTCTTTTTTTGATCTAGGTAGTACTATCTCATGAATCATGAATTCCTGTTGCCATAATTCCAGCTCTTACCATGATTCAACGATTTGGTGGATGGTGTCATCTGCAACCCATCTGTAGATCCCCTTTTCCTGCAGGTCACTCAGTCCCACATAGGTGTTGTGACCTTTTGCAAGATCTGCAAAGAGAAGAACTGATTAGATTGAAAGGGAAAGTATGGTTCTTCATGTTCGTCTCATGGGTCAATTCTAGAAAACAGAAGATAATTCAGGTGTCAAAAAATTCTATGGAAATAGGTGAATTGTAATTTGTTTGAAGTTTGTGATATATATAATGTAGCTTTGCTCCTGTGTAACTCATTTGAAAGATTCTTTTTTTGGGGTACCAGCTGGTACCAGTAAAGGAAAGGACAGCCTTGATGATATCTAGCGCCCCACAGGGCTTACAGGTATATAGTACCAGCAACTTCCTTATAAAGTGCATTGTGTTCAGTAATATTAAATGCACTAAAGATCAAAGTCTTTGGCTGGGTCTATTTGAACTTAGATCAGTGACTTACCTGTCTGATGAAGCAAAGTTGATGGTACCACCGTATTGGCTGCCTGAATAGTATTTAAACTCACAGTCACTTGTACTCACCACGGAGGAAGTTGTACTCCTCATCGCGAGTGATTTTGACCAAGTCGGAATCCAAGGCTAAGCATTTCTGACGGCTCCGTTCCCAGTTGCTGGTGTCTTTGCCAACGAAGTAACAGGAGGATCTCAGCTTCAGCCAACCGTTTTCACAGTAAAGAGGATCTGGAAGTCAAAGTAAGATGTTTCTTAGCAGCATTAAATGTCATATCAGTTTTTAAGATGGTTTATCTCTGGTTTAGTTCCTCATTGGGCAATGCTAAGTGCGACCCACATGGTCTCTTGCATGACTCACTGTAGGTGGTTCTAAAGTTGCCTATTAATTCCAGCACAAGGTCTGCTTTCACCATCAAAACTTTAATCACTTTCACCCGTTTATATTCTACTCTGTAGCTTCTTTGCTTTTTTCCTTTACTGCTTTGGTAACAGTTTCTTAACCGTCTCTTCACAATACTTGCATTGTTCCCTTATTAAACCTTCTAAGATCTATCTTGTCATCTTTTAAGTGAAAATAGCACTACATATTCTTTTAAACTCTTACAGAATCACCTCTTCCCTCATTCTAAGGAACCATTTCTTCCTAGACCCATCCCTTTGAATCTTTCCAAAGTCCAGACACACCTTACACACCCTGGCCAAACACTCGATTAAGCTGACACCATCATAGCTCATTATCTCAATCAGTTTCCCTCTTCACATCTTGAGCAGTCAATTCGACAGGTTTTCTTTCTCAGATTTCAACAACTTCCATTCTCGTGTCAGCCATATTGCCTCCTCCTGTGCCTTGCGTTCAGACTTTCAAATGACCGACTCCATCTTGAGAGGACACCAGCTGTTTGAGAGTTCCTTCGTTGTCAGCTTTTCTCGCGAAGATCTATTTGTTCACTCTGTTCCTCTGTGGAGTGTACTTGGTTAAATTCACACCTAAGTATTCATTCTCTCTCTCTCTCTCTCTCTCTGCCTCTTGCTTATCTGTCTGCATATAAAGACCTCACAAATCTAACTTCCATCACTTTAAAGATCAGTTTATCCATATATATATATATATATATATATATATATATATATATATATATATATATATATATATATATATATATATATATATATGTGTGTGTGTGTGTGTGTGTGTGTGTGTGTGTGTATTATTGAATAACAAATCGTTGATTAATCACCTATGGCCAATAAGTTGAAAATTTTCCTGATTTCTGAGGTGACGTTCTCCGAAAGCTCTGAAAGTAAAAACGGAAACTATGGTTTGATTTTTTTTTTTTTTTTTTTTTGGTTTTTTTTTTTTTTTTTTTTTTTAAGCTGTGGGTTTGTGGCAACATTGGACATTATAATTCTAAAGAATCAATACGGTGTTTACAGTGCATAATATTATAATATCCTTTTTGAGCACAAAAATACGAATAAATGCAACAATTTACACGATTCACAACTCTCTTTCTCTCCTCCTCACCTTGTACCACGTGAGTCAGGTCTTCGATGGAGCCTGAAATCCTGCTGAGCTGAATATGATCCATTTGCTGCGAGTGGCAGCGACCAGCCATTGCAAGAAGGAGAAAAATGGTCGCAAGCAGACGCAAGCAAGAAGCAACGGCCGTGCTCGAACACTGCATCTCTGTAGAGTATGAGATGTGAGCTTAGTAGTACTACTTGCTTTAATGGCGTTCGTCCTCTCTCTGAAGTTTGAATTCCCAGAGAGATGATCAGGAGGGCGTGCGTTGCTTGACATACATCAGCCGCTACGCGCCCCCCCTCTCCCCCCGCGACTCGTCTATAAATAAAAGTCCTTGCTTAAAGGGTATAATTTCCTAGGATCCCTAGGGACACGCCGTGGTGCAAAAAGTAATAAAAAAAGAAACAAAATGTGAGAGAACTTTATTGTGCATGTTCAAAATGAGCTAGTCTTAACTGCATTCACTCTCTCTCTCTCTCTCTCTCTCAGAGAGAGAGAGAGAGAGAGAGAGAGAGAGAGAGAGAGAGCACCAACCCTTATAATAGAGATCGTTCTTCTTCTTGGGTTTCCCAACCAGAGGATGGCGTCAGTGTTTTTTAGCATACGTTACTGTTGCTGTGTGCCCTGTTTTTCAGCATTCAGTAACACTTGTCCTAATAATATGCCTGCATTTATAAATGCGCGCTTTCTTCTGACTTTGTCCACCAGACCTCAAAATTTGCACGTTTTAAAAATGGCCGCCGTCTCCAATTTGCTACATGTTATGCGTTCAGTCATTTAGCCATAACTTCACTCAAAGTCATCCTATTTTTCGTGAAGTTACTTTTATTTAACTCAGAATTAAATTCTCTAGATACTCTTGTGTAGTATACGTAATTTTATTTCTGCTCTCCGAGCCAAATGTTACGATTTTATGACAAAAAAAAAAAAAATTGGATTTTTAACCAATTTTTTCGAAGTTATTCCAGGAAGTTTACCGTGTCACAGGAAATTGGGACATAATGGTGATTTTGTTCATGAAATACCTAGAGGGAATTAAAATATATCTCTAACGATGCTCTTACTCTCAGGATTTTAAAGAGAATGGATATCTTGAGCACCTTCCGTAGAGTGAGATACGTATTGAGTTGTCCTGTTTTTTGGCTATCTATTGATAGCCACTAACGTCCTTTTGCCCAGGGAAATACCTTCAGTCAGTGAGCAGGTATTACTATATGACTGCAGCACTGAAAAACAGGAACAGTTTTTACTGTGCTTTCACAGTGTCTTACTAACGATTCTAGCTTTCTTTTAAACTTTTCCACACTGTTGCTTTCGCAACTTCTGGTGGCGGTTTATTCCACGTGTCACATATCTTTTATGTAAAGATGTTCCCACAATAGGATATGTTGTATCTCTTCAGTTTTAGTTTCCATCCATTATTTCTTGTCTGGTTTTCGTTTAACGTAAATAGGTTACTGTCTACAGATCAAAGCAGTTAACTCGATTCGTTCGAACGATATATTTCGGGAATTTTCTTCTCTCCTGGGGAGAGAAAGTGGAGAGTTGCAGATGAACTGTTTTCCATGCAGTCTGGAAGCGTTTGCCTGCAGTATGCATCCGTGCATTGCAAAGAGCACGGCGGGAAATGCATCAGAGATATGAAATATTCCAGATGGGGAAACAGAGAATTGTCTCCGGTACATAGGGCAAATTACCAAGCAGTTATTTGGAGAAGATGGAGATGAGGAAATTGTTACTGATGTCCTGCAAATGTGTGAGATCATGCATCCACAATGTATTAAGTATATCTTAGTTTAACCAGACCACTGAACTGATTAACAGCTATTCTAGGGCTGACCCGAAGGATTAGATATTTTTACGTGGCTAGGAGCCAATTGGTCACCTAGCAACGGGACCTACAGTTTATTGTGGGATCCGAACCACACTATATCGAGAAATGAATTTCTATCACCAGAAATAAATTCCTCTGATTCCGCGTTGGCAGAGCCGGGAATCGAACTTCGGACCACCGGATCGGCAGCCGAGCGCGAAAACCACTCGTCCAGCGTGGAACTTTCCACTATGTATTACCCTGTAAGAACACTAGCCTGTACACTGCAGGACTGTGACAATAAGAAAGAGGATGACGAGTTAGAAGTTGCTCTATGGAGTACTACCTACCATGGGGGAAAAGAATGCTGCATTTTTAGTGAGCTTGTTAAAGTCTTCTAGAGTAGGTACTTGTTTTTTCTAATATTGCTTTATTTCGTTTTTTATACTTGTACATTATACTTTTTTGTATGTTTAACCTTTTGGGTAACAATACTGTATTCCAGTGATTTTTTGTGGTTTTTCAAATTTTCTTTCTGTTCTTTTTTGTTGCCAGACCTGACTCTATATATATATAATATATATAATATATATATATATTATATATATATATATATATAATATATATTATATTTATATAATAATATATTATAATATTATATTTCTTATATATATATATATATATAGATATATATCTATACTATATATTATATATATATATATTATATATATATATATAATATTAATTTAGATAGATATTATATATAATATCTATATATATATATATTAGTAGACATAGAATATTATATATAGTATACTATATATATCATATATTCTATCTATATATGATAGCCCTATATATCTATCTCATATATATATCTCATATATATATATATATACTATATATCTGATTATATATATCTAGTATATCTTATACCTGTATATATTCTATATATTATAGACAATATAAATATATGATTATCTACTTATATAATCATCCCCTATAAAATATTATCCCCTCTATAAAATACCCCCCCCTGAAAAAAAACTAAAAAAAAAGATTGGTAAAAAAGTATATTTTATATATAAGATCTATTATCTAATATAATATTAATATAATAATATATGTTAAATTAGCACATCGAATAATTTATAAACTTGAGGCTCAACAAATTATAAAACACATACATTAAGAAGAACCAAAAATCCGACTCGAGACAGATAGTACTACTACAACTGTAGGCCTACTTACTCAGAGGTGTGTCAGTTCAGCTTGGGCGGTATAACTGCTTAATTAATAATGACTCAAAGACGACCAGAGAAGTCAGCATAATTTAATACAAGTTTTACACATTTTTTTGTGATTTCTGATATGAGAAAATTCGCGATTGGACAATCTAGTGCAGCCAGTACTTGTACTAAGATGGCTGACACCATCATGTGAATCAGCTCTGTCGTTTAGTCGATCCTAATCCTATACGCAAGTCTCCGAACGACATCTGGGGCAAGCATATATACCTATGAGTTTAAAATACTCATACAAGAACAATATTTCTTTATGATAGGAATATCAGGTAGAAATTGATTCGAGTTGAAGATGATCAAAACAAGTACTATAGAAATTCGAACCCAGACCTGGAAATTTTTTTTTTTCTTTAACGGAAGCTTTCAAACTGTCACCATGTCGAAACACTATAACATCCAAAAATAGAAATCGATCATTTTCCTCTCTCTCTCTCTCCTCTCCTCCTATCTCCTTCTCCTCTCCTTCTCTCTCTCTCTCTCTCTCTCTCTCTCTCTCTCTCATGTAAACTTGATATTAGGATGTAATTTATCAGTGGACGAGAGGAATTGGTTGGTCAGTTTGGAGAGCCGATCTAAAGAGAACACAAATACAGTGTGTCCATAAAGTCCCAGTACCGCTCCACGTAATACATACTTGTAATGGTACTGGGACTTTATGGACACCCTGTAGGCACCCTGTACATGGAACAGATGGTTGATCCTTTAGCCATATACCGTCAACCTGTTCATGCAAACGATCATTAAAAATAGAGGCAGTGTCCAGCAGTGTTATAACTGCAACAATGTCTTGAAATGGCAACGAACAAAGAATCATTGCCTAATGTTACCACGACCCACAGCTTAACAAAAACATATTTGGCAACTAGATTTTTTTTTCAAGGCGAAAAAGATTAAATTTTACCATTTTTAGATGTAAGTGTGCATAGACAGGGTAACAGATTTAAATTTTCGGTTTTTAGGAAACCTACAAATGTATGTTCTTACATTCCCTTTTACTCCAATCACCATTTGAAAGTTAAACTCTGTATTTTCTTCCATGTTTTTAAAACCTTTAAGAATTTGTTGTCCTGGATTTTGAGAAGACGAGATTGCCAAGATTTATGATATTGCTTTTAAATTGAAGTATCCGGCATTTTTAGTTGATGTTGCTTTATGAAAGGCTAAGAAAACATTTTATGCAGTGGACAATGTACAGGCTTTTGACCCTAGTAATTTGCTTGTTTTACCTTTTGACAACAGGTTTCTTTCTTTACCAAAAATGTTTAGTTTTAAATGTTAATGCTGTTTTTAGTAACACTCAGTCTGTAAGAATAGTTTTAATAAGGAACTCTCCACATTTACAAACGGGTTGCATTTACGAAATTCCATGCAGAGATTGTGATAAGAAATATATTGGTCAAAGTGGCAAACAACTGGCATCAAGATTAAATCAACATAAATATTGTGTACGTGTAGGAAATACATCGAGTGCTCTCTTTTTACATATAAATAATTTTAATCATGCAATTAAATGGAACAATTCATTGGAAATTTTATTTTGTTGAGATATTAAAAGAAAAATTATAGAATCTAGTATAATAAAATATAAGTCAAGTAGTGTTTTTAATATTAGCCACGGACAATATAAACTAGATAACTGGCTTACGAAATGTATTGCTGACAATTTCGTAACTATGTAATTGACTGCTTAGTAGTTCCATTTCCATTTGTTGTTGTCCTTTTTGTGTAATTCTCTGCTGTGGACCATTTGCTTCTTGACTAGGCTGTTTGATTGTTCTGTATTTTACTTTTTTGTTTTTATGTTTACCTATGATATTTCGAAGCTATTTTTCATTCTTATATATATTGTAACCTGATGAGGTGTATCAAGAATACACGAAAGCGCTAGGTGATGCTGCTTTTCATTTTTCCTGCTGGCTCTTGATATACAAACTTCACGTGTTACTTGTGATCGTATAGCACACACACACACACACACACACACACACACACACACATATATATATATATATATATATATACGTATATATACCGAAAATAAACAGTCATGACGTAAAAATATGTGTGTCGGTATAATCAAGGTTTTAACTATAATGAAGATCTGGTAGAAAGACTCAATTTTTATTTGTAACAGAGTAACTATAACCAGTTACCGATTCAAACCAATCTGAAGGTAATTAACGGCTTTCTCATGGCTAAAAAAGTTGAAAATTTGCGTGACACGCATTTCTCCAACCATGCCGACAGTTAAGTTCCGTGATGTCCATCTCTTCTTCACCTTCGTAATACAAGTACTATATTGCTGATACCCTGAGTCCGTATGAGGATTACGAAGTAGGTAACCAACCACAAGTATAACAGTCGCTTTACCATAGTGTCTATTGTTTTACTACTCTACCATATATTCAGATATCTCTCACTCTAATAACCATTTACATTAGGTACCATTACCACAGAGAGAGAGAGAGAGAGAGAGAGACAGAGAGAGAGAGAGAGAAATGAGCGGATCGATGCATAAATAAATCAGTCAACTGGCAGCTAACAACCGACTTCGTTAGATATATACAACAGTCTATATTATTAGATAGATAGACAGATAGATAGATATATAGATAGGAGAAAATAAAAAAGTTTAAACTGAAGCAACTTTCAGAGAGAGAGAAGGGAAGGTGAGGGAAGGGGGGTTGGCGGTGAAGGTGGGGGGAGAGGGTAAGCGGAGGTCTTTACTGTTGTGTTCGAATCCATTTCTGGCTAATCGAGTTTTTGCCTCTTTGTACAAGGACAAGTGTCTTTATTCTTTACAATTAGTGATTCATGATACTCTTATAAATTACGGCACTGGGTGTAATACACTTTAGCAAAATCTCACACTGATACGAGAGTTCATTACAGAGTTATTGCCAAAAAACGTGCTTGCACTGTCTGTGAAACCCATAGTAGTATATGCGAACGTGCAGGTATTCAAAATACAAAAGCATATGTACGATGTTATTTTACATTAGTGATAATTAACTTGCCTAAGATCATCGTCTAAATCCTGCAGGGGGTGGGGGCGGGAATATAATGAAATTATTAAACGATATAGTTGTTTATGGAATGCTAACATTAAAGCCTATTTTTGGACCACCTTTAGTGAATTATTTCCATTTCATATTTTAATCTGTGAAATAATTCCTATAGTAACAAACGATGGTTACAAGAAATTTGACAAATTTTGAGAAGCATGGTTAGATCATCTATATTGTAACCGTTTATTATAATTATGGCTTTATTGCAATACGTGTCACAGGAGAACGTCTTTATTCCACTTCAGTTGTCATTAAAGTTTTATTTTTCTTTTAGCACCAGAGCTTTGTTTTTACTGTGTATATGTACATATGCACATATACATACAAACACACATATACATTCGTGTGCATTTGAATATTAGTGGATAGTAATCTTCATTGCTTCAGCTTTTGTACTAGAAAAATTTTCGTTGCCTATTGATAACAGCAACTAGACAATTTAATTTGGAATAAAAAAAAAAAATTCTTGTTGTTTGAGACTCCATTTTGTAATGTCTTCTTTCTCTACAACATATACATGATTTGCGTTTTAAGTGAATAATTTTTATATTTTCTCAACTTTTGAAAGGGTATGGTTGTAGTAGATCTTAATGTCTGAATTTGGTGTGTCCTTAGAAAAACTAGACAAATATAATTTCCGCTAATTTGAAGCGAGGTGGCTTTGGGGAACTAAATTTTTTCTTGTCTAAAATAGCACATATTCAGATAAAAAAAAAATAAAAAAAAAATAATTCTCTGCCTATCATGAATCCTATGAACATGAGTCACTCAAGACGCGGTATATCGTTTCTTTCGATATGATCTCTAGGGCCTATTCCATCCTACTGAACATAAGGTGACTGTCTCATGGGCATTTGCATTACAAAGTTCTCAGTGATGTTACATTTGTACATTGCTAGGAGTAAGGACCTATTACTTAGCAAGGGGCCATTTGAATGTGGCTGTCCTTCGCACATGGCACTGAGAAGATTGGTAGTAGTAGAGAATTTATGTTGATACTGCAGAATTTACTTAAAAGTAAATAGCCAAAGTCGACGAATTGTAATTTTCATGAAACCGGACCTTTATTCATAATGCCTTGAGGGATCATAGATGGTGTTACCTAATAATTATCATCATTCTTTCTAGCACCTCTTCCCAAACCCGGCCTCAACCTTGGTAAGAAAACTTATTTTCTGAAGAAATTATCAGAATAACCTGGGTATCGTATAACCTACATAGTAAGTTCTTTTATGAGGTATATAATATTTGGTGTTTTAAGCTCTCATGAAAATTTGAAAAACAGAGATATGGAGGGAATCAAAATGAGTTCTGTCGTATTATTTTCTTATATATTCAAGAAATTATTTGATAAGAAGATATGACGTTTTTCCATCTACGCTATGTAAAGAGCCTATGATGTTCACGTAATCAGGTGAAATACAGTAGTACTATGCAATTATAATTCCATTGCATAAATGGATTTTTGTCCAAAGGATTATTCATCATCTGATCATAGTTAATAGCGCGCTCACTCTCTCGAACCGAAAAACGCCATGAAGTGCCTTTCCTCCCTCCAGACAGAAAACATCATTAGTTTGAATCGAAATGTCAAAACATTTCCGTGTTCCTTGATCCCCGAGGCAATTTAGTGGAAGGAGAAAACGTCTGCATCTGCAAGTTGTTCGAACGGGGATTCAATTTCAGGTTGATGGCTCTTCTCTTCTGCCCTTGTAGTAGGCGAGTGCCAGTAGCATATATCCTCTTCCTGATTTCATCTTCAGACTTTTTATCTCGACAACAAATACTTCTTGGAATTGCTACAATTGCTACATTGTTTTAAGTTTTCTATTTATTTGTAGTTATGCAAATTTATGTGCGAAAAAGCGATAACTTTTAGAATATTTATTGCAATTATTGCGGTAGCCAAATTACCTGCATTAACAAGTGTATAGTTGATATTCTTTTTGGTATCGCTTTATTGCGTTGTTTGCATATGTCTTATTATTCCAACCGCCCACCTCTCTTTCGATCGTAGCCGGGAGTCATGTTACTAAATATGATTTAATTGTGCAATGGAATTATTTAATTTTCCATGCCATGTCTTCTGCTAGACTCTCTGGTTCAATGGGTCCCCCCCCCACATCCCCCCACCCCAACTAAATCTTTGAGTCCATAATTGCAAATCAAATTGTGGATCACATTAATAGAAACAACTTGTTAAACAATCAACACGGCTTTAGACAAAACAGATCCTGCCTATCAAACCTCTTTGAGTGTTTTCATAACATGCTTGGTATTTACGACAGTTGTAGAGCGATAGATATATTCTACTTAGACTTCCAAAAGGCATTTGACAAAGGTTCACACAAGAAACTATTGACAAAAGTGAGAGCTTTAGGAACTGTATGAGAAATAGCAAACTGGATCGAAGAATGGCTAACTAATAGAAATCATAGAGTCATAATAAATGGTGAAGAATCAGAATGGGCAGATGTGACAAGCGGTGTTCCTTAGGGTTCTGTCCTTGGCCCGCTCTTGTTTTTTATTTACATTATTGATATTAATGTAAGCTTAACTAGCAGGATAGCCAAACTTCGGTGTTAATGCAGCAGACCCAAATGCAATGGTGAGTTTAAGAAATGGTTTAAAGAAAATAGGAGACTAGTCAAAAAGATGGCAAATGACTTTTAACCTGGATAAATGTAAAGTTACAATTAAGAACAAACAACCCTCAAGCAAACTATATGCTACTTGGGAATGACACAATAATGTAAAACAAGAAGAGGACATTGGAGCCATTATTACCAAGGAGTTAAAATCCACAAAACAATGAATCAAAGCTGAAAAAAAATGCACAGAAGCTAGTGGGGTACATAAAGAGGCACTTCAAGAATAGAAACAAGGAAACGGTGCTGCAGCTCTACACACCAGTAGTTAGACCACATCTTGAATATGCAGTAAAGTTTTGGCCATCAACACTAAGAAAGAACATACATATACTAGAAGGGGTACAAGCAAGAGCCACAAAGTTGATTTCATCCTTCAGCGAAATAGGTTCCTAAAGACGACTAGAGAGCCTGAACAAGTATGCCTTAGAAACACGACGATTTCGAGGACAGCTAATAGAGACATTCAAAATACTGAAATGCATAACAAAAGTAGACAGTAACCTCTTCACATTAAACGAAAACCAGACAAGAAGTAATGGATGGAAACTAGAACTGAAGAGATACAACACATACCATTGTGGGAACTTCTTCACATACAAGATATGTGACACATGGAATAAACTACCACCAGAAGTTGTAAACAGCAGCAGTGTGGAAAAGTTCAAAAGAAAGCTAGACAAAATCATCAGAACACTGTGAATGAATTGTAAATCATGCTCCTAGAGATAAGTGAGCACATGATGTGTCTTTGAATAGACTAATAAGTCTTTGAGGCATCATAATCCTTGTAACTCTCTCTCTCTCTCTCTCTCTCTCTCTCTCTCTCTCTCTCTCTCTCTCTCTATATATATATATATATATATATATATATATATATATATATATATATATATATATATATATATATATTATACATATTATATATTATATATATATATATATAATATATATATATATATATATTTACAGTTTGCAGTTTGAATTGGTTGTTGCGATGTTAGTATTTTTTCAATCGTTTATAGAGGATGTATTACTTAAAAGAGACTCAGTATATCATTTAGTGAATCGATGGTACATATGCTACTTGTAAAGCCACCACAGAGCATAAGTAATTGTCAGATTGCTTCTGGTCTTGTCATTATATCTGGAAATGACAAGGTCCATGTAGGCCTCGCGATCTCGGGTTATCAGTAGCCAATAAAACGGGAGGCTGCTCTCGCCAGATAATTCTTTCTGATAGGAAGAGCCTCGCTTCTTGCTCTGGTAATTTCTGTTGGCCGCATTTAGGAGAAAGAGACGTTCATTACAGTAAATCCTGATAAATAGAAAGAGGAACAGGAACTGCTTGGAAGAAAGAGAGAGAGAGAGAGAGAGCTGTCTGTCTTGTATTAAAAAGGCTAAGTCGAATTTTCATACAGCTTTCAAAAGAATAAATTTACCACGTAATTCCAGTTTTAGAAGAAAAACTACTACCTTCAGATTTCATACCAGGTTGTCTGGGAAAAAGCTAGTCCAATTTCACGTATCCTAAAAGTGATCAACATCTTGTATTTCTGAATGAATCGAAAATGTTGACTTGGTGGTGATATCAACGATTAGCGAGCCATTTTGGGAATGCTTCCTTTTTTTATTTATAGAAAAATGAACGATATTTGACGCTATAACCATAGCTAAAAGTCCATTGAAGGTAAATGAAGAAATTGTTACCATTCTATAAAGAAACGAGTAGGTACTCTACGAAAAACATAAGGAAATAGGATGTCCATAATCTTGTTCGAAGAGATATTTAAATAGTACAAAAGAGGAAGAAGCCAGGATTTATGAATAGTGTGAACCGTATAAATCATATTGAAAATGAGTCAGTTGACAGTGTCGTACTAATATGAAAGGTAAACCACCAATACACACTAAAACACTTCGAAATGTGACTGCATCGATCTGACTGCTTCGTAGAAAAGAAAAAAAAAGGACGTAAATCAATTTTTATTTGTGACGACGATGGTTTTCAATGGAAAGCGTTTACGTTTTATTAGTCACTTTATTTACTTAAATATTTTCAGCAAGTGAAATCTAAAACTACAATATTAGCCAAATACCTAAGTCCCCCCGTTAAAGAATTTTTTTTTAAAAAAAATGGATATCAGTTGGAGATAAAAATGGATATCAGTTGGAGAAATTTTTTATTAGCTTCTGATCAATCAGTTGTGGCAAGCGGAAGGAATAGATAGCCTGAAGCGAGAAAACTCGAATTATGGATTTAACAACCCTTCCTAAAAGTCTGCCTGAACTTCCCTGGTCTCCCACCCCCGACATTTCATCTTATTTTTGGAATCTCTCTCTCTCTCTCTCTCTCTCTCTCTCTCTCTCTCTCTCTCTCTCTCTCTCAGTATTATTTTCATTTAGCCCTTAGATCTCCTTTCACCTAGCTATCCATCTTGTGCTTTGAACGACCCTCTCCCTCCTTTATTCTAATCTTTGGACATATCTTTGATGATTTGTAACCTCGTTGGCACGTATGCATTTTCCTGAAGAAAGCTGAAAATTGTCGTATTTATCAATCAAGAATATTTGGTTTTCATGGTTTAGAGTGAGATGGTTTTTGGTTTCTTAGCGGATTCATGATAACTGCAGACGACGTGATAATAGATATATATATATATATATATATATATATATATATATATATATATATATATATACATACATATATATATATATATATATATATATATATATATATATATATATACATATATGTAAAGTGTGCGTGTGTGTGTATGTGTGTACGTGTGACTGCATCTATACATGTGTGTCAGTAACGCTTTTCACGGTTGACGCTGAAGTTGTAACCTTATTCCTCGAAGTTGGGTAGTCTTCTTGTAGGTTTTTTCCTTCATTGTAACTCATTCTCGTTGATGCAATATTTTATTAATTTTGCTTCCCATTTTCTTTCGGTTTCCTTTTATGTGGTGTTTGTAATAAAAATGATTTAATTAATGACGTTCCGTAAGCATTAATGACTGAGTCATTTAACATTAGAGAAATATATAGCCTGACTCATTTTCTGGGCTAATTACTCTGGGCAGTTTCCAGTTCATGAAGTCATTTACCGTCTCTTGTAATGAAATTTATGGCTGACACGTCGTTTCCTGGAATTGTCGGCTGTGCAACTGTCGGGGGAAATAGGATAGGCAGGTCTGCCTTTCTGCCTGTAGTACTGCTTTTAGTTTTCTGAAAAGAAAACTCTGGATATATATATATATATATATATATATATATATATATATATATATATGTATGATGTATGTATGTATGTATATATATATATATGTGTGTGTGTGTGTGTGTGTGTGTGTTTATGTGTGTGTGTGTTATTGATGTATTCAATCTGTAGGCCTACTGCCTGTACTGCTGACTATCTCTCATTTCTTTCCCAGCCTAATAATAAGTTTTTCCATTTGTTTAATCTAGAACTGTCTTGCTCTTTATCCCTAACCATTTTCCTATGTCTCTGAAATAATAATATCGGTACATTTATTTTTCTTTTCCGAAGTTGGAGTCCATTTCGAAATGAGTTGTAGGCCCATTTTTCAAAGCGACATAATCGAATGCTCTGCTCCGACATTTAATTTCTTTGTTTCTTGCTGCTGCCATTTATCCACAGACTGATCTCTTGATGGCATGTGTTATGTATAATTTTTTAATGTATTATATAAAGTTTTTTAATGATCACCTTCGAAGATCAAGGGCACTCCCAATCGTGCACTCGCAAAGAATGGATTATAATTCAAGTCTTAGCGCAATGTTTAGTTAACTGAAAATCTGTAAGTCTGTTGGGAAGTGTGTAATTTCATATCGTCGTAACGACTTTGCCCTACAACTTTTGTTTATTTAAATGTAAAATCCTTAAGTTAGAATATATAAATTACACACAATGTGAATTTAAATGTAAAAACGTGCATTTAGTTAGTGCAGATTTGATATTTGTAACCCTCCATCCAGCGGCCTTTTTTTTTAAACAGAAACATCAAGAGTTGATTCTCTTTAGATCTGCGTGAGACTAATTACATCTTATCGACTTATGGTTACTGTGTGCTACCTAAGAAGAAGCCAGTTCATTCTATGTAATTCATCATTCTATGTGTCATGTCTGTCCAATCTCGTTTCTCATTTTACCTTTTTAATGGCAGCATGTAATCATTCTCTTTATTTTATGTTTACAGTCTTGTTCTTTTGACCAACTGTTGTCCCTCTGGCCATCCATCTGTAGATACTTCGGCGGCCGTTAACAGTATATTCCCAAGAATCGCTTTTGCATTGGGAGCCATCACGGTTAAAAGATTTGAAGTGGAGCACAAAGTACTGTATTTCCTTTGGAATCTGGATCTTATCCATTCCAACGGGGACTTTTTTTACTTGTATGGTTATGATGGAATCAAGATTGGTCCTGTTCATAGTTTCCATATTTATCACTGTGACGTTGGTTCATCCCAAGATTCTTTCTAAAGCATCGTCAATACATAAGTAGTTTATTATTCATCCCCAACCGACAAGTCTGTAGATTATTAATATTGTTGTCAATTTTACGAAAATGTGTAAATTTTTTAAAAGGGGACTGAAAAAAATCTTGAATGAGTTTTTAAAACAAATTCATGTCTAGTTAGTTTTCTAATTCCATCTGCTTCTTCTCCACAATTAAAAAAATATATAAATAAAACAAAAGAAAGGCAAGAGAAAAGACATTTTCTTTCAGCAAATACTGGCCAAGGCTAAGTAATTGCTTAGAACCTGATATTGTGTCTTGTATAAGCTCTCGTCCTCGTTGCATGCCGCCTCAGCGTTGCTTGCATGTCTTGGCGAAAATAACTTCATCCTTGTATCAGCTGGTGATTACATTCAGAAAATATTTTACGCCTTTTCATGACCTGGATTTTTTTTTTTTTTTTCATAATAAACGCAATACCATATATTTTTTTTTATTATGTAAATCATTTCCAATGTCAGCCCGTTCCTGAAATGGTTTTATGGAATTTTTTTTCCAGATATAAATGTAGTAAATTATGTTGCAGTGCATTATACCTTGTTTTTGTCGTCCTGAAATTATAGATTGGTATTTCTTCCTGTATGTTTTCTACTGGAATATTTTATGTTCTTGCATTTCTATTCATGCCTAGCGTTTCATCCTGTATGTTTTTCACTGGTATGTTTTATGTTCTTGCATTTGTATTCATGCCATTCTGAAAAAAAAAACATATTACAGATAGCTAAAATAGATGTATATAGAAGAATAGGCCACGTAAAGTAATACATGTAAGAACACACACTCGCACACACACACACACACACACTGTAATTGACATGTTTAATGAAGCGTTACTGGTTTTTCCTCGTATTTCTATCTTAGATTACATATTGAATAAAATACATTGATTGTTTTTTTACCTTCAAGTCATGTTAATAGTTATAAGTTCGTGACATAATCATATATTTACCTCTGTAAATCTGCTTCTCCTTCACTATTAATTGTTATGGCGCTGTAAAATTTCAGTAGTCTTTTGAGTATCTATTGCTTGTACTTGTTTTAAGCTCTCTTTTATTGTGTGATGGAATGTGTATGTAATGGTTATGTCTACTTATATAAACAAACTGATATAATTATTCTGACAATATAAACCACCATAAGAGATAATTATGATGTGATGATTATTCATATATGTGCATATATATATGATATATATATATTTTTATTTTAATATATATTAATATAATAATATATATATTAATATATATATATATGTTGTATATGTATAGGTATATATATATATATATATATATATATATATATTATATATATATATATATATATATATATATATATATTTCATGATTATCGCTCTAGATGGAAATTACTAATTTTTATGTCGAAGCGATTTTTGTCGCTATTATTATTATTATTATTATTATATTTTGGTAGAAAGACCCTCTTTTAGGCAGGCAAATACTGTTAAAAAGGATGGCAGAATTAAGCGAGTTGATTTTATATATGTTTTTTCTATTTTCCTTACAATTCGCTTCTCAGGCTCAGCGATGTTTCTGAGTAACTGGCCAATATTCATATTGGGAATTTTCAAAAATTGTAAATTTTGAAGGAATCTTTTATTAGAACAGGATATCAGGTCCAGGTCAAGCAGGGGTCGTCGTCAGTGCCGGTATTATTCCGTAAGCGTAGTTCAGTTCGGGCCAGGGTCGTCTTTGGATTAAGGGCTGGTGTTGGTCTGGTATAGCTGGTATTACGTGACGTTTCGACCTTCTCGTAGGTCATCTTCGGACGAGTCGATTGAAGAGGACTGTAGCAAGAAAGTTTGCGGAACGGTATTTATAGCGGCACGGACCTAGAGTTGCATTCTCATTGGTCGGGCCGGTCTTGGGAGGCGAAGCTGAGGATCTCGCCTCGAAGGTCTCTGGGATTCTCTTGTGCGAGCGCCACAGTGGTGTGCCTGGGGATGAACGTCAGGAATTCCTGCTACAGACGGAATTCCTGATGTTCATCCCCAGGCACACCACTGTGGCGCTCGCACAAGAGAATCCCCACCGAGACCTTCAAGGCGAGATCCACGGCTTCGCCCAAGACCGGCCCGACCAATGAGAATGCAACTTTAGGTCTGTGCCGCTATAAATACCGTTCCGCAAACTTTCTTGCTACACATTCTATCAGCAGACCTCGCAGAGAGCAGACGTACCGAGAGATCGCTCCCGCGTCCTCGCCGCCTATTGGTAGAGAGAAAGCCTCCATCCCATTGGCCGACAACCGAAACCTTCAAGCTTGTTCTCAGCAACCAAGCTTGAAGAAAGTTGAACTTGCCTCCTATTGGCTGAGAGCACATCTGTCAGAGCTGCCTTCTCATTGGCTGCTGGCACAGAGCTTCAAGCCACTTTTACGACTGCTGCCAAATTGGCGCAAAACTATAAGTGAAATTCCACCCTCCCTTCCATCCCCATCCATCCTTCCCTACCCCCATTCCCCCCCCCAACTTCCATCACTATCACCACCATTCCTAGTCCCATTCCTACTTACCTTCCCACCTTATATCCTCCCATCTTAACCATTAGTCAAGGCAATCCCAGCCTTGTCTACCCATTCTATTGATTCAGACCTCATTCTCAACTTCGTAAAAGTGGCTTGAAGCTCTGTGCCAGCAGCCAATGAGAAGGCAGCTCTGACAGATGTGCTCTCAGCCAATAGGAGGCAAGTTCAACTTTCTTCAAGCTTGGTTGCTGGAACAAGCTTGAAGGTTTCGGTTGTCGGCCAATGGGATGGAGGCTTTCTCTCTACCAATAGGCGGCGAGGACGCGGGAGCGATCTCTCGGTACGTCTGCTCTCTGCGAGGTCTGCTGATAGAATGTGTAGCA
>NC_087202.1:56874895-56887395 GCF_015104395.2 Macrobrachium nipponense | reverse complement strand
ATGCATGATTCATCTCTCTTTCTTAACTAGTGGAAGAGATTCATAAACTCAGGTGCGGGATGTATTAGTAGGGATGTGTCATCGTTAGGATATACTTATATGAGATATTTTGATAGAGATGAAATAACCGTGTGGGCTATTACTATTAGGTTATGAAAAACCTGAAGAACATTAAGTGACTTTCATGAAGATTTCAGTACTTAGAATAATTTTAATCATCATATTTAGTCATTATGATCTTCGGGTCCGTCGCCATGCGACGCGCAGCTCCTCTGGAATTCCAGAAGTCATATATTGCCGGTAATGATCTAAATGCATTATTAGCATTTGGAGTCACCATTGTAGATTCTCATCAAGACTAGTAAACTTTTAAAAGAAATCTTTGGTTCCGTTATTTTTCTGCTTCTAGAGGTCGTATCTTCGACTAAAACCCATCATATAAATATGGAGTAATTGAAAGCCCCTCCCCTAAGTGGAGCGAGTTTTTTTTTTTTTTTTTTTTTTTTTTTTTTTTGCACTACAGTGTCAGTGTACTGTGTTCTCTTGTTTCAAGAAATTAAGCTTTTACCTTGAATTACACCAGGGCTTAAAAATTTCACAACTTTGCATTATTCTGAAGTTAGAAATTTTTGTTGTCCGAATACGTATGATAACCCTGTTTTGAAAATTGCGTTGTAGATATGGTGTACAATTTTGCATTTGTGTCAGTACTGAAGAGGCTTTAGTGTTTTTGTCCGCTTTTTTTTTTTTTTTTTTTTTAAACATTTACAAATGATTTACAGCGCGTCCATCAATGGTACGTTACCAGGGGATTGTGCTTTCCTGCTTCGTTTCTGTACTTTTTATACATTTTTTTAGGAATAAATTTTTCATGGCGAAAAGTAAGGTATCTTACTTTCATTTGCTTTTGTGATAGTCACTGTATTTCAGATTTGAAGTCATCTCTAGGGATTCAGTTATGTCGTTTTTGCCACACTGATATACCAGGCAGGAAACGTATTGTAATAAGAAAGCAATGGTAGCTGTCTACAGTTTGTTATCAATTGTTTTCATACGGTATCGCTTATTGATGATGGCAGTGAAATATCAATTCGTGGTGTCTGTAAATTGCTATTATTTTTTTGGTAAAGCAAACCATTAGAACTCCACAGTGCGTGGAACTGTTTCTGGAACAAATTTGTCATTTTATATTTAATATATTATATGCAACAATTATTTATCCTAATTTTTTCATGTGGCATACATTTGGATTTGCTCGTTAATAAATATTTATTTGATTTTAACAGCAGGTACCTAGTAAACCTTCATTCACGATGTACTACTTCCGTTTTAAATTCATCACTTTCTGGTTATGTAATAGACGTGTTTCCTCATTCTTATATATTATACTCTTAGAACACTTGAGATTTCCTTGTGGAGGTACAGTAAGTAACACGAGAAATCTGTACTCGATCAGGGCAAAGGTGATGCACAAAGCGGTCTTTGAAGCAGCGAAGAGAACACTTGCGAACTTCATACTCAGAATTATACCTAACATTGTCTTGTTGTTGTATGTTTTTCGTCATCCATATTATTTGTTCGTGGAAATTATTTATATGTATAAACTCTTTATTCCAATTTCATTTATGTACCTAATTTATTTTACTATATTCTCTCTCTCTCTCTCTCTCTCTCTCTCTCTCTCTCTCTCTCTCTCTCTCTCTCTCTCTCTCTCTCTCTCTCTCTCTCTCTCGTGCGGAGACATAAACAATTAAGGCGAATTTCGGTCTTAATGCCAAGGAATATATTCCTGCTCATGTTGGGTAGTAATGAATCATTTTAATTTACGAAAGATTTTAGGTACATTTATTACCTGGCTCGGCAGGAGTTCGCTTTCTTCCTCAAGGTTTTTCTGCTTTTAAGATAATTAGTGAGTTAAGATTAAGACGTTAGAAAAGATATAAAGTATTTCTTGAGACTCTGTTTCTCATGACATTTACATAACTAAGAAATATCAAGTTGCAAGCAGTTTTCTTGTCACGAAAATTATATTTTAATGTGACAGAGAATGAATTAAAGGGAAGCAAAAGTTAGTTTACATTCCTACTTTTTAAACGAGTTGTCAAAAGTGAAATAAAATTGAAAGACCTTTTCTGTTCTATTGAATTTATATCAAGTATTTCTGGACGTATTTCTGGGTGTGTGATCATTCATGGATGAGGAATAATACTTCTTAATTGTGTATAAAACATTATGTAGAGATACACGCGATCCTCCCCTCTCTTATCCCTCCCCTCCCCCTTCCTCTCGCCTTTCCCCTTTCCTTTACCATCCCCTTCCCATCCCATCCCCATTCCCCTACCCCCTCCCCATCCCCTTCCCCATTCCACACCCAACTTCTCCTCTCCCTCCCAATCCATTCATCTTACTTCCCCATCCCATTCCCCCTTCACATTCATTCCCCCTGACCCTTTTTTTCCACTCTACCTTCTCCCTTTCTCTCCCTCTCCCTCCGTATTCTTTAAGATTTAAGAAGACGTTAAAATCCAATGGGCGTTTCTTCAGGAGGTGGAAGAAATGATTCCGAAGACAGATTCTGGAATTCTTCCCTGAAGGCAAGCGGATCTGACAGGAATCCGTTTAAGGGCTGAAGACAACTTCACAGAATACTGAAATCTTCAAGAATTTAAGACGTTATAATCCAATGGGAATTCCTTCCGGAATGCTTCAGAAGCTAACGACTGATTCAAAGGATCCTGGAGTTGTGCGACGTCTTTCAAAAATAATATTTTAATAACTAATTACTGTCCACACAGGATACTGGAATCTTTAAGAATTTAAGACGTTATAATCCAAAGGGTAATCCTCCCGGAATGCTTCAGGAGCTAAAAACTGCTTCAAAGGATCCTGGAGTTATGAAGACGTCTTTTAAGAATAATTTTAATAACTAATAACTGTCCAGAAATTCACAACATTAAGTGACCCAACGGTTTAGAACAAAGGATTTTTGACTAAGCTTTCTTATTTTCGTTTCGAAATGGACTCAGCGGGTAATTCTAGATTCTAGAACAACAGCAGGCGCTGCTGGTGATGGTCCGGATCCGCCAATGGCATCAGCATTGATTCAAAAACCTGCACCTACACCAAGATCAAGGTCTAGAGAATACATCTATTCTCTAGACCTTGACCAAGATATGATACATGACCAGAACGTAAAGGGGCTGGTGTTGCCCATAGACTTTTACTGACTATTATTAGTAGGGTTAACTTAAATGTGGGTATGGGTATGGTACGCATTTGGGTATGGGCATGGGTATTGGAGTGGTATGGTGTTGGTATGGGTATGAGTGTGGAATGAATATGGGTATGGGTATATGATACAGATATGGGTATGGGTATGGTACGGATATAGGAACTAGCAAATGCGAGCTATAGCGAGCATCTGCTAGTTCTTTAAGCAAAATCTGTTACCTGTTTATTATACAGTGGCTGATATAATTAGCAAAACACCATAAATCATTGACTACTATTTTCTTCAGCTTGTTATTTAGAAATTTTGCTTTTTGTTGTTCTTTTTGTAACATAATACAGTAATTTGATATTGTTCAGCTTTGAAATGAAAGAAAAATAATTACCCAGGTACGTAAATATGTTCATAAAACTGACCAAATATCAGGATCGCATAGTACAAATGTGCAAGATTAGGGAGAGGTGCACCACGGTTGAAGTGTGACCCACAGGAAGTATAATATATATAGTTACATTGATTTATATATTGTACTGTTAATTATACCCTGATAGATATACCTCCAAATATTTATACACTATTCAGAATATCTTTTTCTCTCTCTCTCCTTAGTCAGATTAAGATGTCATTTGATTAAAAAAAAACTGGTATACAGTGAACAGCATTTCCATTTTTCTCCGAATTGGCCGAATAGTGCCCTTGAGAGTAATGCTGTTCTTTTATTTTACCCAGCACATCATCTCTGATATCCATTTTCTTGCAACGAGTAGAGAGATCATTACCGCACCAATTTACACTTTCGGGACAAGGAAGAATGGATGTCTGCATACGGTATTGTTGAGGGAAACTATTTTAACGGGCTGGATATTTCAGCAACAATTCTTTCCTTGACCTTCAAGAAGTTTGCTCTTCATTTCTACCTCGCTTGTTTGTTTGTTTTATATTCACCGTAGTGAATATAAAACTCGTATAGTTAGACATTGGTTGTATTTTTGGATCTTGAGTTTATAAAGAGAGGAGAACAAGTCAATGCTTGCTATGTGTTGGGAGTTGGGTGTTTAGAACGGGCAAGGCTTTGCAAACAAACTTTGGTGTTTTTGGCTACAATAGTATCCCACCTCAGGACTCCTCAAATCTTCCCTTTATAAAGATTTACTCTGCATAGGTAAAGACTTCGGGGCTTTCTCTCTCTCTCTCTCTCTCTCTCTCTCTCTCTTTTATATGATGTCCTGGATTGTTGTAGTTCATTTTTCATTTACGCTTTGAAAAGAAAATCCTGAGGCAACTATGATTTGAAGATAGCAGAATTGTTGGTATTCTACAGGTGATAATGAAATATGGACCTTTCAGTATCGAATATGACACGTACAAATACATAAGAAATATATCAGGATTTCCCATGTGAAGGGGGTAGTGCCGTGATTGCACCCCACGCGGTGCACTGTAGGCATTACTTAAGTTTTTTCGCAGTGCCCCTTCGGCCCCTACTGGAACCTCACTCATTCCTTTTACTGTACCTCCATCCATTTTATCTTTCGTTCATCGTGATAACCATCCTCTCCTAACAATTGTTTCATAGTGCAACTGCGAGGTTTTCCTCCTGTTAAATTTTTCAGACCTTTTTGCTCTCAATTTCCCTTTCAGCGCTGAATTACCTCATAGGCCCCAGCGTTAAATTCTATATTCCATTGCTATATCAGTATTTGAATATAACAGATGGCCGTCTAATGAATAAACCGAGACAGATTACTTGCTATTGAATAGGGAGTGTTCAGCTAAATATTGATCATAGTATGAAAACCTGACATCATCCAAGTACATGAAACTGGATTGCTACATTATGTACATCATGTTATAGTAGTATTACCCCTTAGCGCACAGTGAAGTTGGTACAAATTCATAAATTATTTAGGAATGGAGAAATTTTAGCTGGTTTGAACAGTGTAGCCTTGTAATGCTCAGTGTTCCTGTTCTTATTGCATTAAATTATTTTCTTATTTGTGTGTGTGTGTGTATTTTTACGCTTATTACTATGGTTGTTTATCATCTTGCCGCTTTTATAAGGTATTATTTTTATTATTCAAGTACTTTGTTGCTGAACAATGGAAAGGAGACGGATATTTACGTCATAATGTTTGAAGCAATGTAATAAGCTGTACACTCTATGTACAGTTGGACACAGGTTTCCCTGGTACACCGTCTTGCCCCGAGGGTACTTTCCGAAAAATTAACAAAGGGTAACAGTGTTTACTGAGGGAGATGGGGGGGAGAACCTCTACTCTGCTAACAAGAGTTCCACCAATAAGTTCTGGAGTTCGTTTGGTGGGCGGAGTTATTAGGTATGGTTGGAGAAAGACACACACACACACACACACAACACGGAGTAAAAAAATCTGATGCAGTTTATATAGTTGTAATGAAGATTGTTGTCTCATTTGTTAATATAAGTTGTTATTAAGGTTCCATTTACCTTTCGGCCAAGACGTTATCTTACAACCGTGTCTATTATTATATATCGGTCATATTCATTACACAATACTTAAAATTGATCAACATTTTAAAGTTATATTGGTATTGCCGAAAATCATGAACATCATAACAGGATAGTTTAACCTTATCGCGTAAGCCAAGTTTACAGCATTGGTTGCAGTTACGTTTCTCTCTCTCCTCTCTCTCTCTCGTCTCTCTCTCTCCTCTCTCTCTCCTCTCTCTTATACTAGCTAACTTAGTGATAAGAAAAACCCTGCGCTCAGTATGCAGTTCTGATATGTCATTAGTGTATTCAGGAGAGGATCAGTGACCCAATAATATCGAAGATTGCCCCCCCTGACAATACCCGTAAGCATAACCAAAGCAAAGAAATTTCTCATCTCTGATACTGTAATGTCCTAAACTCTTGTTCCCTTGAGTGTTCGCTTGATATATTACCCCATTTTATAACATGAAATTAACGATTGGATCTCTATACAGTCAGTTCCATTATAGAATTATAAAAAAATAGAATAAAAAAGTTTATTCCTGATATACTATCATCAAAATCGAAGGTGTGCGGCAAAAAATTATCACCACCAATCCTGTGCCACACAGGATTAGCTGGTTTGACGTTTCTGACAACCTCCTAGGCCACCCTTACCTCCCCTCCCCTGCGCAGTTCATACGAATGGAAGACGATCAGTGCAAAACGGCCAGCAAGACCTCTAATAAGGCAAAGTAGTACAGAACCAATATCGATACAATAAGCTATGAAGGCGCACAAAATTAAAAAACTTAAGAACGTCACATGACGTAAACAACATGTGTGGGACGACTTCTGCAACACGTCATATGACGTGGTTGACCTTTTATGGGTTAACTGTTGTTTTTTTCTAAAATTATGTATGCACCGATATATTATAGACTATATATTTCGTTGACCTCAGGTGATAGGTGAAGTCATTTGGGCTTTCCATATAGTGGCTGACATAAAGAGAGTATCATCTACTGAATTGACAGTTACCTTTTAAAATGTCCCACAGAGCATATGACCCCTATACTCAGAAACGTCAACGACGGCCCAAAAATATGCCACATTTTTACTCTTGCTCATATAACTTAGGTTTTACACCAAAGATACATTGAAAATATCAGTAGGATATAAAGCATTACATTTCAAATAATGGAAACTATTTTAATAGACTTCAAGAAGCTAATAAGCGAAAATAAGTGGCGAAGTATCATATCTGTATCGGCCACACCACAGAGAACAAAGTATACAGGTAAGGCAATTTGCCAATACTGCTACCGACCTCACTGTATGATAACAGTGCTCAGCGAGTCATTCAGTTCTATAATTCAATGCTGTTAACAAGAAACGGGGATTAGGAAGACATCAAAAACATGTGGGGCCTGAGTAAGTAGGAAAGTTTATTGCAATACTCAAAATATTGTATGGAGGCATTACGCCATTTTTTACAGATACTTCGAATATTATATCAAGAATATCATGGTTATAAGAAAACTTGTTATGAATTATGTTTAATAACATATAATCAAATAACTAGTGAGAACAAAATGAGAACATTTTATGTCCTATTACAAAAAATATAACATTTAAATTATACAATCTAATACCTTGACCATCCACCCTCTCTCTCAGTCACTTCCCTCAATCTGTCGGGCATCGAATGAACAAGGTTGAAAATTTGCTGTGGTCTCCGTCTACAAATTTCCCACAGAGTTGATGTGAGCCATGAGTTGCTGTGTTGTTCTCTCATGTTCCATTTTCCATGTGTTCACCATCTGGGCCCACACGTGTTCAATCACATTCATATCTGTTCCTTTTCTCGGCCATTCAAGAAGAAGCAGGTTATCCTGTCTGGCAAACCACTCTTGAACAACGTGAGCAGTGTGAAGGGAAAATTCCATTCTCGTAACGAAGGCAAGGAGGTGGTTTGCAGCAGCTCAACATACTTAGCTGCTGTAAATCGTCCCTCGATACGGAACACATCACCCATACCATGCAGACACACCCAGCCCCATACGTTGCAGGTGACATGGCCAGATCGAACCACCTCAACGATGTTACGGGGTTCATATCTGAAAGAGAGAAAATAAGGTGGTGTGTATAATATCATATGATATATATATACCTTTGGAGAATTTAAATTCTCAGTGATGAACAACACTGAAAGAATTCTATTGTGTAATTATTTTTTTATTTTAATATATATAATTGGAGGAAAAAAAAAAAATAAAAAGAGCAAATGATGCCACTGTCCTTCCTTACCTTATATTTATCTCAGAAATAGCACTTTTTGTTGTTAACTCCCTTTGTATATTTTGACAGTCCACTTCCGTGGAACAAAATCTGAAGATTAATAATTAATATAAAGAAGAATGCAATTGATAATTGATGCAAGTAATGATTTTGCTTATCATACAGAGTTCTATTTGTTCGCCAACAATGCAGCTTCCCATGCGATGTGGACGAGAAGCACTTCTCGTTAGTAAAGATGACCCTGCCCCAAAAGTCCAAACCCTTATCAGCATGACATTGGGCAAAATCAAGCCTTCCTGCCTTATGTTGTTCCGTCAAGAGCTCCTTCGTCCCTGGAGTTCTGTGATGAATCCCAGCAGCATGGAGTCTGCGTCGTACTGTCATCGATGACACTTCTAATCCAAGGTCCTCATAAATGGCCTCGGCGTTGGTTAAGGGTTGCTCTCGAGCCACCCTGATAATGGCGTCAATCCTCAGCTGGGGTGGTTTTCCGTGGACCCCCTGGCCTAGCTAAGAGAACATATTATCTTAAGTTGTTAACTTATAATTTATATAACATCCGCAATCAATTCTAGATTCTTCGAATTTTGTACTCTATGGATTGATCATAATTTAGTAAACATGGCTGTATATTTTTGGTTTCAAAAGCATATCAAATAGAACGAGATTACATATATCCATAATATTCTCAATTTGGTTGGTGGTCATTAAAACTGTAAATCATTCCTGAGCCATCACTGAAATGACATTTAATAAATAAACTATAGCTATCAAAAGACACAATGACTGTGACGGGGTGGGCACAAATAAAATGCTCTTATAGGCTTAATTTTACCGAGACAACTCATCGAGTATCTAACTTTGTTCATGGTCGAGGTCGGCAAGGGCCAACCACCCACCGGTGTGGA
Organism: Macrobrachium nipponense; assembly: GCF_015104395.2. Taxonomy (NCBI): domain Eukaryota; kingdom Metazoa; phylum Arthropoda; class Malacostraca; order Decapoda; family Palaemonidae; genus Macrobrachium; species Macrobrachium nipponense. Next base: position 56,878,505 of record NC_087202.1, on the reverse strand, counting down.
ATTATGGAGGTGCACCTGAAATATTTCTGTGGTGTTGGAATGGCTGTGGATATCTGTAGTCTAACCAAAATTATAATAGCGAGACGAAATACATTTAAGAAAGAAACTTTCATATCAAATAAGCAAGATTAAATAAAACCACCTGAACAATGTAACATATCCAACCAATTATTCAGCATAAACAACTTACGCAAGTCGTTCAAGTTCCCACTCTCCTCCCACCTTCTTATCCACAACTGTACCGTGGACACACCAACATCACGTGCAATGGGTCGTATCGGGAAGCTATTGTCTCGTAAAGTGACAATTCGTCCTCGCAGCGCCAGATTTGTGTCCCTTCGATTCTTGGTGAGTGGTTATGAAGTCTGATCCATTTAAAAATCCTGCTGACGCCTCACCTCCGTTGGGATTCAGACTCTGTTTTGAGTCGAGTAAAACAATACCATGATTCATTTATCATTATATCGTTCCTTGATTGTAGGATTAGCCAATAGGGATCATAATCACCATTGGTATGAAATAAGATAACTACTGTTAAATATAATAAGCTCAGCATTAAAATTTATCTGTTCCTGTTAATAATTACATTGAGAAACTGAATACTCGTTGAGCACTGCTTCGTAAAATGAGCTCGGTAAAGTGTTCGCGAATTCTCTAACCTATTTCTCTGTTTATACCGTAATTTATGAGAGTAATCATAAATCACAAATTATAAAGAATAGACACTTGTCCTGTTTCGAAGAGGCAAAAGGCTCGATTAGCCAGAAATGGATATGAACACGACAGTATAAAAAAAAAAATTCGCCTACCCTCTCCCTCCACCCCCACTTCCACCCCCTTCCTCTTCCTTCCCTCACCTCTCCTCCCCATCCATTCTCTCTCTCTCTGAATGTTACTTCAAGTTAAAGTATAATTTGTACGATTTTCTTTTAATCTATCCATTTCTATCTAATCTAATAATAATAATTTACAATATTGTTTATATCTAACGATTCACTCGGTTGTTACCTACCAGCAAGGCTGGCATTACGTTACTGGTACGGCCTGGTGATATTTAGCCTATGGTGTACGGTACGGAATTACGCAACGACAATTTTACCAAAGTACGATACGTATAGTTCAGGTACGGAAAAAATGTGCAAATTCCGTACCAGCACTACCTTTACCTTAGGCATGGATATATTAACTTTTGCTCTACGTTGAAAAACAAGGGAATAACAATCTTAATTAATTATAATAATTAAATAAAACCAGTAATAATATAGGATTTTTTTAGTTTTACTATTATTCCTTGCATCAGCAGCAGTAGTAGTAGCTATTTACTATTTTTATCTTAAGGTCAAACAAATTTTTTTTTTTTTTTTTTTTCTTTCTTAGTAAAACTATTGACTTGGGTAAGGAGTAAATGAATTATAATGATTAGAGTGAGAGATCTCTGCATGTATGGTGGAGTAGTAGAACGATAGATACTGTGATGATGGTAAAGCTACTGTTATACTTGAGTTTGGTTACCTCCTTCGCAGTCTTCATTTGGACTCAGGGCATCAGCCAGATGCTTGTATTACGAAGGTGAAGAAGAAATGGCCGCCTAGGAACATAACTGTCGGCATGGTAGCAGATACCCGTTTGTTACGCAACTTTTCAACTTTTTTTTTTTTTTTTTTTGTTTAGCAAAGAGAGAGCCGCCAATTGCCTACTGATCGGTTTGAATAGTTAACTGGTTACAGTTGCTCTTTGTGTTACAAATAAAATTGAGCATTTTTTACCGGACATTCATCAGAGTTAAAACCTTGATTATACCGAAAAATTATAGCAAAATCTCGTACTGATACCAGTCTTCATTAACAGTGTTATTGACCAAAACATGACTGCACTGTCTGTGAAACCCACAGTAAGAGAGCTTACCAATTACAAATAAACATTACCTTTTATCTGAAATGTTTGATTATACGTTTTGAAGTTAACTGCAATGCGGTTGTTTTGTTTTATTTATACTTAATGGTAATTGTAATTGTAACTGAAAAGTTCAAATAATAAAGTACTTTATTTGAAATTGTTATCCTAGAGCAGCCCTCTTACTTTTCGAGAACTCATCTTAACCAAATGCAATAGAGATGTTTGAGTCGCTACCCCCAATTTATTTATTTATATTATTAAGGGAGAATCTTACCAGCTACTAATTTTAAAAATTGTGTTATTCCATTTATTTCCTTTTTTTTTGTGCAAAAGTTTTGTGAAATTTTTTCCAATATTTAAGTTTTGTATTTCAGTATATTGAAGTTGTAATTGTAATTCGATAACAGGTCAGGTAATTATGATTCTAATTGTAATAGACATAAAGCAAACGTATCACCCCTAACCAGCTTATATTACATAAGATATGCGACAGTAGCTACTTCATACGAAATGGATGAGCATAAAAATAATGGGAACAAAAGTAAAAAAAAAATTTTATGTATACATGGAGAAAAACTGATTAGAAAATTCGGTGATTTTTCCACTGCACTTCGGCTTCTCTCAGGGGTACCTGTGAATTGTTCAATCTTTAATAAATCGACTTTATCTTTCTCGGGATCTAAGTGGTTCTGCACCCTTATTTGACCAGTCAACCAATTCAAATCCTCTCGACCTTGAAACCATCCCTGGACTATTCTGGCCGCATGGATGGGGCAGCCGTCATGAATGAAAATGACAGGACTACTATGAGATTCAGGGCTTCTGTAACACGGTTTTTTTGGCAACAATACTTTTTTATCTATGCATTTCATAGATATACGCTTATTCAGAATACACATTATATCTACACATAAATTTTGACTGTATTCTGCATTACGTAGGTTGAATAAATTTGGTACTTATAATGTAAAAGTGACTTTTTTTGAAGACGGACCAACTTGCTCAGAGATAAGGTTTCGAGCGCACTCGTTACGTAACTTATGACAGCATTTCTTCCCTCTTTCTCGATGGATGATTGGCTATACGTAACGAAGGCTATACCTCTGGCAACAATGACAAAAATTTAAATACAAGCAAAGCAGTACACCTTTATGAACTCTGAATCCTCTCCACTGATAATTGTCATAATGTTAATCCAACAAAATATGTTAATATATACAAAAACACTCCGATTATTTGTCTAACTCCCAAAATAAGTGTCCTAAGAAATTATAATCTACTTTATAGGTCACAATCAGATTGACAAGATGTAGGGAATAGTTGGTAATTTTCAAAGAAATAGTAGACAAGCTTGATTTGATAACTGTTGTATCCAATGTCAAGCAATTTTTATTTATCGACTATCTACCTATTTACTAAAAAAAAAAAAAAAAAAAAAAAAAAAAAAAAAAAAAAAAAAAAAAGTAGACAGTACCGTATTTTGGCTTTAAACCTTCACCAATAATTATCGTCAGAATGATGACTTCATGAGGCTCCTCCACCCACTTTGGCCTCGTCATAATTCAGGATAACAATGAAGGCTATCGTGGCCATTTTTGTTTGTATAAGAAAATTTAACTTTAACTGGCTATTAAAAAACTCATTTTCGAGTAGTTGGTAAGAAATGCTAAATGATCCTCAGGGATCCCAGCAGTTGGCCTAAACGTTTAATTCA
>NC_087202.1:56850150-56860150 GCF_015104395.2 Macrobrachium nipponense | reverse complement strand
GAGGCGCCTGTTCTCATGATTATTCTAGAATCGCCAGGTGGGATATGGAACTCAACAGGCGCCGACGTGTCGTCAGAAAACGCCGCGAAATATGATGTAATACTTCGTCGAGATCCTTCTAAAACGTTCCTGTCATCTCAGGAGCCTGTGACGTTCGCTGGTAGGCTCCGCCCCCAGATCGCCGTATATATACAACTGACGATGTCTCAGAGGTCAGATCATCAGTGAGAGACCAGCTGAGAGCAGAGATCATCAGTGAGAGATCATTAGAGAGAAATAAGGGAAGGAACAGACGAATGATGAGAGGGGAAGAAGGCGTGCGAGAGTTTGATCGGAATCTGGTCAAGTCGTCCAGTCAGAGAGAGAGCGGGAGATTTTCCGACGTTGAGCAAGCCTTCAGAGAAGAAACGCCCTACAAGTTGGTTTTGAGGAGTAACCTGCCCTTCGAGTATCAGATAGACATTGTTCTCTGCAGTACGGAGTCAAGAAGACGTTTGAAGTTCCACAGTTCTCCTTTGTGAAGCCGTCGCTTCAAGCATTGATTTTCGACAGCTGCAAAACTCTTGGAGCAAAACTGGCCAGCAAGTATTTCATTATGACACAGTTTCCCAAGTTCACATACTGTAAGATTTTATTTTTGTTATGTAAATAGAAGAATCCATTCTGCATTTACCTTTGTTAGTAAGCTTGTAAATAAACTTTTGTTGTGTTTGCGTTTCTTTCTATATTCGTATCCCCAGTTGCAACTGTTGGTGTTGAATTTTTTTTGTTTATTATAATATCGAACCTGTAGCGGACGTCGGTCTGTAGCACCAGGCTTTTTCATTAGTGCATGTTTTACGTAATTCACTTTTATTTTAGTTAATGATGTTGCAGCATTAAAGCAAAAGAAGTCTTGTACTACGGAATTGATGACATGGCTCTAAAAACGTTCATGGTAAGACGGCGTTATCGAAGTAGATTCTCTAGGTATTTGTGATGACGGGGACTGCTATCTCACCTTTTCTCTCATACCTCTTCTTCGTTGCTGAGACTGATGTCAGTACTATTCTGAGTAGTACAAATCTCGACCTCGCGTAAATGTTAGTCATTCCTTTTTTTCAATATGCAGTGAAAACGGTTATTAAATCTGTGGGCATTATATACGTAATATTGATTGAGGCGTCCCTTCGACCCCTATCTGTACCCATTGCTTAGCCTTCCACTTCAGTTCCATCCTTCTTCCTTTATTCAATCTTCTGGTCCAACTACTCCAACTGCAGTTCCATCCACCTTCCTTTCTTCAATCTTCTGGTCCAACTACTCCAACTGCAGTTCCATCCACCTTCCTTCTTCAACCTTTTGGTCCAACTACTAGAGCGGCAGCCCGGACCGTTGAGATACAACGAACGAGATACCGACTGTAACCCCTACTGGTATTTAGGAGTAGACTTGTAAACTGTGAAACTGACCGTCTGCCGAAAATATATGGGTGGCTTACTTAACAAGCACCACTAATTGCTCGTTAGATTTTGGGTCTAGATCCAATATATGAGATACCAGATGAAACTAATATATAATATATCTGCAGACTCTACTGATTATAGAATGACCAGTGACAGACATTTTGAAGGGTGGGTTCCCCCTGACAGACGCACTGAAAAGGGGGGGTTAATTGGATCTAGATCCAACTTAGGAGATACCGAGTAAAATTTACACTACAATAGCACTGCACATCCTAGAATACTGTGGTGGTAATGACAGACGTTTTAGTGGGTGGTTACCCCCTACAGACGACCCCACAACGAGTGGGGAGGGGGAGGCAGGATCTGCATCCAACATTGGAGATACCAAGTAAATTTGGTCCACAATTTGCACTCACATTCCTAGAAGCCGGGGTTGGTTTTGACATTTTAGTGGGTAGTTACCCCCTGACAGGCACTCCACAACGAGTGGGGGAGGAAGGGGGAAGGGGAGGGGGAGACAGGATCTCCATCCAACATCATAGTGCCAAGTAAAATTTGTACTACAATAGCACTGCACTTCCTAGAGTACTGCAGCTGGTAATGACAAGATAGTTTTAAAATGGGTAGTACCCCCTGACAGGCACCCCACAACAAGTGGAGGGGTGGGAGAACCAGGAACTGCATCCAACATTGGAGATGCCAAGTAAATTGTACTACAATAGCACTGCACATCTCAGAGAATGACATATTTTTAGGGTGGTTTCCCCTGCAGACACCCCACAACGACTTAGGAGTGGGTGAGGGGGAAACCGGATCTGCATCCAACATTGGAGATACCAAGTATAAATTTGTACTACAATAGCACTGCACATCCTAGAGTACTGTGGTGGTAATGACAGACATTTTAAGGGTGGTTACCCTCTGGCAGACACCCCACAACGAGTAGGGAGGGGGAGAGGGAGGGGGAGACAGGATCTACATCCAACATTGGAGATATAAATAAAATTTGTACCACAATAGCGCTTCATATCCTAGAATGCTGTGATGGTAATGCCAGACATTTTAGTGGGTGTTACCCCTTCACAGACATAACCTACGATTGGAAGGGAGAGGTGGGACACCTTGAAATATTTCAAATCTATCATAGGCAATATTAATATTAGAAATATGGTAAGTATCTGAAAATCGTGAGCCTGATAAAATGTAAAAGGCAAAAATTCAAGAAATATTGTGAGTTTCAGGATAAGAATTACTGCCGGAGTTAGTTTTTAAAATTCCTATTAAAGTATGAATATTTCACTTCATTAATTCCATCACATCTATATAAATACTAATAGTGTGACACTTACTAGACTTGGTCTATTTTCGATAGTTTTTCACACACACACACACACACATATATATATATATATATATATATATATATATATATATATATATATGTGTGTGTGTGTATATATATATATATATATATATATATATATATATATATATATATATATATATATATATACTATATACTATATACTATTAATATTAGCACTATCCTTTGGTTTGGAGTTTATTACTTCACACAAAGTATTTTATCTGAATGGGAGGGGGTCACAATTGGCAACAGCTGCAAGTATTGTGCTGACCCCATTTTTGAATAACTAAACCAGTCATATTGTGCCAATAATTAAACCAGTCATATGGTGCCACTCTCAGTTCCTCTAAAAAAAGAAATGTAAGATAAGTATTCTCGCTTTATTTAATAGCGTCTTTGGTCATTTTCTTTTCTTGCCTATGGTTAGGACACTGCAGCCATGTCGTGGTTCGTAGCCCAACGTGTCTTACCATAACTGAATTGTTCTTTAGTTGCTGTTGGTTCGTGTGGATGAAATGAAATTTTTATCGGATATGGAATTCGATTGATATTAAGACCAAAGTCCCCATCATAAAGAGCCGTTTCAAACACCCGCACATTCACAAAGGGATGATGTATCACACACAAATATTACTAGAAACGGAAATGTGAATGAATTGTTTCAGGATAAGCTAACTATAAAGATTAAAACATTTTCCCCCATTTTATTCCCCCTCCCGAAGTTGACGATCATACAAATTGGAGCTCCTGACTCCCAAATTAAGTTGGCCTATAATATCATGTCAGTTATCTAATAGTCCACTTATTATCGGCGGCCTCACTCAAATTTATCTGTACACTATCACCAAGTATCAGGTACCATATATATTCAGGGAAGAAAATCTAAACTTAAATAAAAATGATACACAATTTGATGTTTAAAGCCAGCCGAGTGCGTTTGTCTCTTAACTTCCCGCCGGCACGCACCACAGGCAGCCTATGTAATGTGTTTCAATACATTCTATCGATGCTGGCTTTGACGACCATTATTCGGCTAATTTTCTCCCTGGAAATATTTTTTTCTTTATTTGTTCATTATATCCAGTAGAGGCAGGCTAACATCATATTATATCCTCACGTTTGTTCAATGCATTTACCATTGTTAATATGATTTATAATGCGTCTCCAACAGTCATAAGAATTTGACAACCGAATGTGCAAATATGTCAGCTGTGTGCAAGGCATAGGGCGTCAATCACTGGAGTAGCGATCTCCCTGCCGAGAGTGACTTCTTTATTATTATTATTATTATTTTTTTTTTTTTGCTCTAACACAGTCCTCCAATTCGACTGGGTGGTATTTATAGTGTGGGGTTCCGGGTTGCATCCTGCCTCCTTAGGAGTCCATCACTTTTCTTACTATGTGTGCCGTTTCTAGGATCACACTCTTCTGCATCAGTCCTGGAGCTACTTCAGCCTCTAGTTTTTCTAGATTCCTTTTCAGGATCTTGGGATCGTGCCTAGTGCTCCTATGATTATGGGTACGATTTCCACTGGCATATCCCATATCGTTTTTTATTTCTATTTTCAGATCTTGATACTTATCCATTTTTTTCCCTCTCTTTTCTCTTCAACTCTGGTGTCCCATGGTATTGCGACATCAATGAGTTGATACTTTCTTCTTGACTTTGTCAATCAACGTCACGTCCTGGTCTGTTTTGCACGTATCACCCTATCCGTTCTGATACCATAGTCCCAGAGGATCTTTGCCTGATCGTTTTCTATCACTCCTTCATTGGTTGTGCTCGTACCACTTATTATTATTATTATTATTATTATTATTATTATTATTATTATTATTATTATTATTATTATTCGACCCAATTTCACAGAGAAAAATTACCTTACGAAAACACACCTAAGCACTCCAACCATTGTGGTCAGGCCTAAGCATCTGCTCTTGGATCTAAGCAGTGTCAATCATAAATGGTTCCTGTGTAAATACAGGACTTTCTTTGCATATGGTAGCGAAGCACTAACTAAACAGTAATGTACAACACTAACCACCAACACTCACAATGCACTTACTCAGTAAGCACTCACACTTGCATACATTCTCTATATACACACACACACACAGGACCCTTAACATACACCTCACACACTCTCAATAACACTCTGAATAAACCCAACACTGTACACTAGGAACACTCACTAATACACTAAATGCTCACTAAACGACTTGAAATACTAAATAGTTCATTATACCCCAAACACTCAGTAAACATTCACTAAACACTCACTTAATCCTAAAGCATTAATTAAACACTAACACTTCACTAAACCCCAAACACTCATTAAATACTAATGCTTACCAAACCCTAAATACTTATTAAATACTAAACAGTGAATGAAACATCCACTCATTAAAAACTTAATAAACACTTACATACTAAAAATTTGCTAAACACTAACATTCACAAGACATTCACTAAAACGCTCACTTAAAATTCGCAAAACTTTCACTAAAACCCTAAACACGTCACTGAATACTTACAACACTAAATATTCACTAAACACTACCATTCACAGACGTTCACTAAACGTTACTTTACATTAACATTCACAAAACATTTACTTAAACCCTTAAGACAAAACATTCACTGAATACTTACACAATAAACATTCAATAACATTCACAAAACATTCACTAAACCCTAAGACTCAGTAACATTCACTGAATACTGACACATTAAACAGTCACTAAACCCTAAACATTCATCAAACACTTACTCATAAACATTCACGAAACGCATACTCACTAACCCTAACAATTCGCTAAACACTGACTCATTAAACATTAACGATAGAAAAAAATTGACAATCGCACTAATTTTTCATTTCTCTTGTTTTCTTTACATTTAATACAAGGTGATTATTTATTTTTTTTTTTTTGTCTAGTTTGCTCTTGTATTTATTCATAATCTTCTTGAGAGAATGGAAATGTTCGAAATAACTTGGTGTGTAGAGATATTGTTTAAAAAACAGAGATCCTCTGTGTCCCTTCCTCAGCCAGGTGTATTATGTCTGACGAATTTTACGCCAGCCGAAAAAAATCGACTATAGTAATAACAATATTCATTCATAAAACTGATAATACAAAATGTATCCATGATTTCATTAGCATGAAAGTCAGTTGAAACCAAAAGAAGGTAGTCCTGCTTCGATAAAACAAACCGAGTAGGCTGTAGCACAATTATTATGATCTGTACCCTGACTATAGCGTATATATTACATATGTATTACTATCTATTTAATGGGTGCGTAACTCTATTTAACAAATGTTATGTACATAGACATTTTACAGCAATAACTCTAATAATGATAAGAACTTATATGCTACTTTATAGTGTCAGTCTTCCAACCACCGCTACATTAATTTTTCATATCGTAAACAAAGCTAAAGCGAGTAGGGGAGACCGGGGCTAGTTGGCACACTTTTTACAATTTTGGTCATTGCGAATATAAAACAAACTTGTTGCAAATTCTTACCGCCATTGAAAAATATTAACATTCGTCTTTATCACAGAGCAAAATAATTGTTGTTTGCTTTCAACATAAGATCAATAAGCTTTAGAAAAAAAATAACTTTTCGTGCCACTTGCCCCACGGGGTAGTTGGCACACATTATGGGGTAAGTTGGCACATTGATAATTAAAAGAAAATTAATACATTGCATTTAAATCAAATAGCAAAAATACCCTCTGAATTTCCAAAATACAAAATATAAGGCATTAGTATTACTTCAGCTCATCATCTAGTTTGTAATTGTGGCAGGTGTGAGATAATCCTTGTCATAGTCTTCATGCTCCCACATGTTACATGCCATGCACTGGACCCACACTTCTCCCTGGCTTACCAAACACAGGCTCTCTTCAGCTGAGTTTTCTTCTGGATCAACAAGAGCAGTTCTTAAACTCTGTATCACGCTGATGACTGATCTGAAGCCCATGTCTTTCGGACATCTCTCAATCTGTTACATAACCACCCGTGAAAATCAAAATCTTGAATAGTCTGTAATTCAGAGTTGAAATTCCATCAATCCTAAAATAAAATTAATTGAAAACATCAGAATAAGTGACAGCTAGAGGTAAAGTCGAGGAAACTTTACCAGGAATGTCACAGATGGGCATACTTGATCCCGGATTACCAGTCCATCCACGAATCACATGTCCCTGTTAACCACATTTCTTCAGATGTTCTATAAACACTAAAAATCCAGGGGCTGCAACTTGTGAGAACAATGTGGAGGAAATGATAGGACACTAATCTCATTATCCTTCCAAAAAATCCAGAAACAAACGTAATTATATAAATAAATAGGCTTACTATTGCTATCAAATAACGTGTGCCAACTTGCCCCATTTATTTTGAGCCAACTTGCCCATCCTTACCATTTGGTACAAAAACGATTTACCAGTCCACACCAAGAAACCTTGAATTAATCATTTTAATGCTATAGAATCTTTAAACCATAAAGAAAACTATGCTACATTGAAACTAATCTTTATGAATGTATAGATGTTATAGCAAATAACAGAAAGATTAAAATATTTACTTACTACCATCAAAATAAAGAATTGTCTCATAAATTCGAGCTCCTACGTTCTGTCTCTATAGAATTTTGCTGGTAATTGAGAAACCACGGGGCAATTACACAGTATATGTATTGCAGTCATCCTAATGGTAAACTTTCAAAAAAGTCATGTTGAGTATGCCAACTTACCCCTGTAGCCAACTAGCCCCGGGCTCCCCTACTATATATAATTGAAGTTAGTTGCTTGCTTGACAAAATAATAATATGACTGAATTATTATATGAAACAAATAAATTATTTTGTGTTAGATCAGCCATCGTCAACCGGGTTCCGTGGAACCTTAGGGTTCCGTGAACGATCGCCAGGTGTTCCGTACGAATTCATGTTTTATTTTTTTATTATTTGTTATTTATAATAATTTATATTTTTTCGTTAGACATGTCGTGAGAAATCGTAGTCCTATAATTTATTTTATCGTAACATATCGTGCGAGATTTTTTCCCTTTGTTTTACTAAAGGTAATTAATGCAAATGCTTACACACACACACACACACACACACACACACACACACACACACACACACACCTATATATATATAATATATATATATATATATATATATATATATATATATATATATAATTATATATAGGTGTGTGTGCGTGTGTGTGTGTATTTTGGGGTTCCTTGGGATGAGGAAAATTGTCTCAGGGGTTTCCTCAAATGTCAAAGGTTGGGAAACACTGTGTTAGATAAATACAAAGGATATAGAAAGGATAAAAATATTTATTAAATATATCACGATAATGTATAATACGGGTCAATAGTAGCCCACTATACTAATCTAGACATTCATTATCAGGGCTTGCCCTTCCCCCTGCCCACCTGTTAGGGTGTCTGTCAGGGGGAAACCACCCACTAAAATGTCTGTCATTACATCACAGCATTCTAGGATATGAAGTGCTATTGTAGTACAAATTTTTACTTGGTATCTCCAATGTTGGATGCCGTCCCTGTCTCCCCCTCCCTCCCCACTCATTGTGGGGTGTCTGTCAGGGGTAAACCACTCACTAATATGTCTGGTATTACCATCACAGCATTCTAGATGTGCAAGTGCTATTGTAGTACAAACAAAATTTTACGTTGGTGTCTCCGATGTTGGATGCAGATCCTGCTCCCCCTCCCCCCCTTCCCCCTTCCACCCACTCGTTGTGGGGTGTCTGTTCAGGGGTAACTACCCACTACAATGTCTGGTATTACCACCACAGTACTCTAGATGTGCAAGAAACTATTGTAGTACAGATTTTGGACTTGGTATCTCCATGCTAGATGCAAATCCTTTCTCCCCCTCCCCCTCCCCACTCATTGTGGGGTGTCTGTCAGGGGGTAACCCATCACTAATATGTCTGGTATTACCATCACAGCATTCTAGGATGTGCAGTGCAATTGTAGTACAAATTTTTACTTTGGTATCTCCAATGTTGGATGCAGATCCTGCCTCCCCTCCCCACTCGTTGTGGGGGCGTCTGTCAGGGGTAACCACCCACTAAAACGTCTGTCATTACCACCACAGTATTCTAGGATGTGCAGTGCTATTGTAGTGTAAATTTTACTCGGTATCTCCTAAGTTGGATCTAGATCCAATTAACCCCCCCCTTTTCAGTGCGTCTGTCAGGGGGAACCCACCCTTCAAAATGTCTGTCACTGGTCATTCTATAATCAGTAGAGTCTGCAGATATATTATATATTAGTTTCATCTGGTATCTCATATATTGGATCTAGACCCAAAATCTAACGAGCAATTAGTGGTGCTTGTTAAGTAAGCCACCCATATATTTTCGGCAGACGGTCAGTTTCACAGTTTACAAGTCTGACTCCTAACTACCGGTAGGGGTTACATTCGGTATCTCGTTCGTTGTATCTCAATGGTCCGGGCTGCCGGTCTATACTCCCACTCTCTCTCTTCATTGTCTTGAGCACGGAGTGGCTGTAAGTGCACCAGTGCTGTGCTTTAAGGGCCCCATAAGCGTTACGATCACCGGATCCAGTCATCTGAATCGGAAGTAAATCTCACTGTCTATGGGGTTATCGTCCGACCAAAAGTGGGCGGAGTCCGTCGGCCTCTCCGACCAACTCGCCGCCTGCCGTTGCCAGGTTCGTGGCATCCAATTTAGTTCAGGTGGCCCGAAGCCTCCACGACTATGGCGTGATCTGAAGATTTACTTCAGTTTCAACGAGACACTGAAGCGGCAACATGGCAGCTACGCCCGCTGATAATGAGTTCTGGGAGGAGTTTATTGAACGTCGTAGGAAAGCGAAATTAGGCTTATGATAAATTAGTTGGAAAATTATAGACGGATGATATATATATATATATATATATATATATATATATATTATATGACATACATATATATATATGATATATATATATATAATATATATATATATATATATATATTGCATCTTACATAGTCAAGTGGCATATACAGTAGTTTTAGTATACAGTAGGTCTATGATCCTTTAATGCAGAATAGGCACTTAAACCTACGGTTCTGCAGCCAAGTAAGTGTACCATTTTCAACTCTTGTATACAAAATTTTTAGTTTATA
>NC_087202.1:56802650-56845150 GCF_015104395.2 Macrobrachium nipponense | reverse complement strand
AGCAATCCTCCTTGTATGCAGACCCATAATGTACACGATGGTAAATAATCAAATTCTCCTCGTTTTTCGTCTTTGTGTTGGGTTGGTAAAATTCGTCCATTTTCTTTTTTATTGCTGCTTCGATAATTTGATCTGCATAGCCGTTGTTTTGTCAGCAGTTGGCGAATTCGGTCGAGTTCGTTTTATGTATGTCTCTCCATGATGAGCTGTGTGTGAAGCTCTGTTGACATAACGCACTCACGACAGACTTTTTGTATGCGTCCGGGCATTCCATGCGTGCGTTAAAGCAACGGCCAGCGTTTGTTGCTTTCGTATAAACGGTCGTCTTAAACTGTCCTTCTTGTTGTTTTACCAGGACATCAAGAATGGCAAAGTCTTCTGCTGGCTATGCTCTGTGTTGAAGTTGAGCACTGAGTTTCTTTTTCAGAGCGTCTGCTAGTTTTTCTGGCATCGTCAGGTTCTTTTATTGTGACGAATATATCGTCGATGTACCGCCCATAGATCCTAAGTTTTTTATGTTCTCTAAAGGTCCTTTCTTCGACGGTGGCCATGTACATATTTGCAAAGAGGACCCCTAGTGGGGATCCCATGGCGACTCCGTCTACTTGACAAAATAATTCACCCAGATGAGAGAGGTAAAGGGGCTTCTGTAGTACTAGCTTTTCAGCATATCTCGGAGGACATCTTCTGAAATGGGCAGCGGTTCTTCTCGTACCTGTATACACGATCAAGCAATGATGTTCGATCGTTTCTTCGATGGAACGTTCGTAAACAGACTCTCAACGTCGAGTGAGGCAATGTCGTCTTCTGGTCCTTTTTCCTGTAGGAGATCAATAAACTCCACCGCAGATTTCAGTGAATATACACCTGGTATGTAAGGTACCAGCAAATCATTCAGGACCTTCGCTATCCTATAGGTTGGGGATGTCATCTGAGAGATGATGGGCCTTAGGGGGTTGCCTCTCATCTGGGTGAATTATTTTGTCAAGTAGACGGAGTCGCCATGGGATCCCCACTAGGGGTCCTCTTTGCAAATATGTACATGGCCACCGTCGAAGAAAGGACCTTTAGAGAACATCAAAAACCTAGGATCTATGGGCGGTACATCGACGATATATTCGTCACGATAAAAGAACCTGACAATGCCAGAAAACTAGCAGATGCTCTGAAAAGAAACTCAGTGCTCAACTTCACCACAGAGCATAGCCAGCAGAAGACTTTGCCATTTCTTGATGTCCTGGTAAAACAACAAGAAGGACAGTTTAAGACGACCGTTTATACGAAAGCAACAAACGCTGGCCATTGCTTTAACGCACGCATGGAATGCCCGGACGCATACAAAAAGTCTGTCGTGAGTGCGTATGTCAACAGAGCCTTCACACACAGCTCATCATGGAGAGACATACATAACGAACTCGACCGAATTCGCCAACTGCTGACAAACAACGGCTATGCAGATCAAATTATCGAAGCAGCAATAAAAAAGAAAATGGACGAATTTTACCAACCCAACACGATGACGAAAAACGAGGAGAATTTGATTATTTACCATCGTGTACATTATGGGTCTACATACAAGGAGGATTGCTGCACGCTACGCGGGATAATAAACAGAGGCGTAACCCCAAAAGCCCCTTACCATGAAATAAGCCTCAGGATATATAGTAAACCCAACCTTGTAGCAGCCTTAATAATAAAGAACAGCACCGCTCCGGGGGGACCAAAGGAGATGCGCACGAATGTAGTTTACAAATTTACTTGTCCAGAGGAGGTGTGTAAACCTCACAGCCAAAATTACATTGGGCACACTACAACGACCCTTCGGAGACGTCTGCTGGCTCATAGAAATCAAGGGGCCATCCATCAACATTACATAGATGTTCACGACAGGAAGCCATCTCTACAAGAGCTCATAGAAGGCACCCAGGTCGTGCACAGAGAAGACAACTACGGTCGCCTCTTATTAACGGAAGCGGTGAGCATCGCTATTCAGAAGCCGACCTTGAACGTCCAACAAGAATCGACATATACTCCCCTCCAGCAGGAGAAGGAATACGAAGCCAACAGGGACCAGACAACGCACCCCAATCCACCGAGAACATCGCGCCCCTTGGAAGACATGAGAAGACCCAGCGTCAGCGAAAGTCAAGTAGCATCCTTGCTCAGGTCGCTGAGACCCCCGCACAAACACGAATCAGCAGCCGTTAACCAACGTATACCATTTGGGGACACACACACACACACACACACACACATACACACACACACACGCACGCTCACTCACTCAAATTTAAATCATACATATTTATGTATAAACAGAAATTATCTCTTGTACCTTTATGCATGCTATAAAATATATACATATATTTTTTTATTCCTGTATTTAGATTTCTATATTCATTTTCATTCCTGTATGTAATTTTGTAATTTTTATCTGAAAACCAACATGTAACATTAAATATTATTTTTTAAACATAACATTTAAGGAAACTCTAGCACATGGCATTGTATTTTGAATATTTATCTAACCACTGTTTAACTTTCACTCTTATTGTCTTACTACATATGTCCTTATGTTCTTTGTATCCAAAACACGCCCTTAAGCTGTTAATCCCTAGACTAACCAGTACCCATACCTCAAGGTCATACCTCCCACACGATGAAATAAATAGGCCGAAAGGTCAGATTGTAGATCAGTAGTCGCTTGATAATGCCATAAGGCGAAACAACTGTCGTGACAAAATTCAATAAATGGAAGAAGGAAGTCTGCGTATTTTCCAACACCAGAAATTGACGAACGAGAATCGGAAAAACTTCGTCGGTATGAAGATATATATATATATATATATATATATATTATATATATATATATATATATATATATATATATATATATATATATATAAACAGGCAGACTAATTTTTATTTTTCTATCTAAATGACACGAACCTATTCAGACATTCTGCTTTTTCAACTCGCCTTCAAACAATAATCTCTTATCTTTTAAATATCTACCATACGCCATGCCCTTCTTTTCACTGTTTCCAGTCTGTACGAATCCTGTCAAAAAATATACCTCTCTCTCTCTCTCTCTCTCTGCTGATTGTATAAAACGTATAGACATTATTAGTTTAGATATTTAACTGCATTAGAGTATTCACCTATGGATGATGGACGTTAACAGGTCATGAAATAATCTAATAATAAGAACATGAAAAAATGGTGCTGGAATAGAAGTGATATAAGACAAAAAAGCCATAAATGACCATGGAGGACGTCTCACAGCACAAGAAGACCTGTATCGGCTATTTCCAGTGCAAGTGACTAGCATTGTGTCTGCATGAGAGATTTCTTTGCTTTAGAACACGTAGGTGACAAGAGACAGAGTCAATGGCCCCAACAAGAAAATGCGTCCATTGAATTATAGAGTCCTTTACATTATTGTTCTCAAGTCTGAATTCTTAATTAAAGTACACCCTGTCATACATATTCCAGCTCCCTAGTCGTCTTTGGTAACCCATTTGCCTGATGGATGGAATTAACTTGTTGGCTCTTGCTTGTACTCTTTCTAGTCTATTTATGTCCTTTCTTAGTGTTGGTTACCAAAATTGTACGGCATATTCAAGATGAGATCTAACTATTGATGTGAGCAGCTGCAGCACCGTTTCCTTGTCTCTTTATTTGAACTGCCTTTTTCCCACTAGTTTCTGTGCCTTGTTTTCAGCTTTTATGCACTGTTTTGTCGATTTGTGTCTTTGGTTTTAATAACTCCAAGGTCCTCCTTTCGTTTTACACTGTTTATGTCATTCTCAAGCAGAGAGAGAGAGAGAGAGAGAGAGAGAGAGAGAGAGAGAGAGAGATACCTGCTCGATCGCGACTACCAACACTGATGGTAAGCGAAATATCTGTGTTTGTAACCAATAATAACAGACATTTCGCTTACCTAAAGCGTTGGTAGTCGTGATCGAGTGGGTATCTCCTCTCTCTCTCTCTCTGCTTGGGAATAACATAAATAGTGCAGACCAAGAAGACCTTGGAGTTATTATTACCAAAGACATAAAATCCAAAAACAGTGCATAAAAGATGAAATAATGGCACAGAAACTAGTGCGATACATAAAGAGGCAGTTCAAATAGACAGATAAGGATGTGGTGATGCAGCTCTTCACATCAATAGTTGGACCTTATCTTGAATATGCAGTACAGTTTTGGTCACCAACACTAAGAAATGACATAACTAGACAAGAAGGGGTGCAAGCAAGAGCCACAAAGTTAATTCAATCCATCAAACAAATAGGTTACCAAAAACGACTAGAGAGCTTGAACATATATGACTTAGAAACACGAAGATTGCGAGGAAACTAATAGAAACATTCAAAATACTGTAGGGCATAACAAAAATAGACAGTAACCTCTTCACATTAAACGGATACCAGACAAAAAATAATGAATGGAAAGAACTGAAGAGATAACGCATCTCATTGTGGGAACTTCACATGCAAGATATATGACACATGCAACAAACTGCCACCGGAAGTTGTAAAAAGCACCAGTGTGGAAGAGTTTAAAGTAAGCTAGACAAGATCATTAGGATGCTATGTATGAATAGTAAAACCTGCTCCTAGAGATTTACCATTTCCACCCCAAATCACTATTCAGTCTCCATATTCTGGTTCTAACCAGACAAAGCTTCTATAACATTTGATACAAAATGCTGATTATCTCATCCGCCCACATGTTGCTGACACGGTTGTATCCAAGGTGGCAGTCGTCCAAACACCCTGTGCTGAGTTGTTCTGAGTCCACCTGTATACATACACCTATGCGCTGAATGCCGCAAAACCCTACCTTCTCAAGTAGTACACTCTCATCCAATAAAACGTGGCTTTACGTATAATGTGAAGTATTCATTCATCTCCTGGCTGATATCCTTTGAAGATAATTCCTTTCGGAAAGTTTTTACTTATTCGCGTATTTGAGGAAGATCGTTTGCGTTTTTATTTCGATTCTGGTTTTTCTTGGGAATTCAAGTTGGTACTTATTAATGTAAGAAATACCCTGTAGATGAGATCATTTAATATTTTATCCAAGATTTGAATTTCTTTTGTTCAGCTATAGATCCTCTCGACAATTCATCATATAATTCCAGTTATATGTATCAAGGGCATGTATTTAATTGAATGTTTTGATACTGATATAAAATTTCTTCTTGTGAGAATCCAGAAAGACATGGTTTAAAAAAAATTACGTTACATGAGGCTACCTTAACGTAATAGTGCCTACAGTCAACTCTAGAAAATTACCGCATTTGGTTGGTGGTCCTTGTTTTACGCACTTTTAAAAACTAACGTCCACTCCGCATTCGTAAATTTTAATCTTGAAAAAAAGACTATAAACGAATGTGGTAGCAGTAAAATCATGCTGTTCTCTAGACCATCTGTTCTTTCAGTCCAGCTAAACACAACACTTTCATCAGTCCGCTTGTAATTCCTGTTAACAATAGCCAGTAACTGTTTTTTTTTCGCTTTTTTTGTTCTTCAAGGTTCTGTTGCATAAAACAAATTCTTCCTTTTATTTTGTCGCCTGAATCCTGTTGCAGATAAATTCTTCCATTTATTTCATCCTAAACTCCTGTTTAGTTCCTTTGCAGCGTTTCCAGAATCCTAGAAAAAATGGTCACGCCATGGCCGCGAACTTTGGGCCATTTTGTTCAATTACTTAAGACCGAGGAGTATCAGTTCCGTCAGCGTGAAACCCTTGGATTCCTTCTGTAATTATTAACAATATCCATGTAAGTGAAACTGGATTCTAAGAAATAATCCTAGACTTGCGCACGGTTTTAGAATGTGGGGATTTCAAGGAATCGTGTACGTATATTTTTCTCCTCATAAACGTTGCTCGTATTTAAAGGATTACTACTACGATGTTATACTGCGTTATTGACAAGTTCTTAGTAAAAGCGCAAGAATGATTAGAGCTATGTAACCTGATAAATTTAATAACCAGAGAAAAGAAATAGTATAAAAAGTTAAGAAACAGCTGTTAAGGTCTCTTAGATATACGATTTCTATTTTCTAATTGTTGCATTTATTCGCTGTTTACAGAGCATACAGCATGTATAATAATCTTGATCATCAAGTGATATGTTTTAGTATAGTTTTGATACATAGTTGTTTATATCATTCGGTGTCGTGTCTCGCATAAATTCATTGCTGGAGTGTGACAGGTATTCTTTTCATTTCTCCATAATAGTGTATATTTGTTCTGCATTTTTATTACTTTATTTATTAGGATTATTAGCCCCATCATCCCTCCAAGCGGACATAAATCGTTGCTTTTTCAGTTTTTGCTCCTTTCTTGATGCGTTTGATGGTTGAAAGCAGGTCACGATTGCGTAAGTTTGCCTGCGCTATTCTCGTCATAGAATTTTGTGGTTTCTTTGCTCGAGAGGACTATCAGAGGGTTTAATGGTCTCCGTTTTCTTTATGTTTGTTTGTTTGCTTGCTTGCCTTTTCTTTCTTTCTTTCTTGCTCCCTTAGGCTTTCACGTTCCTTATGTAAAGTTAAAATGCCCTTCCCAGGAAATAGTTACTTGAATGAAAACAAATTTTTAGACGAATATATGAAAATAATAATGCAATAAATGCTTGTATACGGACACGTGTAAATATTTATACATATTTTAGTGGTGTTGAAAAGTTCTGAGATGAAAATGTTAATAGCTATTGTAAGTAATGTATATAGTTAGCGTTGCTTGTTTGAATTACAAAGCCATTCTATTTAAATATTCATCTAAGGCACAAGGTATTCCAGTTTATTTCATATTTTAATGGCGACCAAGAATGAAAGTCTGAATTGTGAGGTAATAGCGTTGTTTATTTTTTTTTACTCGTTTATATATCAACAAACATCTAAGCATTGGTCCAGCAAGATCCGGGTGGGTTTTTTAATTTATATTACAAATCTAACCTATTCAAAGTTAACAGCTACACGAATTGAAAGGGGAGTTCGCCCCTATTCACATTGAGCAATAAAAGGAAATATCTCTGAACATAAGATGGGATTACAGTTATTAATTTAATGGACCACGTGGTCAGCGACAAGGCACACAAATTCACTTAGGAAAAGTTGATTAATTCTGTGAAAAACCTATGACATCTGCCTAAACAGGATACCATTAGGTGATTGAACAATTCTATATTTGGACTAAGCAACGCCAACCCGCGGATGGCGGGAACATAACAACATTACAGATGAACGCGCCACGGACTCTTTGCTACAATGTTACTAGTTGGCTGGGGAAGTGACGACCCGGAATTGACACGCGTTACCTCGATAGTGTGCCCCTGAGAAAGACGCACATCGCCTGTGCATGCTTATATAGGCAATCTGCATGACACGAATACTTCTGTTGGCATATCCTGAATGTGGTGAAGGATTGTCGAGAAAAAACGGGTTCAGCTTTTATTTTATTTTTTTTTTTTTTTTTATTTCGCGACAGGTTGATTGATTGTTTGATTGAACTGAGGTTTCAATCCTAATAGCTATAAAAAACAAAATAGTATAAACAACAGACCGGGTTGAAATATCTTCCGTTGGTGTGTGTGTGTATATATATTTGTATTTTTTTAGCAAGTAATTGCTTTGCTTTTTCAGCAATATTTTTCAAAGCTGTCAGTTTCTGCTAGTTCCACTGTCGGACTCAACTCGAATGAATGTTTGCCGTACACAGTCTATAATTGGCATATATCGACAATCACGACCGTCGCTTTCTTTTTCTGTTGGCGTTGGCAAGTTCAGTTTACTCTGGCTGAATGATGAAATACTTTGGGTAGGTGTTGTCTGGCGTAAGAATGCAGAATTTGTCTTTTCTTTGTTTTTTTTTCAGATTTTCTTTCACATGGATTGTTGATCTAACTTTGGAATTCTCATTCGGTAGTTTGAAGCCAGTTCATATTTTAACATTGTTTAAGAAAACAAGCCAGTAAGATAGGTTTTATTTTTTCCTTTTGCCAGATGCGTATGTAATTGTAATAACCACAATGTCTCGTAACTTCTCGATTTCTTCATCTTTTTCGTGCTTGCTTGTAACTGTAAGCCTGAGATCCAAATGCTTCTTTTTCTTGCATTTGTACCTTAGGCTTTGTAGTGACAAGTGTACCCACAAAATATTAGGAGTTCCAGAAGTTTAGAGGACATTATGGTCATTACAATAACATAAGTATCTGATCAAAAGAGACCACTATTTCCTTTCAAATCCCCAAAATTTACTGCAGTAAACTTCTTTATAAAAATGTGTCAGGTGTTTCTTTTTTCCTTTAGTGAGGATATAAACAAAAGAGAAATTTAATAAAAAAAAATTACTTTGAATTTTTTTTATAGCACCTTAATGGGACATTTTTCTCCATAACGCTTCCCAAAGGCGACATTTATTTCTCGTTAACGTTCAGACCAGACTGTATCAATCAGTAACTGGATTGAGTCTTCCTCCTTTTATGGTTATGAGCGTTCATCACGCTAGACCTGGGCTCAGCGCGTTTTCGTAGGGTTGTGATTTTTGTGACTCTCTCTCTCTCTCTCTCTCTCTCTTTGTTACTCCATTATTGTAATTGATTATGTTTGTAATAATGACGCGATGTTGTTTATCTTAACATGTAAGTAATTGTTGGGTTTCCAATAAATTTCTCTCTCTCTCTCTCTCTCTCTCTCTCTCTCTCTTTGATTTTAGCGTTCCTAGAAGAGAATTTTAAATAACTGAATTTTTTATAAAGAAAATTCAGTAACTTATGATGATTTTTTTATTGCAGATTCAAACTTTAACCATTTGTCAGGATTTACATTGACTTCCTTCCACCCAATACTTTGCTCTTATTAGGTACAGAATAATTGGATACAGCATTCTGTTCAGTCATTTGTTTTATCATTCGACGGAACAGTCAATGGCTTTGGTGAAAGTCCTTTGTATATCGATGATCAATTATCCCTGTAATTTGGATGGTTAACCTTTAAGCCATTGTAGTCAAGGGCAGAAAGTTTAAGTTATTCCAGCTGGTAGAACACCTGTTTTGGCATATAACTTCTGAGATAAAAAAATTAAATATTTCTGAAAACTTGATATTCAAGAATATATCTGTAATGCCGACTTGGCGGGCCTACATTCAAAATCTTTCTCCGTGATGCCTAACGTGAGAGAAAAACCATGCAGTCGAGACAAAAATTTCCTTTCTCGTCTTTTATGCAGATATCCCGATGACCTTTTTTGTCTCCTTTCATGTATTGTTATCATTGTGTACATTGTTATGCCAACTTTCCAGTCATGTATGTTCAATTACCATTCAGATATTTTGTATCTATTTATATGTATATTTATGTCTTGGAAGAAACACAGATGCCTGGATTTAATCCCTTCCTCGATCTGTCAAAAGGTTGGACTACTTTGCGGCTCGCATGAGCTATTGAACTTGTGAAAGTTTTGTGGCTAGGTTAGTAAACTGTAGACTTGGTATATAACTGTTATCTCACCTCACAGTGGTGACCACTGGAAAGATGCCCGACCAAGCCACCAACAGCAACCCCAGTGCCATCAGTGAAAGCCTCACAGTTGCCTCTATTAGCCTACCGCCCTTCATACTCCACCACCCGTAAGCATGGTTTTTAGAGTGGAAAGATTTTGTGCACAAAGATCACCTTGCCAATGCAGAAAGCAGACACCATCCTTGAATTCCTTACGGATGAGGAACCGGATTCCCCCATCACCAACTAATATCCTGAAGGACTAGCTGCAGTCTTCCTTCATCATGCCACCCGGCCAGAGAGCTAAAAAATTTCTCAACCATGTGGGGACCCAGATAGGAAATGAGTGGCCGTTGTACTTATAGAAGCAACTGCAGCTGCTCATCCCCCTGCCCGCCAAGGGCATCCTTAGACCTCATGAGGGAGGTACTCCTCTCAAAACTATTCCAGAGCCTCCACCATGCCCACAGAAGAGTTCTTGGTAATGGTCGATGAGATTCATATGGCCCACAAAGTAGCAGACCCCTCACAGCCAGCAGCACCACCACCACCATCACATCACACTGGACAGACTTCAGACACAGAATCAGACAGTAATCCAGATCAGCCAGCTGCCCCCATATACAAAAGATGATTCTCGAAACTAGAGAACATACATAGGGAAAACCTAAAGAAAAGAAGCAAGAAGTTCCAGAGGTCTTATGCTTTTTCCACTGAAGGTTGGAAACAAGGCTAGAAAGTGCAATAAACGCTGCCTATACTAAAATAAAACAGGCAGTAGGTTTGCATATGGAACCCATCCAGGCTAATATCAGCAGTGAGCAGACAGATTGTCTTGTAAGAGAAATCGCTCCTGCTCACCGCTGCCTTTCTTCCAGGTACAAACGAAAAGGAAAAACATGCTTCCTCCTAAAAGATGGAAGATCTGACATATATTTCTAAGTGGACACCAGACCAGGCAGATTATTCATCCCAGCAGCCAGAATGAACGACTCAACTCCGCTCCCCCCCCCCCCCCCCCCCCCCCCCCCCCCCCCCCCCCCCCCCACTATCCTTCACATCGAGAATATATGGAAGGCAGATGAAAAAAATTAGCTTTCAGTGGGAAAGACTATGACTGATCTTTCATTGCAGCAGACATGACAGTGGCATTGTAAGGAGCAGATACCATAACAGCGAACAATTTGCTAGTCGACGTCACAGCAAAATAGCTGATCCCAAGAACATCGCAAAAATCATCTTCTCAGAAGCCGAGCAGATGTACAACAACAAAAGCTTAGTGAAATTCTATGGAAATACCAAGAGGTATTCAAGGACGCCCTAACAAAACCAGCAAAGCACACCATTCAGTACCACACAAAGGTGAAGGTCACCTCGATCCAATCATAATTGAGATTGTTCGCCCCAGAGAAGCTCACCTATGCAAAGGAGGTATTCAAAGAGATGGGAGAAGCAGGAATATGCCAGAAAGCAACCAGCCCACGGGTGTTCCCCCTACACATGGTACTGAAGTCAGACAGAACATGGCACCCCTGCAGAATTACCGTGGTATATATCAGCGACATACTGATCTTCAACCCAAACCTAAAACAACACATCAAAGATGTGTAAAAAGTGTTACAGAGTCTGCAAGAAAGCATAATCGTAGTGCAGGAAGACATGTGTGAATGGGCAAAGAAAATGGTAGAGTATCTGGGACAAAAAGTTAGCCCAGAAGGCACTAAACTTCTACCTGAGAAAGGGAAAGCATTAATAGACTTCTCCAAACCAACAGCAGTGAAGTCAGTGGAAGAATTTCGGGTTTAATGAATTACTACCACTGATTCATACAGACATAACAAAAAATAATGCGCCTCATATTTGAATGTCAAACTTGAAGTGACTTGTCAATCAACAGTGGAACGATGACCGTTACCTGTGAGATGAGTATGGGACGTCCTCCCCCATACTTGCCAGAAGGACTAAGGAGAGCTTTCACTCTCACCCACATCCTATCTCACCCATTAGGTCAATCAACTGTCCAAACCATAGCAGAGCGGTACATGTGGTGCAGGATGAGAAAAGTAGTGAAGACATGGACAAGAGAGTGCATCATGTGCCAAATGTCAAAAGTCACAAGACACGTCGAAAGTGGGATAGGAGAGCTGTGTTAAATCCCTTGTTGATTTGGTCAGTAGGCACGTAGTCCCCCAGATCACCACCAGCGATTGGAGCACCAACTTCACATCTGTCCTGTGGAACGGCCTCGACGTCAGCCTGGGGACGAAAATAACACATACCACGACTTACAACCCCGAAGCTGATGGAATCATTGAGAGGATGCACCGATCATTAAAAGCCACTCACTGCCAGATGCCAAGGTGGGAGCTAGAGAAAATAACTGCCATTGGTCCTACTGAGACTCAGAACGACACACCACATAGCGTTCAGTGTGTCTCCAGCAGAAGTCCTATATGGCCATGCATTGGCATTACCATTGGACGTCTTTCAAGAACGAACCAATCCAAAATCGCCATCTGGCACCAGAAAAGACATAGAAAGAATAGTACAGTTAAAGATGATCAGCCAAGCAAACAGAAAAGTGTATGTCTCCAAAGATCTACAGACACACACAAACCCCCCTAATCCTGCTTTGGACCACACCGCATACTCCAGGGACTGCCGAAGGCCTCGCAAAAGACAGTAGGCGGGAGGGTAACGGGGCTTTAAATCCACCGATTGAAGCCAGCATACATACCAGACATTGGCCAACGGATATAGGCCTCTCCTTGTGTGTGGTTAGGGGGGGGCGGGTGGGCTGAGATTCTTATATACACCGACGTGGCGGGTCTACCTTCAAAATCTCCTTTCTCCGTGAGGGCCATCGCGAGAAGAAGACCATGGGGTCAAAGAAAACACACGCCTTTCCCCTAGAAATGAGACTTTCTGAAATGATGTTGGAAACAGTCAAAGGTAAATATGTCAAAAGGAGTGATAAGCTTACTTTTTAGTAGGAAACGGTGCCCGATATAAATTCCTAAACGACGCAGGATATAGGGTTTGCAGCCCATTACCTTGATGTCAAATCTTGTTTAAAACATACATACACATACACACACACACACACACACACGCGGCACCCATGATGTCATGTCTGCTGCTTCTCGGTTTGATGCGTGTTTTTTTTTGGTACAAAACAAGAAATATATTTTATGGATACGTTCTTTCTTTGACTAGCAACAACGACTAAAATAACGATAAATGTTGGATGAACATCATAATTAAGCTGAAATGCTGTTCTAATTCCTACCGTTGATGAGTGAGTCGAGGACCTTTATATTTTGGGAAAACCTTTGCCATTATTCCAAACTGCGATTCAAGTTCCTTTCTGGAGAGAATCAGTTCTGTGTAATTCTCATTAAAACAGAATTGCTCACGTCGATTAGCTGATAAGTTTCACCTTTTTCAGTTGTGATGGTTCGTTAACCAGTATCTCATTTTATCTCTGGGACACAAAAGACATTTGGAAAAAGTATTGAGAGCAGCTAAGAGTGGAGTTTTCTGAGTGTTGTTCATTCTGAATTAATGGTACTGGTTCGCGCACTAGTTTTGGCAAAAGTCAGAAATCTTCGTATTTCAAGGCTCCAGGACAGACATTCGTTTCATCAGTATTTTGATGTCTTTCTTAATCGTTAAATATTGAATACTCATTTAAATAAATTCTTGTAACATACTTATTCGGTTTTAAAAAAATGTTTTGTAATAATTATTCAGATATTTTGTTGAATTTTTATATTCTTCGGAAAAGAATAATAAGCTTTATCAGATACAAGGGACATGGGAGGGAAATTTCTACATGCAAGTTTTACAGAAGAATTCTTAAGATAAATAAAAAAAATCTCTTTCATTGAATAATTCAGTGGAAGGAATTTTGTGGAAATGTTTCTAGAGGCTGGAAATAGTAAAAACAATCGTTTCCAGATATAGGCCGTTGTGGAAAGAATTTGATGTTTTTTTAATAGTTCGCTGTAATTTAAAGTAAATAATATATTTAAAGGAAGAAATAACTTGATGTAAAAGCCATTTGTTAGTTAGCAATTTATTCAAATGTTTTTGCCAGGAGGAAACACGTTTGTGGATTCTCTATTTATCTATGTTTGAATGTTGTGGTCTTAGATTTTAAACTTTTGACACATTGTTTGCGGTATACTTTACTTAGTATTCTTCTTAGTCTGTTTATGACAGAAGTTATAATGGGGTTACTTTAGAAAAGCACTTGACAGCATTTTCTTTGTTAAAGACCAAGAAACTTACGTGCTTTCGTGAATACAGAGGCAAGAGCTCAGAAACACACATCCTTGGCCGGAAGACTCGTCATGTCAACTTGATTTCTGTTAATTAAGGGATTCTAGTTTTCTCTCCACGAAAAGATATGCAAATGTATCTTTGTGTTGCAATAATCAATCTTGTGTACTTGATTTATAATTTTGGGCACTTTTTGAAGTCTTTATTTCATATAAAAAAATTCATAAACCCCCTGGTTGTGAGGGCGCACGGCAGTTAAGATTAACGAGTGGGAATATGCATGAAAATTCGTTTAGCACTTCTATAATTTTTAACTGCGACAGTAGCAGGAAGCGCTGCGATTATGTACTTTCAGGCAGAAAATATAAATGGGAAAAGACAGAGGAGAGAAATTTCTTTTATAATACTAAGGGACAGAGCAGAGAAACTGGAGATCAAGTAAAACAATTTAAATGTTTGCGAGAGGAGAAAGTTGAGAGTAAATGTGTTCCTTGGAAAGACAGTAAGATGTAGAAGTTCAAGGTTTTTAAGGAATCTCTGGAGGCTTATACGCTTTTCAGCATTGTACTCGTCCTTTTTCTAGGCAAATATCACATTCTTCTGTTTTAATTTATCCAGTCCCCTTCCATTCCAACCTCGCCTTCTCTTTTCCACGTACTACCAGATAACCTAATATTCAAGTTGAATTGTCAGAAGAGATTAATTGCAGGATAGTCTTAACGCTTTAACCCTTTAAAGTCCACCCTGGGTTTTATGGGAAATATTAAAAAAATCCTTTTAGTATGTTATAGTATGAGTAAATACAAGACCTTTTTACTCATTGTGCACTTTTACAAAATTTCCAAAGTAAGCGAAATAATTGCATGCAATGAAGTATCCCGTATGGGAGCCTCGGGCGACCTTAGGCGGACCACGCTATCCCGTATGGGATCTATTGGGCCGTGCTTGCAACTTTTTCAAGTTTATAAATAATGTTGATTCGCCCACAAAACATATGATTATTATTGATGAATCACTTTTTTTTGTTCCACAATGTTATAATAGAAACACATATATGGCTTTACAATTTAATTAATATAAAAATAAGTATACAATAAATACAAAAATAGTATAAAAATACAGAAAACACTATAAAAAAAACTCGAATACAAAAATAGTATATAAATACACAAAACACTGTAAATAAAATAATACAAAATAGTATAAAAATAGACAAAACACTATAAACAACTCTCATAACAACAACTTATTTCGAAATCTTATGGAACAAAGCAAAACAATTCCTTTCTTCAGTAAGGTGGCAAAGGGCCACCTTGCAATCCTCACACATCCAGCGGGATCTGGTGGATGTGCCTGCGCCAGAACGAACTTGCAAGTCTGCCTCATGGAGACATGCTTTGGGCATGTGTAGGGCAGTGGCATTCTGGCGTGTCTCAATACTTGGCACAACTGCCCGTTTGGCCCCTTCTTGGCAAAGCAAAATCTCTGGTGCCAAGAGAATTCCTGGTTATTCTGAAGGTTGACGACTTGAAGCTTCTGAGCCAATTGGAGATATCCAGACGGAAAGTCCTTGAGCGGCTTGGGGTTTTCCTGCAAAGCCAGGCAATCCCTCTTGTACAAAATCCAGGCGTTGCAGATGATCAAGTCAAGGAGGTAAGCAAAGAGCCTCATGTAGTACCTCTTTGCTTTGAATGGGGGTCCTGTACAGGTGTGTCAACATGTCACTCTTGTCAATTTTTTGCCCCCCATGCGGTTGTTGTTTACATCTGGATGACAGATGGGGCAAGGATGGGAACCTTCTTCTTGGCTGCCCTGTCGTACCGCTCCACTGTTCCCATGGGCTCCACACCAACATCAGAGGACAAGATTGTCACAACGCTGTTGTCCTTCCATCTTGCAACAAGGATGCCATCAGAAGAGACATAGTCCAGTGTCCCCCTTTGTGTCGCTTTCTTGTTCATCTCCTTCACAGACGTCAGGGGAGGATGACCAACTCGGTTTTTCCCTGGCAGTGCCCACATACCGGCATCCATACTGTGATCTCAGGTACTTGGCCAACCCTATACTTGTGAAGTAGTTGTCTGCATACACTGCTAGTTCTGGGGTCCTTGATGATTCACTAAGGCGACAACAAACTTGGAAGTTACAGACATGGCTTTCTCCTCTTCAGATAGCATAGTATGGTGGCTCACAAAGGTTGTCTCCCCTTGTACATGAGAATATCATGCACAAAACTCCATCCACACTGGAGCGGCAGAACAACTTGAAGCCCCACTTGTCAGGCTTCTTTGCGACATACTGGCGAAGGTTACCAGCCCTTGTGCCCTTATAGGCGACCATCACTTCATCAATGGAGTGGATAGGAGTCTCAGGAACTTTCAGGAACTCTCTGGTGACCTTGGTGAAGGGGACTCTCACCTTGAAGAACCGATCTTGGGATGCAGCTGCCTGGTCATTGTCGCTGAAGTGAAGGGAAGATCGAATTGCCTTGAAGCGGTTCCTGGACATGAAGTCTGCAACTTGAGGAATCCTGGTCTTCACGGCCCAGAAGTCAACTATGCTAGGGAGAGGAACCAGGCCCATGTACACGATGAGGCCAAGGAAAACCATGAGATCCTCTTCTGACATGTGGAAGTTGCTGCCTACATCCTTCTGTCTTGAGTACAGGTTGGATTGATACACAATGTGTTCCCTCAATTCAGTTGTGAAGAACTGGGAGAAATATTCATAAGGTTCCCTCAAATAGTCAGGCTTCTGATGAATGAAGTTGGGCAGGGCACGGATATCAATGTCTTCCTTCTTCCATTCATCAGCACGAGACCTCTTAGGGTTAGGCTCATCTTCCTCTTCCATAGGCATCGCTTGAGGGACAACAACATTGACCTTGCGAGCTGAAACAAGAATAAAGTAACATTAGTAAAACAGTAAATGTGTGTGTGCGCATGCATGTGTATGTCAAGTGAGTATGCATGTGTGTGCACGTGTATGTCAGTGAGTAGCAATAAACAAATAAGTTTTTAAAATACCCAAGTTTACAAACCATTTAAAGGGCAACAAATTTAAATACCATTATAACAACGAGACTTTTAAATACAATGTTTACAACACATTTCTCTCTCTCTCTCTCTCTCTCTCTCTCTCTCTCTCTCTCTCTAAGGATGTCTCATACTAACCTCTAGAGTTAGGAGGGTCAAAGGCATCGTCCTGAGTAAGGCCTTCGTCAGGACGTAGGTAGGGTCGTCATCATCACTGTCATGTCCAAAGGGCTCACGTCGACATCACTTCCTTCAGCGTCGTCAGGGGCTACCCATGGTACACGTTCCTGAGTCTCCAATGCAGCATTGCGTTGCCCATAAAACATA
The DNA here is from genome assembly GCF_015104395.2 of Macrobrachium nipponense. NCBI lineage: Eukaryota > Metazoa > Arthropoda > Malacostraca > Decapoda > Palaemonidae > Macrobrachium > Macrobrachium nipponense. The sequence goes on along the minus strand of NC_087202.1, from coordinate 56,827,993 downwards.
CTGCTTTGGAACTGCAAAAATAAAAAAAAACAACTTTAAAATCATGTAATGAAAGAAAAATGTAACTTTCCCTAACAAAAACCTATCATTCAATCCCTTGTAAGGTAATAATTTATATGCACATGAACCTAACATCTATAAATCATCACTATTATATCTAGATATATTGTTAAAATTATTCACAAATGTCTAAAACAAGCACTAAAAAAAATTACTTGACGTCGTATTCTACTGGCCGTTGTAACCGTTACGGTCCGATACTCCCTCATGGGATAGCGTGGTCCGCCTAAGAACGACCGAGTATCCCGCAGGGATCTAAAAAAAATACTTTTTTTTTTTTTTGTCACTACGACACGTCAGTAACACTACAGCCCTTCAAACCAACATCAAAAGGTATCACTAGGCTTCACTATCCCACAGTCACTGTGTGCTTACCATGATTACGAAGTTCGGAGGGGGGGGGATGGGGGGGGGAAAACTTGGAGGTTACTGCGGCACGTCTGACTGTTTTCCAACTTGCGCACGACTGAGGTGTCTGTCGAAGGCCCTCCAGTCTTTGTGCGAGGGCCTGGTGGCTTCTGATTGGTTGATTCGAAGAGCAGAGGAGTAGCTATGAGTTGCCAAAGCGTCAATTTCATACAGCTCAAACTTGTTCACCCACGACTACCCGAAAGTACTGTTTTAAAGATCCCAAATGGGATCTCTGTCGTTTAAGGGTTAAGATGCAGGCTCTTTACAACTTTTTTATTTTTTACCACTATACGTTTTGCATGAAATCCTCCTTGACTGCCTTTGATGCATATGAATAGAAATGCAAATCCTTGGACATTTTCTCTTGCTTGTGAACGTGAGCGGAAATTAATTGTCGAAAGAAATTTCTCACTTTACTGGCAGTTAATTCAGTTCACAGAAGCATTTCATTTCCATTATGAATAAGTCTGTCTGAAGAGTCAGTCGAGGAGTAAAGAGTCTTTGAAATAGTAGCCATAGTTCACTGCGGAGTAATGTAAGATCTTTCGTGAAACATCTCTCCAGATTCAATTAAGTTCTCATAGATAATGATCGTTGTAATTTTATTCTCAGTCGGGGGAGACTAATGGTGCCGATAGGGTTTTGAATCATGTCACACTCCAGTGACACGGTATTAGGCGGAAAGTGAATAGCAGTTGAGGGTTTCCGCCTTGACCTTCCAGCTTTTCCTATTGTTTTTTCTTCTCCAACTCTTATAAGTCTATTCGTAATATAGTATTTGCGACGGTCAATTAGTATTTAAACGAAATTAGCCACCCCCCCCCCCCCCCGTGTGTGTGTCTCTCTCTCTCTCTCTCTCTCTCTCATGAAACTCCACATTTTAAATATATTACCATATTATATTATATCGTCTCATTAACATTGTCTTATTGGCGATCTATAATTTGAGGGCGATACATTACAAATGCCAAATAAGCGAATGGGGAATATCAAAATAATAGTTTAATTATTTCATCCTTCTCATCGGAGGATTTTGCTTTGTAAGCTGTGCTCATTATTTTCAAGCGTAGTCGACAATTTGTCTTTCATTTGGTATATAGTTTGCCTTTTTTATGTAATTTTTGATTTTCATAGTAATTGAAAATTGCCTTTCGATGTTGTTTTAATAATCTGGCTGTGCGTGAATTGTTTTTATTGGTTCTTTTATTGAGAAATCTTGTTTACTAGTCAGGTTAGCATTTTATACAAGAAGGCTTCAAAATGTTTCTATTTCACATTATTTAATTACTTTTGACTTTGATGTCCTTTGGTGTTTTGATGTCCATTTGCCATGCAAGCGAATCAGTTTTTATGAAAGAGAATAGCTCAGTTCTCTCTGGAAAGCTCGTTAAGCTTACTTCACTGCCATTCCTCTCCATTCCGTTGACCTTCAAGTGGTTTTGGCACCGCCATATTACTTGATTGTATTTGGAATAATGCCGGTTATATTGGCCACGGAGATTTGCAGGTATTTCATTGCGCACTGCCGTTGGTCGATTAGATTAGTGCTCTCATACCTTACTTCCAAATTTGTTGAATGTTTATCACACTTAGCGGCTCTCATAATTATTTGTATTCTCCTCATTCGTGACAAAACACGTATCTTAATCATAAAAGGGAAGGGGTGTTGATATATAATTTTCTATAAAAATGGAGTGAATTTCTAGAGAAAATTCGTGTTCCGTTCTCTATGGAAATTTTGTATTTTATAGCGCAAACATTTGTGGTGCCCCGATTTTTGTAATCTCTACAAATTGTGTATCTTAAACCAGACACCAATGGTATTTACATGATCATTCCTTCTGTTATAAACAAGTATTGCGTGACATAATCCTCACATGTTATATATTATTGGCAGATTTAAGGAGCTGCCATAAAATATCGTAAGAAAAAACAAATACTGGCGGAAGCAGTAAGGACGTTGCTGTATTTAATGTTAATCCCACTCGACAGGATTAGCATTCATATCCATCCTTAATTGCAACGTTTAGAGTTGACGTCCTGCCATATATGAATAGCCAGTTTTATTCATGGAATGCAAAATTTTCTTATGATATCTGCCTGTTGAACAGCTTTGATGAATACTTTACCCGAAATTACGTCATTGCTAATCATACGGCTTGATTTTAATTAGCAAGGATCTCCCCCCCACCGCCCCCCGCTCTCTCTCTCTCTCTCTCTCTCTCTCTTTCTCCCCAAATAGGAGAATAACCAGCCGTCCTTTGAACAAAAAAGCCTCTCTCAAAACAAACTACTTTGTCATTTGGCGAGAGTCCCGATGACCGCTGCAGAACATCCATGAATCCTTCTTTTGTGATCACGGAGTATATAAAACGTGATGCTATGTATAAATAAAGGTTTTTGCCACGAAGGAAAAATGAAAAGCGAGATAGCCAAGAACTTTCGGTCTAGTGCGACCCTTTACTCAGGCACAACTGATGGCACAGAGGAAAAACATAGTCAAAGTAGGCTTAATATCCAAACTGACATTACAAGATTAGCAATAAGGTCGATTTCACTCTACAGAAACGAGGAAAAACCTGAGGGAAATATAAGCGAATTTTTAGGCAGCCACATCTTGGAGGGTCACACACGTGTTCAACAAATGATTCACTATATACACGTGGGACTAATTAATTAGTAGTTCATTTATTTTAAGGTCCTTCATAAACATTTTACAAATATACGTGTCCAAATGGTACAATCCCAGACTAAGATTTAGGTTGTTTTTATTAGTGATTTGTATAATTGCTGATTCCAGTAAATTTCTTGAAACATAATCATTAGATCTAGCAATTACAGAGGTATCGGCCCAATTAATACAATGAGATTTTTCACTCAGATGGATAAACAGTGCATTTGAAGTCTGGGCTGTTCTAACTGAATACATATGCTGCTTTATACGTACACATAAATTTTTACTTGACTGTTCAACGTAAAAGGATGGGTAATCCTTGCAAGAAATTTTGTAAATGATGTTATTTGTTACGGGACTATTCTTAATTAGCATATCTTTAATGGTATTGTTATAAGAGAACACTACATTAACATTAAACGATTTAAATATTGATTTTATGGTTTCAAATCCACGAAAGTAAGGCAAGCTAAGTACATTTTCAGGCATCTCTTTTTCATTACTGGCAACACTATAAAACTTTTTGTGAGCTTTTCGATAACATAAATCAATTATATGAGGTGGGTAGCAGAGATCGTTTCCTATCTTTTTTATGTATTCTATTTCTTTGTCAAGGTATTGCTAATCTGTAATGTCAGTTTGGATATTAAGCCTACTTTGACTATGTTTTTCCTCTGTACCATCAGTTGTGCCTGAGTATAGGGTCGCACTAGACCGAAAGTGCTTGACTATCTCGCTTTTCATTTTTCCTTCGTGGCAAAAACCTTTATATATATATATATATATATATATATATATATATATATATATATATATATATATATATATAAGCGAATACCACGGGAAATGATAGTCGGGAAATCCAAGCGCTTTCGTCTTTAATTCAGACATCGTCAAGGAGCTACTAAAGTACAAATCGGAGAGGAAGGCCTCAGGTACAAACAAGATCAGGAATACCAGATGGTTAATTATCAAAAGGGTAAAAATTAAAAGGGATAATCCAGGATTATCGGATATCACACGGTCACAAACTTAAACAGATTCTGACCCTAACCGAAATTACAAAGTAATCTTTACAGTAACAAAACATGTAAAAACTGAATATATTAATTTTGTTGCTTATATTTATCTACAAACTTTTTGTTTTTTTTCATTATGAAAGCATCAAGGTTTAAATAAACCAAGACTTAAATTTAGAACATTTCTATTATTTGACTTGATAAAACAAGATTCAATGATATTCCTTTTAACTGTGTCATTACATGGGACTAAGGCTCTTGCTTGACTCCAGTTAATAGGATGGTCGAAATCTCTCATATGTACAAATAATGCATTCGATATTTGCCCAGTTCTCATTATATATATATATATATACACATACACACGTACTTGTTTTCGTGACGAGTTCTGAAATATAACATACTCATTTTCCACCTGACAAGTCCTCGGTTCAGGACATACGGGAGTTGTCTCTCTCTGTCTTCCTCGCGTAAAAATATTTTGAATTATTAGGTTGTCTGAATTTATGAAAACGAAAACGCGACTCCACTCACAAAACTAATGTTTATTTTAAAGGTAGTCGTTTCCCCCGTCCCCTTCAGATACTTCGTTCTCCTCCTCCTCCTCCTCCTCCTCCTCTTCCTCCTCCTGTAATAAACTTTTGTGCTCTGTGAGAGTAATTAAATGAGAGCAGCAAATAAAGAGCAAGAAAGAAAAGTTAAAATTCCGTTGGTTTCCCCCGCTTTTGCTTTTGATACATGACGTTGATCTGAGTCTCTTTCAATAACCGACTAGGCACAGGAGGGTGCTGTGTCCGGAAGCTGTATTTGAAAAAGGTGAAATGTTTAGTTTAGGTTTGCGCGTTTTGTTGACTCTTTGCAGTATATATATATATATATATATATATATATATATATATATATATATATATATATATATATAGATAGATATATATATAGATAGATATATATATATATATATATATATTATATATATATATATATATATATATATATATATATATATATATATATATATATATATATATATATATATAGATATCTATATATATATATATATATATATATATATATATATATATATATGATATATATATATATATATATATATATATATATATATATATATATATATATATATATATATATATATATATATATATATATATATATATATATATATATATATATATATATATATATATATATATATATATATATATATATATATATATATATATATATATATATATATATATATATATATATATATATATATATAATATATATATATATATATATATATATATATATATATATATATATATATATATATATATATATATATATAATTCACTATGCCTTGGGAAGAATGTACACCTGAAGGGAATTATAAAAGGTAAGCGCTTCGTCTATTGTAGGATTCGAACAGAAGCCTGATTTAGAAAGAACTTAAACGTAGATAATTGAGCTATCCGTGGTCTGAGTGGTCACTGTCTATCGTTGTTTCTTCAGAAGGCATCTGCTCGATTTTGCCTTGGACGAAGTAAGTATTTATCGATTATATAATACCCCGTGGGTGTAAAAGTATATACTCCATCAACGGAGCCAATGTACAGAATGAGTAGAGGGTCATACGGTGCTTTAATGATCACAGGCTGGAGAAGAATTTGCCACGGCCTGCTGTTTTGTGTTGCACACACAATTATTTTTTCCCTCTGCGGTCGTGCAGTTAATTAGTTTATTTCTGCCTCCTCTGATTACTGATTCTTCCAATGATCGTAATAGTTATCATTTGCATCACACATTATTTCAGTATTAGAGGTTTCTATGCTAGTTTCATACTTTTTTGTTTGGGAAGTTTAAAGAATTTCTTGCAATGTTTCTTTGATTTGCTAAATTATTACCTTTTAAAATAAAAACAATCATGTTGACCTATTTTACTAATTTAATCTTAATTTCAGTGTAAAAAAGTTAACCGTTTTGTCCTTTCATGTAGCTTCATTTTCCTGAAGTTGTGGGTTCAGACTTAATCTCAGTACGCTCGATTCAGTCGCCACGTTTCCCCCTTTAGGAGCACTTTCCTTACCTTAGAACAGCTTCCTTTATAACCACCTCACCTTCCTCATTTCGCATCTTGGTTTACCTTGTTCAAAGACCCTTTGGTACCTAATCCCAACAGGTTTATTGGCACTTATTCAGCTTCTTGCTTCACACGACTTTTACCCCAGCATTTGGGTTCTATGTTATTTTTTTACGCAAAGCTATTTTAAACAAAATGATTTTGTAAGTATCACCAATGTGAAATAGTCCTGATCGTTAACTTTGGTGAATTTTAAAGAATCCTTTTCATAATGTTTTGTCCCCATGTTTGATTTATGTCGTATTCCTTGTATTCCTAGTATTTCTTTCTTCATTATGGTCTTTTACTACTACCATATTCCATGTAATCTTTGTTTATTATGGATTTTCCACTACTACCTATTATGTTTATGTTTAGTATGGCAAATGGAAAGTATGAATGAGAATGATGGATAATTCTAAGCAATGACGTTTTTGTCAGCTTATCTGAGATATGTAAAACATTCGTCACTTATTAGTTTTGACGAGAGAGAGAGAGAGAGAGAGAGAGAGAGAGAGAGAGAGAGAGAGAGAGAATTTATTTTCCGCGAAGATTTGCTCGAATGTCCCATGAATTTTGAATAGCTCAATTACTCCATAAGATTCGAGAAACTGGATCCTATCTCCAATTTCTGACTATGTCTTGCATTTATTTCTTATCCCAGCGAAAGTGTTTATGATTTGGGGATGATTAGAGACCGTATAGAATGAATTAAATAGATATTCACTTCATGGAACTGGAGGACGAAGTGAGATAATTATGTCTCAAGAAAAGTATTGAAAAGGGAGAGGAAGTTTCCCCATGAATGAAGTACAAGTGAAAGACAGATGACGGCAACATAGTGTTAGTTGTAAAATTTTGCAGCCATGCGTATGAAGCATAAGATATCCTTCGAGGTAATGGTATTGCAACTGATTACTGGTAGGGAGCAAATACAGAGGCTTTGAGTGAATCTTAATGATTTTAGTGCTGGAACAAAGACGTGTAAGATCGTGGCTGCTTCAGAACTGAGGAAAGGAAAAAACTGAGTGGGTGATACTTATATGGGCGAGATGTGAACGACTTAAGATAAAAGGTATATTTTATCTTCACACAATAATTGCACGTTTTAATACCGCAATGACCAAAGACCATTACTGAGTTCAATTAAGATTGAATGTCAAAAGCTAGATTTACCTTACCATCCAGCTGTGGTCGGGTAACATAGAGGACAAGAGGCTTTGTTGCGTTTGGATGCGAGGGTGAGGGAGCTTACTGAAAATGACTAAGAAACATTTTGTCTTGTTCTATAGTATATGGAGCCACTTTCTGTTAGGGGAAACGGCTTTATGTTGATTTCAAATGAATTGCTCTGATCATTACTGATAACTAGTAGAATTTGATGGAGGAGGAGAAAGAACCAGTTGATATCCTATCTCAGACTACTCGCGGTGGAAGATGATAGATCCAATAATGGTCCAAATGCATTCACCACCCGTGCAGATCAAGTTTATCCTGGTTAGCAGTATTTAATCGGGGACTATGAGTGGCGATAGTTCATGAAGGAATGTCTCTATTATAACTGAAACTAGTCGACTCCAACAATTCACGTACGAATGACTGTGTTATACGTAGTCCGGTCTGGCTGCATTCTGTCATTCAGAGAGAACAAGGGGACTTTTTATAACTATTATCTCATTCGATACCGTTATATATCGCTCCAGTTGTATTATGTTATTTTAATTTTATTATCTGGACAGGAATATTAAGTCCCTCCTTCAGTTCCTGCGAGAAATCCACTATTTAAAGTTTTGTTTTATTCTATTGCACGTTCATTTTGTATTCTCACTTATTGGTCAGCATTAAGCTTCTCCTAGTATTCCCATTACTCTCGGGAATATTGGAACAGCTTCTTGTCTCTCACTCTCTCCATCCTTGCGGGAATCATTAATGACTGACGAGAGATTACGTTTGCACATGGACGCAAGATATTCAGCGGCACTTCTCCTTCGCGCTTTAATTGAATCATTTCCGAGAAGAAAATCACTTAGAGCCTTCGGCGCGTATTGGGTAGGATAGGAAGGTGAGGTTCGAGACAATGAAGGGTGGTAAAGACGAGAGAAAAGGTACGTTGACGATAGCAATTACCTCAATATGTACTCAAGAAAAAGAGCAGTGAAATGAGAGATTCAGTGTTATGTAAAGAATTCCGTTCCACCAACACCAATCTAGCATCCTAAAAAAATCGTAACTATATTGCGCAAGCAGTTTATAGTAAGAGCGGCGCTTATTAGATACCATATCTTGCATGAAGTTAGCCAGTCGATTTTTTATTTAAGTGGATCTATTTAAATGGAATTAATAGCACTTGGTTATTTCTCATTTCTCTTCTTACCTGTCAAATCTTTTTCACGAACCGACGGTTGTACATGAGTAACAGGTAATAGAGGTAACAACGATATTCTTATCAAATTGTTATATACCTTGCAGGTTTGGAGGTTTGGTTACCTCGATATTATTGAAACTCATTCTTTGACTTGAAAGATTTATCTAGTCATTTGGAACTATGATATCTTCTCATAAAAGTATTTAACGTTGTTCGTCGCAAATTAATAATACCTTTCCATTGGTTGCAGCTAGAATTGTCTTGTCTTCATTTCGGCTTGTAAGTTCCGAGAATTTCCTATATTTGTGGGCAGTAATTTAAAATATATATATATATATATATATATATATATATATATATAATATATATATATATATATATATATCTGTTGTGTGTGTGTGTGTGTGTGTGTGTGTGTGTGTGTAAATAAAGGCAAAATCCACGAAGGAAGTGAAACAATGGGGTAAAGCTGCGAGGCCTATCGACTCTCGTCCTCTACTAAGCAGACTGATATAAATATGAAAGTAAGTTTACAAAGAAAGCTCATATAAATGACAGATACGGATGATAAAGGAGAATATGTACCTGTGCCTGTTTTTTTTTTTCTTTCTTTCTTTCTGCATGACTTGATTGGTCTCCAATGGATTGCGGGAATTTAATAGTGATTGGGTTAACAGGCTTTCAGCACTAATTTTTTTTTTCCTGATAGTTTTCATTGATTTCTTTTTATATCAAACGATTGATAATTTACCAACTCTCTCTCTCTCTCTCTCTCTCTCTCTCTCTCTCTCTCTCTCTCTCTTATACTGAATTTCATACCGAACGTCGGCACCAGAATAACTTTGCTACACGAACAGTGCCATGAAATAAATTAAGGATCTCTATTTTATAAAAGTCAACCAGGGAAAAAAATTAAAGGAAAGATGAATCCGTATTTTATCAAGCAGAAGTTAATTATCTTCTACTGAAAAGGATTAAAGCCATCTTTGCCCTTTGAAAAGAACAAATGGCGCTCTAACCTCCAATTATTACTAAGGGGGATTCGAGTGGAATGGGAGACAAATAGAACTTTATTTTTATGCCAATTTAATTTTCTTTCTCTTGGCTGCACGTTTCATGGATAATTGAATTGATTCCTGCGATGGGGAATAATAGATGACAAAAGAGGTTAATGTAAAGAGTTTCTTTCAGGAAGAAAGCAATAACAGAAACATTTCGACAGAAGTCTACAAATCTGAATTGATCCATTTTGAATTATCAGCTACCCGCATTCATTTCTCCACCATCCATATTAACTTCTTTTCCTCCGTCCCCCCAATATTCATAAACAATGTGACAGCCCCAGAGAGAGAGAGAGAGAGAGAGAGAGAGAGAGAGAGAGAGAGATATGAGCATACTAATATTATTCGGTATGAGATGGTGGCACAAGAGAATGGTAAACGGGTAATCACAACGAGTGGTTTTCGTTATCGTTACAATTAATTTCAATTATTTTTACAGGATTTTTATTTTCTTCGAGTCACGTTATTTCCTGTTATTTGTAGTTATAATTGTTATTACTAATCACCATCATGTGACTTAGCCTCTTATTTTCTTGACTTTCTGTAGATTATGTTCTCTAATAATGATTGGTCATATCCATGATTATTCGATATCGATATTTCATATTTTATCTTTATCGAATTTCCTTCTTATTTAGATGTTTTAACTTCTGGCTCCAAATATTTATGCTATAATGACCGTTTATTTATTTAATTTTTGAACACTTAATGTATGTTCCTTAATTTGCATACCTCGTGTGGCATTGTTTTGTAGTCTGATGGTCTCTTTTTTCGTGAATGAAATTTGTTGCAGCTCTGTTTCAGGCCGCAATCTTTTGGCTTTTATAGTGTTCCTCGATTTCCGAGTGTCTTGTGTTATCCTTAAAATTGCTAAAGTATATGTTAATGGGGGGATTCCCCCTCCATTATTCATAAGGTAAGCGTGAGACAAGCGGAAGGCAAACCCACACACAGCATTACTCACACAGCCTCCTCTCTCTCTCTCTCTCTCTCTCTCTCGGCAATTCCCCTCTCTCTCTCTCTCTCTCTCTCTCTCTCTCTCTCTCTCTCCACCTCTTTCTCTCCATTCTAACAGGTAATGAAAATGAGAGAGTTGCGTCATAACATTAACGTTTATTAACAACGAATAAATAAATCAATCAATCAAGTAATCCAGTCTTACAGACTAACCCAAAAAACCCCGAAACAGTACATTGTCTAGTCACCAAAAAAAGTCTACACCCCTCTGGGAATTCTTTGTCCCCCGGCATTCCAGAAGTACCAGAATCGTCTGTTTCAAAGACACGAGAAACACACTCGTTAGCAAACATAAGTTTAAAGACAAAGTTAACAAAATGGAACATCTTACAAGATATCAAACAAGCCATCCATTTGGCTAAAGTAACTCAACACTCACCCAAACAGCCGAACACTAAAACACTATGTCACAAAAACTCCCCCGGCGAACGCCACGGCATCTTTGCCTGTGACTTGAAGCCCTCTGTCAAAATCCTCCCATAGGCTTGGGTATGACACTCTTTTAACAGAAAGAGGCGCACACGCACATACGAACACACAGTTCGATAGCGCCTCAGGTTCTAGCTGCATCCAGTTTCACAAAGGCACTTTGAGAAGAGTTCGTAAACTGTCGTGCATTGACTTGTTGAACTAAGCATTTTTATCTCACGCCACCCCTAGAAACTCATTGTTCAGCTACTCTCGGGTCGTTACCTCTACACTGTTCTCCACATTCCATAGGTCACTGAGAACACATGGACAATATATTATTAATCAAAAACCCTAGGCCTTGCATATATATTCTGTTTATTTTCTGATCAATGTTTGATATCCTTCTTATGGCTTCAGCCTCGTTTTTGAAGGTTTACAACTTGTCAGTGTATTGCCACTAAATCATGTAACGTGGTTCGGTACACGCGAAATAAAGAGTGTTAAACGATAGATATTAAAAAAAAAATAATTAGGAGCAATGGAAGTTAAGTCGTGTCTATAACTATATTTAGGAGATTCACGCCAGCAATCTAGTATGGGGATGAATTAAGTCCGCTACTGCTACGATTTTCCTTTCGTGCCTGGTGTGCGCGGTCATCACCCAGCAACGATGACGTCATTATTCATCTCTGTAAAAAAAAAAAAAAAAAAAAAAAAAAAAAAACAATTTGAAGACGGTTAGAAAATTTTACTCCTTGTCGAGTCCGAGAGCTGTCATTATTGTGACTGTTATTTTCATTATTCTCATTACAAACTACCACAGGCCTGCTATTTACCGATAATTCTATTTATAATGTGCCGCATGGCTTTTATCATTCCTTCAGTAGGAGATCTTTGAATTATATTTATTCCAGTTGTGGAGTTTCCTCTTTTTGGATGCGGTTTTTGAGCGTCTCCATGTAGTAGTCAAAGGACATTGCTAAGATTTTCATTTCTTCATTCTATTGCTAGCTAGGGCAAGGTTATAAAAATGTCCATATTGATGCCTTCTACGAACAACAAATTATTTCCACAAAAAATTAACACAAGCGTATCAGTATGATCATAAGTATAATGTATTGCGTCGCTTTTTTCTTACTCGGCGAGTAAGCCTACAAACTACTCAGTTGTTGATTGTTTGGGGTGTGTGTAGGAAAGGTCTTAAAAAGGTCTGAAAAGGTTTTTTCGCAGTGAGTTAAAGATACAGTAATTTACGATAGGATGTTCATGATTTATTTGTTATATTGAAATTGCAAAAAATGAATAAAGTGCATATTAAACAGTACAGAAAAATTATTTCTAATAAAATATATGATTTCTTTTTTTCTCGTTGGTGAAACAATTATATGGTACGTCCACTCATAACTGAGAATATATGAATGTGTTTAATTTGTGTCCTTTCTATTTGAACCTTGTTGTTAGTGTGAGTTAGTACTGATTATGAGTATTAATTACGAAGACCACTGCACGTTAAGTTAGGAATGTAATGTTTGCAACTTATGTGTCAATGAAAAATCTTTTTCTTTTATTTTTGTAATGATACTTAGTTGGAGCGCTCCGGATCAAAATGATAATGCACTTTGAATAAATGACATTTGACAAACGCTCGCGATTCATCCGTCCAAAATTGGAAGGAGTTTGGAGGAGAGGAGTTATGGCCGCTATTCATCGTTGTCAGATTGATGAAAAGGAAGCGCTTCGATTCAGAGTGAAAGGGAAGTCAGGACGAGGACAGAAGCAAATGGAGACGGACGTTAGACGCTCCTTCCTGGCCCACTTTAATTGGGGTCATTTCCAGTTTGGGTGTCATTTTCAAGATGGACCTCTACACACACACACACACACACACACACACACACACACACACACACACACACACACACATATATATATATATATTATATATATATATATATAATATATACATATATATATATATATATATATATATATATATATATATATATATATATATACACATATATATATATATATTTGTGTGTGTGTGTGTGTACGTGCGTGTGTGTGTGTCCATGCGTAGAGAGAGAGAGAGTTTTATTTTGTCATATTAAAAATTCTAATGGTGGGTAAGAGTAGGCTATAGTTGGTATATCGGAGGAAACTACTACTCTTGTAATCTCTTTTATATTCAAAATCTGTTGTGTGGGAAGGCTTTCATTTCGTGATTTCAATTGTTTTGGGGAAGAATCTTTTGACAGCCGGCGTGTTGTTCGCCTCTCCTTTTCATCTCCGTAGTACCCTTCATAATTCTTCATCTCATGTTGAAAGGAAAGTCATTAAAATAAGGAGGCTCTCTCTCTCTCTCTCTCTCTCTCTCTCTCTCTCTCTCTCTCTCTCTCTCTCTATAATTTCGCTCTCACTCTCATATTTTGACGTGCATCGTATACTAGCGCTATATTAACAATCATGTCGCTCACTTCTTCACTACCATGCTTAAGGTACTTCATGTATGAAATCAATTTACTGTTTTAACAAGTCTCAGTAATTTATTATTTTAGATACTTCTCATTAATTTGTTATTTTAAAACAGCTTTTTAAATAATTATTTTGACAACATGTATTCGTTGAATCAAAGCGCGGTCATGTGTGTTTGACTTTGGTATCCTGATAAGTAAATGGATGTTGTATATATTTTTAACTATGACATGTAGAATAACCATTGTAAAATGGAAATAAAGTTTTGATTAGATTCAATTTGATCTCTCTCTATCTCTCTCTCCTTCTCCACTTATGTTTCCTTTTCTAAAAGCACCTTATACACAATAGAATATGCAAATCAGTTTTGCTGTAGGCGGTAGGATTAGCAGGGAGTATAAGTTAAATTGTCTGAACTCCGTTTTCTCTCGCACACATTCACAGACGTCATGTTCAAGGAAAGCTCTCCCTGATAAAACGACTTAAAATCGGTCAGATATTGTGCGATCTTGCGGTGAAGCGAGTAGGAATGATGTTTTGTTAGTTTTTGATTTTTCTTTAAAAGAAAACTATTAGGTGGCTATTTCGCTGCCCGTCCGCACTTTTTCCGTCCGCACTTTTTCTTAAAAATCAAATTGCACCCCTCAGGCCTCATTATTATTTTCTGTTATTTATTTAAGGTTAAAGTTAGCCATGATCGTGCATCTGGCAACGCTATATGTAGTTGCCAACAACACAGGGCATCACTTGGCGGTGGCTGAAAGTTTCATAGGCCGCGGCTGAGTTTCATACAGCATGTAAGCTGTATAGAACACTCGATTGCGCCGGAGAAACTTGGGCGCATTTTTGACTAGTATGCTTTGCGTCTAACATACTTAGCTATTTTTTCTCCTGGCCTTTACTCTTTGTTATTATAATTTCTTTTATTCATCACTCTTGTTATGTTTTCATTTCTTCACTCGTCGTTCCTATATTCTCTCCCGTTCTTCAGCCCTTGTTCTTATATTTCTTCGAAGTGATAATTGTTCAGCGTGACTGTGTTCTTGACTGCAAAGTGTTTAAAGAATAGGTGAGGAAATCGTGTCTTCTGTAAATTAAGGGATATTAAAAGTATACAGTACGTTCCGTGTAATTATCAAAGCGTGATGTGCGTATATATATATATAATATATATATATATATATATATATATATATATATTATATATGTATATATATATATATAAATATGTCTGACTCACATAAAAATCGAACCTAGGTCTTTCAATTGAAAGGAAAAGCAGTGGTAATTGAACCACACAGGTCATAAAAGAAGTGTAGCACCTTTGCCGTTCAAAAATTTCTTTCTTCGTTCTCTCAGGAGAATGAGTGATGATTAATATAAATATATATATATATATATATATATATATATATATATATATATGAAATATATATATATTTATTTATTTGTGTGTGTGTGCGTGTTTGTATTTATTTGTTCATTACTTATTTATTTATATATATATATATATATATATAGATATCTATATTATATATCTATAATATATAATATATATTTAATGATATTATATATATATACATATATGTTACGATGGTCAAAATGACCCCGTCTAAATAACATGAGAAAATTTCCTAACTGGAAAGCATAACCTACCTTCATGGTCCATATGACTGTCATCTAAGTAGCTAGCTGAAAATCAATTATTAAAACTCTAGGTGAATTTAAACCTCCGCTATTACCATCTTTATTTCCCAAAATAGCTAACATGAAAATGGAATAAAATGAGTTGAAGAACATCCCAACTAATTACCTGCGCGCGAAAGGTATTTAAGGGTGAGAGGAGACATGAACTTTTAGCCTCTCGCGGTGGTGTAGTAGGTAAAGCTTCACTGACGTTCCTGGATTTGAAAGGATCCATGGGTTCGCGCCCTGGTCCAGGCAAGTCTATTATCGAGAAAAATAAAATTCCTTCGGTTAAGCTATATGAAAATATATTAATTCCGAGGTAGAGCGAATTAGATATTAAAGGACATTGTAGCTCGATATATGTATATGAATCACGGAAATGTGATATGACTTATAGATTGGCTACGTGCTGTCAAAAGCACTACAAACGCTACCGGAGTCGAGGTGGGTTGATGTTGTCTCCAAACCAACTAATTACCTGCGCGCGAAAGGTATTTAAGGGTTAGAGGCGACATGAACTTTTAGCCTCTCGCGGGGGTGGTGTAGTAGGTAAAGGTAAAGTGTTCCTGGATTTGAAAGGATCCATGGGTTCGCGCCCTGGTCCAGGCAAGTCTGTTATCGAGAAAAAATTCCCCTTCGTTTTTAAGCATAGAGGAAAATATATTAATTCCGAGGTACAGCGAATTAGATATTAAAGGACATTGTAGCTCGATATATTTTTATATATATATATATATATATATATATATATATATATATGTATAGATAGATGATAATATATGTATATATTGTATATATATATATATATATATATATATATGATATATATATATATATATATATATAGATATTAATATATAGATAGATATAGATATAGATATAGATATATATATATATATATATATATATATATATATATATATATATATATATATATATATATATATATTTTATTCTTCTAAAAGGGGCGATTAATGTAAAAAACAAGGCAAAAGTAACCACCTTGTTCATGATTTAAAAAAAAGGGCGTCAAGGTCACCTTTCACAGAAAGAAAACGCTGAATGACGGGAAATTGCGTTTGGGAATTCTTTTATCTGCTGTGGGACACTCTTGATCTGTTTTGGGACTTTCTTTTATATGGTTGGGGATTTCACCTACTTGCTCATAAAACTTTTCCCCTCTTTGAGACATGTTAGTTTCCTTTGTGAATGCCTCCTACAGACACCATTCAAAATTCGGTGATGTGTAAAGGTTGAGGAAAATTCAGTGGTACCGAAGGTTGAAGTCGAAATGTGCTGCAAGTGTCGTATAGGTTGTGCATTTTTGTGAGTGTACATAGCTTGTGTTAATGTATTTTTCCGTTGTGGATACTTCCTCGTCTTTCAGCACATGAAATATTCGTTGATATACGCATAAGAGGTTATTTCATACTCAGATTTTGTGTGCTGGAGTAAAATACAATTATATCGTAATATGTAAAAACATATTTATACGTAAATAGGGAACTTACTTAAAACTCTCCAACGGAAATACGAGGGAGGTAGTACGTACCAAAGGGCTTAGGTAAATTAGATGGGAAACTCAAAGTTTTAATATTTTTTAGAATTCTAACTTATAGCTGAATCCTACATTATCTGTAACGGACGCATTTTTGGCATGGAAATTGACTGAAATTTACTTTCGACTCATGGCAAGTCCTTTGCAATTATTCTTGTCGAATCCATAATTTATATTAACGTGTTAATATTAGAATTTGCAAAGTATTCAAAAGTCGGAGCTAATATTGAAGGCGTATTTCCCGAGATGCCTGAATTTATGAGGTTTAATCCGTCTTTGAATTCTCCTTTTGTGGCTTAATTGACCTTAATATATGCTTAATATTCGCTTACTTATTACCTTAATATATGTGGATCCCCTTTTTAAGATTTTATTAAATCTTTACAAGCAATGACTAAAAAGGCATACGCCGTTTATGCCCAGCGCATGGTATTATTAAGAGTTGGATATCGCAACTGGCTCGGTCTGGTTAATCCTTCAGATTCCTATGCTCGAGGTATAGAATCGCAGATATTCACATTTTTTGAAATTAGTGCTTCATGCAAATGGAAGTCAGAACTACCAAGTCGATTAGTTTATCTGCTAATGTACCTTATTACGGAGCGGACTTTTCATGAGAACATTTATTTTTCTGTTTTACCTGAGGCACTATGTTTTGCTTTGAGTTTTTCTATGACCAAGCCCTTCCAAAATTTGTTGAAAGGTTAACTTTCGGCTGATAGAGTGAATTATGACGGCGTGCATCGTGTCTTTTTTTTTTTCGTTTTTTATCAGTCTTTATCATTACTGAGTTTGTTATTTCTGCTTGCTTGTATGTGCGGGATGCGTGTATTTCTGGTTACATTTTTCGTATGTATTGAGCATTGACATCCACAAAATGAAAATATTTGTTGTTGTACTTAATTATGCAAGGCAATTAAATGCTTTTGGCATGTTTTGATGGCTTACCCTCACAGGCGGAATAAATAGCATTTTCTATTTTATGTAAACTATGGGAAGAAGAAAATGATGTCGTTGTTAATCTTACCCAATGCCCCCCCCCCCCCCCCTCTCTCTCTCTCTCTCTCTCTCTCTCTCTCTCTGCAAACAGACCATTTCGTTGTTCTAAATCTTCCAAGATAGACATTTTTTGCGGTCTGCGCGCCATTGTACCGTCAAGTCCTGATCCTCTTTTTTAAATACGGCCGAAGTTTTTTTTTTTTTTTTTTTTTTTTTTTTTTTTTTTTGGGGGGGGGGGGGGGGGTTTTTTGGGGGGGGGGGGGGGGGGGGAGACGGCTTGCGTGATGTCGTCGTTTGAGGGATTTACATTTCTCTTAACCTCCTTTGAAAAAGATTAATGACAGTATTTTACAACATCCGTGAGTGATAGTCATATTTTATAACAAAGCTTTCGTTTACACAGTGCTTTATTCTATTTTTTAAATCCCCCCCCCCATCCCCCCCCCCCCTTTAGTTTTCTATATAAAAAAAAGACTATTGGGATGCCTTTGTCTGTCCGTCCGCACTTTGCTGTCCGTCCTCAGGTCTTACCTACTGAGGTTAGAAGGCTACAAATTGGTATGTTGATCATCCACCCTTCATAATCAAACCCACCAAATTGCAGACCTCTACTCAAGTAGTTATTTTTTTTTTATTTAAGGTTAAAGTTAGCCATGATCGTGCGTCTGGCAACGATGTAGGCCAAGCTACCACCGGGCCGTGGCGGAAAGTTTCAGCGCATTTTTTTTCCCTTGTTTAATATAGGTGAGTCTCCAGTAATGTTTGCGTCGTGAATCATGCAATTAGTTTTTCGTAAGTGAGGTTATTGGCTTTACGCGCTTGTTTATATTTGCTCTTTCACCTCTTAGTTGTGTTTTGCACCCTAGCATCCTTTACCTGTTGGGATCAGCTCTCGCTTTATCTACCATTTTGAAGGATATTTTACTGGAAATTTCCTGCATGAAACGTAAATTAGTTTGAAATGTATAACAGTTCCAAGGTCTTTAAACTAGACCTGCCGCACGCCTCTGAATCATGAATTCATGATCAAGTATCATGCAATGATGTAACGATAGTTTTGTTTGTTTCCTCTTGGTTATTATCTGTTAACCGGCTGAAAGAACTGTTGGCAAGAGGAAAGGTGTCACGAGTTAATACGGATTGCTCTTTAATTTGGGGAAGGAAATTCAGTTGCCTAGTATGAATATGGTAGAATAGTTATAAAATCTCCTGTTCTGCTAAAATCTGTGGCTGTACAGAAAATAGATTTCATACATTACTTTTAGTTTTCTGTAAGAAAGAAAACTATTGAGAAGGCTTTGTCTGTTCGCCTTTCTGTCCGCCCTAATATCTTAAGACCTACTGAGGCTAGAAGGCTGCAAATTGGTATATTGATCATCCACCCTCCAATCATCATTCCAAAATGAAGCCAATTAGCCTCAGTAGTTTTTATTTTATTTATGCTTAAAGTTTGTTATGATCAGACAACTGGATTGCGACGAAGTTTTACTTGATTCTATTTTTATTTATTTTTGTCTGGTCAATATTCGTGCTTCATTGATAGTAAGAAATACTCAGAAGTCATAAGAGCATGTTCACTAATACAAAATCTCACAAGCCAATTAAAGGTACAGAAATCCTCGGAGTAAACATAGGTTGGTCTAATGAGCCGGGACATGGGGAGGGAAGGGGTGGAGCGGTTCCCGAGGAGGAGCTGTGATAGTCTTCAAAATGTATGTCAAATTCCATAGAGTATGGGGATGACGTTAATACCCTCGGAGGGTTATAGAGACGACGTAGGCGAGCATGAGTGGAATAAGGGCTCTGGGGTGTTTGGGGTGTGGGGCAAGGGGGTGAGGTATTTTCTCCTAAGCTTTATTCGTGGAAGTGCTTATTCTCTTATTATCTTAGATTGATTACTCCCTCCTTGCATTATGTAAGTGTATCGTCGAAATGCAAATGTTTTCATAATAAGTAGATAAGGATCCCAGCTCAGTGTTCTTTGCTTTGCTGTTCGTGGTTATCTAAATGTATGTATATATATATATATATATATATATATATATATATATATATATATATATATACATATATATATGTGTGTGTGTGTGTGTGTGTGTGTGTGTGTGATTTTCCATCAAGAAGGGTGCACCACCTTTTACTTGTACTTTTTGTAAAGCATATTTTTCGATTGGTTGACACGAATTCCAATTTTTTCATGTAGAAGGTAGTGTGAATAAGACAAATATGATCTCTCTTCAAACGTAGGTGTCGATTGTCTAAATTTTTTTCTTTTCGTCATTTATTCTTACACTGTACTTTCTTCCTTAGATCTGTTTTCAAATTCATCAGTTCCTGAAGTTAATTGGATTAGGGAGATGGCTTTCATTATATAACTTTTAAACCTTCACTTTTGATATTCCGTGAATGTCATTTTTAGATGGAGGCTAATTCAATAACTGTTCGGGAGTTTTCCAAAATAATGAATATTTGATGTGCTGCAATCTTTTTACAAAATGGTTTACGCGTTGTTGAAACTCTGATTGTAAAATCAATACAAACTAACACATCAGTTGCAGACAGGCAGACACACACACATAAACATATATCCAATGTATCACGAATGAACACGTGCTTGAGAATATCCTTAAATCCACGGTAGAAAGGTGAGTGATACTGGGGACTGGAACAAGTAATTTCGCAGTATATTGCTACATTCTCAAGTTCACACTGAATCAAAAAGAGGTTGAGAGACTTATTTATGCAAAGGGAGGATGGGGTTACAATTGGTTAATTTTGGTGGAATGTTCTTTGAGAAAAAAGAATTGGAAAGGTGATCAAGAACTAATCCAAAGTGGAGATTTATATTCCTCGTTGACGTGGCTTCAATAAAAATGACTCCAACAAAGTCCTTACCTTTGATCAATTGTCCTGTGGGATTATCGATGCCTTATTCCAGTTAATGGAATGGACTGTCTTAAGCCACAGTTCCATTATTCGTTAAGCCTCTCTAAATGGCATATTTGAGCTGTGAGCATTGTATTTTAATACCTTTTGAAGTTTGACTTACATCAATCTTATTACATTCTTTGCAAGCAGTACCATATACAACATTGTTTGAATTGGACAAGCTATTTTTAATTAGTTAATTTCTCAAAATATTATTATATTTAAATACTAAGTTGATATCAATAGTTTTTAAAATGGGTACAGCAGGAAAAAAATTAGGATGAAATGGTACACAGAGAATATCTTTAATTCTTTGTTAATATTAGCTGGGATTATTAATACGTTCTTTTTTGCTTTTATTTTTTTACAAAAGTCCAAAAAAATATGGAGGGTAACATAATGAATCTCCTATTTTATCAATAATTTAAAACTCATCCTGAGTTTTTAGCATTTTTTTATATAGAAGAGATTAAAAATGTTAGTCCATTCCCGGAATTAATACTCAGTGAATATGGTTTTGTAAGTGAAAAAAAAAACATATTTATACAGTAATCCCTAGTTTATCATAACATATTTATCTGAGTTTGAGTTTCTTTTTTACCTCATCGCTTGCTAGGATGCTCAAAATGAAGTTAACTTGAATAAGAGTGGCCGAAAATATGTCATCCCGAATGTAATTTCAACTGGCAGAGACACTGAGAAAACGACGCCGTAAATTTAAGTGGAATTTAATAGCGTTGCTGATCTGAATATCTTGTATGTGCTCTCCGTCTTAAAGAGTAGAGGTGAAAAATTGTTATCATTGAAATTCTCTCTCTCTCTCTCTCTCTCTCTCTCTCTCTCTCTCTCTCTCTCTCTCTCTCTCTCTCTCTCATGACTGGAACAGTGTTATGCACGTGAATGCTGCCTGGGTACAAATAGATTTGGGATGTTGAATCGCTATATCTTCGAGGCACTCTCGCCCCAGTTGTGCGTTATTTTTTAAGAAAGTTCTTTGTGTTCTCATAGCATCCAGTAGCTACCTCCTTGTTCAAAAACTCTCTCACACTTGGTGTCACCAGCTGTTGTCAGTTAGTATATTCCGAATTCAACCATTGGAAAAACGGTCTGGCTTAATTCTCGAGCCAATTGGGATTGCATTATTGAAGCATGCCAAGCATTGACATTTCACATGGCATTTAAGATCCAGATCCCAAAAAGCTAAATGAAATGCTGATGGCTATTTTAGTAAGATGTGCCCCTAGAAAGGTAATTAAATTCAAGAACGATGACCAGCCATAGTTTGATGATACATGTAGACGAGCTTACCATGATAGAAAGACCAAATTCAACACCTGGAGAAGAAATCGTTTGCATGAAAATTACACCATTTTTGTTCAGTCTTGTAGTGCTGTGAATAAAATATGTCATATCGCGGAGAGAAATTACAAGATTCTTTAAAGAGGAAACTTGCAGGAATTAGTCACCCTCTTCTGTGGTGAACCAAATTGGCATCATCTCTCTTTGGGTCAGGTTCATCTTCCATTCCTTCACTACTAACAGCTGATCGCAGATTGGTTACTGACCCCAAGGAAAACGCTCAACTGCTACATCAAACTTTTGAAGCTAAGGAGTCAGCTGAGGATGTCCCTCTCTCTTATACTTTTCTTTGTTTAAGAGTAAGTTTCTAGTGGGTGTTCTTGTAAGGTTAGTAGATTTTATACATTTTTATGGCAACGTGTACCTTTGCGTATGAGCCCAAGCTTATAATGCAGTCCTGTGTGTGCTCTGTCCTTCTGCCTCATCATGGAATGTTTGAATCAGGAGTCAGGACTAGATATACTTTGGTGTTGCATGAGTGATAGTAATAGTAGTCATGATGACAAAGGAAAGAAGGTAGGGAGAATACTGTAATTCAGATAATGTAGACTTTTTACCTCTTTCAAATTATTACTCCATGAATAGGTTACCTTTGACAGGAAGGAAGGAAGGAAGGGAGTTGTCAACAATCTTCCTGTGTTTTGATTTGATAGAGACAAAGACATATTCATTGATGCATTTATGCAACAAAATACGCGAATCGTGAATAAAAATACCTCAGACAGTAACCTGTCATATCCATGTGTTTGCAGATTTCCATGATGCCTGGAATGGAGAATGATGGGGTAAGTCTTTCCATGCCATGCTGTGAGTGGCACTGAAGCCAAAATTTGAGCTCATATTTTGTTAGGACCTTCATCATGGCAGACGTGACCGTGGGACTTATAGGAGTAGACTTCCTGAAAGTATAAACAACCTTCTAGTGGACGTAGCATCAAAGCAACTGATCCTGAGAACAACTCCTGTATCATCTCATCAACGTCTGCCCTAACAACCCACCACCACATAGTCACCGCAAAAGCACAGACGACAAACTGGACCCATCGCAGCAGCTCCCCACCACCAGAAATACGTTGACTTCTAAAGAATACCAAGAGGTTTTCAAAAACGACCTGCAAGACGACTTAACCATACCAGCAAAACACAGCATCCATCAGCACATAGAAATGGAAGGCACCCCAATCCACTTACGCTTCAGATGGTTAGCCTTAGAGAAACTTGCCTAATCCAAACAAGTGTTCAAGGAAATGTAGATTGCAGGATTATGCCAAAAATCCCCCAGCACATAGGCATCCCCCTTCACATGGTACAGAAACCCGATAAAACATGGCGCCTGTGTGGAGACTACTGGTGGCTAAACGTCAAAACAAAGCCAGACAGATACCCGTTGCTGAACATAGCTGATATAAGCAACGTTTGTGGTCTACGTGGAAGACATCCTCATATTTAGCTCCAACCTCAACAGCAACATCTGAAGGACATCAAAAGGGTGCTGCAAATAATTGAAGAAAATGGACTCATAATAAGGAAAGGCAAGTCTGAATGGGCAAAGAAAACAATGGAATTCCTGGGATATCAAGTAAGGCCAGATGGCATTAATTAAACCTATACCAGAGAAAGTGATAGCAATTACGAACTTCTCAAAACCAACAACAATTACAGCAGCACAAGAATTTTCAGGACTAATTAACTATTATGAAAGATTTATCCTAAATAATGCTAAAATCGTGAGTCTAATCTACAAATGCTTACAAGGAAAACCAAAAAAAAAAAAAATAAATAAATAAATTGGTTAGAAGATCAAGATAATAATGCATTTCTTTCAACAAAACAATCAATAACCTCTGAAACCACATTAATAGGAGAGTTCCACATAACAAACCACCGACTCGCCAACATCATATCGACATAGAAGGACCTCTACCCGCCCCCAATTGGTACAAATACCTGTTAATATTATCAACAGAAATACCAGGTGGTCCAAAACAATACCGATATGGAACAGACAGCAGAGAGTAGTGTGAAAGCTCTCATTGGATGGGTCAGCAGACAGAGTCCCGCACACAATGGCCTAAAGCTAACGGCATCATCAAAAGGCTACACCAGTCGTTGAAAGTATCACTCAGAGCTACCTGGGGCATTACTAGGCCTGAGAATGACACCACACGTGGTATCCAACACACCTCCAGCAGAAGCCCTGTACAGCCAATTATTAACATTGCTGACAGGCCTCTTCCAAATTCCAACAGGCCCAGCATCCCCGTCCAACATCCTTAAAGCATTAGAACGGATAATGCCAGCCAAAACTACTTACCACACGGCTAAATGTACGTCCCTAGCAAACTGCAGAACGCAAAATATGTATTCACAAATAAACACAGACAGAAATCCCCCTCTCCCCAACCTACTTGGGACTATACAGTGGCTTCCAGAGAAGAAACGAGGCCTACCACATGACAGTGGACGGTAAAACTTCATGGGGTCTCCATCCGCTGCCGAAAGCAGCATACCTCCCACACACCAACGTCGATCGTTGGCCTCTCCGGGGGGAGGGGGGGGGGTGGGGGGAGTGGGGGGCGCGCGCGAGTCCCGTAGGATCCCACGTAGACTTGCTCACACCATCCATCTCACCTGGCTGGCTAATCTCACATCAAGCATCTCTGTGCACCAAACACGAGTATGCAAGAAATAGCATACGTCACGCATCTCTTGCACAAATGTTATCATTCTTAATAGCGTTCTGTTAAATGTTATTATTAACACTTGCATCACAGTGTCAAAATTTCAGCTATGTGTATCATAATTTCATTCGTATCTTGTACATCGATTTATATACATTTTTCCATCCTTTAACAAACACAGCTGGTTGTCCTATGACCTTTGTTTGTTCGCTTTATGTCAGTCACTACATTTCTGCTCATAAGCGCTATTGACCTGTCTGTCTGTTTGCTGTCTGAATAAATCAATAAGTTTGTACAAGCATCTTCTTACTCACGCCTTCGCTGCAAAGGCATGTATTTTACAGTTATACTGAATTTTGCAGTGGGCATCATATATTTAATTTTGGAGGAACTTATCATTAGAATTAGGCTGTATTCACTGACTTGCATCTATCACATATTACAGTGTTCAGATATAAATAGCCGTTATTATCTAATCATTCGTGAACTTTTAACGCCTTAGTTTGATATTAAG
>NC_087202.1:56800648-56802150 GCF_015104395.2 Macrobrachium nipponense | reverse complement strand
TATACATATGATATAAGTAATTTCTTCAGCCTAATTCAACTGTAACCAAGATGTCTGAAAGTAGCATGGAAAATTGAATTTTCTATCCTATGGAAATTCAACTCCATCAAGGAGATATTTCCTACAGGCGCTTGGCGGTGACCTTGGTTTTAATAGGTAAAAACCTAGCTGCCGTGCAAAGCTCAGATTTAAAAGTCATAAGTGATTAGTTTGTTGGAATATACAACTCAGAGAGAGAGAGAGAGAGAGAGAGAGAGAGAGAGAGAGAGTCCGTTATAGTTCAGCGGATCCCTAAAAAAAAAAAAAAAAAAAAAACATTCTTGCCTGATGCTGTAATAAAGAGCAAAATGGAATTCACGAAACTCCATAAGAGCAAGGAAATGATTCGAGTGGTCGACTGAGTGCTGCGTTAAGCCGTGAGGAGGAAGGCTTAACGCATCCAGAGGAAGAGAAGTAGGAGGGGCAGGAGTTAGGGGTGGGTGAGGAGTTCGGGACGGGATTTACAATTTCTGAAGTCTTGGAGGAGGAGAGGTGATGTTTCGTCGGGGGAAAAAAGGAAACAGAGTTCAGATAATATCCAAAAGGTGCAAAGCAAAAATTTATAAACCAACCGTCCTCTTCGTCGTTATCCATAGGCTTTAAGAGACTGGTATTCGTTGGGAAAAGAAGACATCTATTTCTTTTCAGTCAATAACACGGGTTCCCTCCCATTTCTTTTAGAGGTTTCAATTTCGAGTAAGGGCAAAAGAAAAATACTAATTTCCTAGCGTAAAAGTGTGTGTGACACGACGATACCCATCATCCTAGGCAACGTGGAATAAGCATTTGGGGTGGTTACTCTTGGTGTTAACACCCTGTACAGCACAGGCGTTAATTCAAATCAGTCTGTGTCGCATAGCCCAGACGACAATTGAATAAGTGAACTCGCCTTATATTTAAGTAAAAAGGCAGTGGTAATAATCACATCTGTGGATAACTGAACGATTTTGCTTATAGGTGAGAGGACTACAGTATGAACTGACTATGATGATATGTGTTAGCGTTGTTTCAACGGTAAATTGTTTTAAAATGGTTTGGCACAAAGTACACATGCGATAAAAATGGCATTAAGATTCACTAGAAGTAAATTGCAAACGACAAAGCTGGAATTTATGTATATATAATGTAGCATGCTTAGGAGATATCAATGTAGTTAGTTGGGGTTGTCGTAAAGGAATAAAAAAAAGCAAATGAACGGTGGGATGCAACTATAATCGTCTTCAAGGGCAAATGGGATGAATTACTAGTAACAAAGCTACTGACATAAAAAAGGAAAGATAAACAATCAAGTCAAAGTGAATTTAAAGCAGGTACCATTAGAAGAAATCCCGAGAGAAAGATTTGTCCATTAGCTTTTAGACAGGCGTGAGGAACGGGGATGACAAAACATAAAACGGGAACTGTTTCTGTCTTTAAATGTTCTGCTGACGACAACGATTTTGGAAGAATAGTACAACCAAATC
>NC_087202.1:56778148-56798148 GCF_015104395.2 Macrobrachium nipponense | reverse complement strand
TATATATATATATATATATATATAGTTACGAAGTGCCAAGTATCTGGTTACTACGCTTACCATTCATTTATTGTTACCTCACAAAAGCCAGACACCTGATCCCTCATCACAGGTATTAAACGACTGAATACTCTATAAAGGCAACAGTGATCCCTTAACAACTTGCCAGTATTGCAGAAAATCAGACTAAGTTCATCAAAAACAGGTGTGAGGTAGTCTTGTAAGTAATTAAATTAATCAAAGGGCATCACTCCATCAACTTTAAAAGTCTAAGTATTTCCCTGATTTCAGAAGTCTCAGTACTTCCCTGGTTCTAAGTCACTTCAAGAAGTAAATTGAAGGAAAGCAGATTAATCACCACTCTATGGTTTTTTTTTTTTTGACCTAACATAATCATAATATGCAAATATACTGGTATAAAATAAAACACCTATATTTTAAAAAATTTTAAATACAAAAATGTATTTTTAAACTCAAAATTTATAAGTGAAATTCACAATATCAGGGAAAATTACCGTTACTTGAAAACAAATTAAGTTTAATTAATTCTTGAATCAATTAAGTAAAATTAAATCAAAATTAATTTATCACAAAATTCAAGAAAATTAATTCAATCAAAATTCAAAAGTGTTAGGCAATAATTGAAAATTTGAAATTAATTCACAAGTGCTAAACAATAATAAAACTTGAAAAGAATTCTAAGTAAATGCAATTTAATTCACAAGTGTTAAATTTAATTACATGTGCAATGATTAAGCAATGAAAATAACTGTCAATTAAATTTTGAATGTAAATGAAAATATAGAAAAATGTGGACAGTATCAAAAATAAAAAGGCACCACTTCAACAAGAAAATGAAAAAACGAACAAAATGAAACAAACACAAAACACAAAATTTGCCATGTGTAAAAGTGGGTAAATCTTTTCACTCAAGACATTGTAACCATCAGTTTTTACCAAACCACTGTTCCTATCCGTTATTAGTTATCTAACCACTGTTCCTATCCGTTATTAGTTTCTTATCAAACCATCATAACCATTAGATATTAGTTGCAACTAATAAAAATATAACACACTTTACCTTTTTTGGTTTTTTTTTTTATAGACCAACCTTCTTTCTTTGCTGCAGTCTTGTTTTATACACTTTCACAAAAACCAGGCGCCGTTACAACAATGTTTGTTCAGATTCCACAAAAAACACAATTTAACACTAAATGAACTCTAAGAAATATCAAATATGAAATTCTCAAGTTACGAGTGACCAATTTATGTTACATTAATATAATCTCAAGGATGTCGAGAGAGAGAGAGAGAGAGAGAGAGAGAGAGAGAGAGAGAGAGAGAGAGAGATGTTACCGCCTCGAGAATCTAAGATCTAATGAAATTCTTCTCCCTTGCGGAAACTGGACTGAGGAGATGACACAAAACGTGTTTGGCACAAATGCTTCCAGAAGCTTCGAAATCTTACACAATTTTACATAAAAAATGTGTAATCTGCACGTGGCACTCGGCAAAGACATACACGTATGGTACAATTCTGTTGAAAAAAAGACATGTACTCTATTCAATCGACTGAAGCAGAAGGCCTTATCTTACTTGATGACAGATTCTCAAGACGCAAATGAAGTCTTGAGCTCGCTTATCAAACGTTGTTGGACAGATTAGGAAAGCAAACGGAGATCTCTCAGTTCCTCTAATCTCAATGCGCTGACATAATAGGGAAACAATCGTAGTTTCGAACGGACAAAGAAAATCTCTCTATTTATACATTCTACGTTATATATTCTTTTACGTTATGTAATGCAAAATCTGAACACACATTTCAAAACATCCTATCTCTAAGCTATCTAGGAATCTGAAAAAATGTTGCACAATTCTACATAACATTTTATACAGTCACAGAGGAGATATATGGATTTTGAAAGCAGCAATATATTATATATATATATATATATATATTTTTATATATATATATATATATATATATATATATATATATATATATATTGGAAAATTGCATTTAGAGCCAGATCCTCCTTGGAGAATTTCATTTCTCCTGCTTTATATTGTTATTTTATATGTCCATTAGTTTCCATAAATCAATTATGTCACCCTCAGCCGCCATTGCCCTTGGGTTTCTTATGTGCATAGATTCTCAGAACAGATGTAATATACATTGTGCGTATACAAGTGCGCCAAGCAATGCACTAAAATAAACATCTACCGAAATCGTTTTATAGTTACTAATTCAAAACACTCCAAAAGGGCACACTATAAGACAAGACTCAAATGGCATTATAAAAACTTCAAAGCGAACAAAAATTAAAAGTCAACGGAAAATGACATCCTCTTGGGAGAAATGCAACTAAAGTGTTAAAGGAAAAGAAAAGACAACACTTGGTAAAAGCCATTTCGAAACGGCAAAAGTTTGTGGAGTCAAAAGTCTTAATTAGGCCAAAGTCTTCTCGCAATAAACTTGCAGCAAGCAAAAAATAATTCCAAAGATCAAAATGGAAACCAATTAACCTATTCACACAAAGTCGAGGAAAAATTCAAAAATCTATGAAGGAAAAAACAATGGGCACAAAAAGCTTCCTCACTGTCAGCCAGCGTGCGTGATGGCACAAAAAAAATTATTATTAATAATAATAATAAGCGTAATATAACATGAAGGGAGTAACCATCTTTAAAACAAGTTCTGTTGACAAGAAAACATAAAATATTGATACTACTACTACTACTACTACTACTACTACTACTACTACTAATAATAATAATAATAATAATCGCTACTGCTTAAACATCACATGAATAAGGAAAGATTGCATGAAAATTAAAATATGCACTGATCACAGCAGAGATAAGTCTCTTAGTTCTTCCCGTCAAGAAGTCATAAAAGGAAGCGCAGATTTAGCCCTGAACGGAACAACAAAACTACAACTGCCGAAACAATTCTCGGAAAGTATTTCTACAGTCAAGTAACTGCGACATATTTTGGGACATAAATATTCATTAATGCAATTAGTAACAGCTCAACGTGAATAGCTCGGTTAATTCAGAGTTAGCTAAGAGAATGAAATGGATGAATACTACAAAAACTCCTTTGTATCAGAAGCATCCAGCATATTCTTTTTATGTTTTATCAGCAAATTTTTGGTAAATTCATTACGCCATGTTTAACAGGTAATATAATTTCTTTTTGTTTCAATGAGTATTCTAAGTATGTTTTTACCTCAGAAGTGTGTGTGTGTGTGTGTGTGTGTGTCTATTAAACCTGGCGTCAGAAGCAATGTCGACGATGATTACGATAAGAGATAGAAAATAAATCACATGATGTAAGTAACTCATGATATAAAGTCGACGACAGATGAGTCATCGTTATAATTTGGAAACATGAACAATATATAGAAAATATTACAGAATAAATTAAACTATATTCATTTTTAGTACTACTTGTTAGTGTGAAAATCAGCACAGAGCATCTTCCATAATTTAGTGGTCAGAAGTAAAATGGCATACCAGTGTTGTTCTGTGACCACCAAGCAAGATAAATGTACAGACCATAGGAGATTACAAATCCACACCTGACAGGCGTCAGGGAGGCGGGCTGGAAGCATATTCCTGAGCTGCAACAGAGTACCAGTCCTTCCCTGACAAAGCGGGACGCCTTATCTTAAAAACTAACCATAGAATCTTCCAGAAAGCAATCACATTATGGTTCCCCCACCTAAGATACTTACCTATATTTTCCTACCCAACCCTGCAATAAAACCGGGATTGGTGCAATACCAGTATGCATCTCGGGAATTTGCGGGAGGGAAAGCTCATTAGTTGTACTGTTCCCATGCTGGGTTTAGAAAAATGATTTCTTTTTCCACGCATTTCCACTGCCTACCTTAAAATTCAGCCCATTGGTTGGTACCATCTCTAATGCTAAACTCAAGAATAATGTGGACCTGATAAATAAACTGAATAATGTAAAGATTAGTAGTGAATCCAATCATCAAACATACCAAATTTCTGACCTCGAGCCTCAGTATTTTTTTTTTTTTTATTTAAGGTTACATTTAGCCATAATCGTGCGTGGTTAAAGTTCCATAGACCAAGGCTCATAAAGCATTATACAGAGACCACCGGACGATAGATCTATTTTCGGTTGCCTTGTTAATACACTGTACAGAAGATTCCGCTCCGTCGATGAAACTTTATTTGTTTTCTTCGTACCCAAGACTTGTGGTTTGCTAGTTCCGGGTCCCCTGACGAAAAGAAAAGAAAGCAACAACAACAACAAAATATATATTTTGAAAACAGGCGCCATAGATGTCCAATGTATAATGACACTAACATTTGACCCTGTTAAACAAATTCATCAACCGACATCCATGGTTCGCAATAAAACCTCCATGAAGTACGATCAACTAATAATGGGGATGTCAAGACTCCTTCAGGATTACCTCAAAGGAAACGACGACGGTTACATTCGCCGAACTTGTCAAAGATAATCCATTTTTTTTATATAAATATCTCGAAGTGAGGCCAAAAAAACCAGACATGATGAGAAAAAATATTCAGAGGGTTTCTCGGATGAAATGCTTACTCGACTGGTAAACATTTCTCATTAAAATTATCCCGAACATGAATCCATTTGCCCTCACACATTAAATGGCTACTGCAATGAGCGAAAGAAGTAATGCCATTTTTTAACTAATCTACTAAGCATCTGGTAGTGAGCAACCCAAAGCACTCACACGGTAATGAAAAAATATAAACGAATTATAATCTAGACTCTACAAATAAACGCAACCTATCCTGCAACGGATATTTTCTGATGCTAGTATAATAACCAAAGGCAAGAAAAATGATCTATGTTCACATACTTCTATTTGTTTTTTTTTTTTTTGCATAGATTAGGCTTCCAATTATAAATCAGGAATAATGAAATGTTAATTAGATGGTAGGACGGCTAGACAACCAAAAAACTTACAATTTCAGGAGAGGAGAGAGAGAGAGAGAGAGAGAGAGAGAGAGAAGAGAGAGAGAGAGAGAGAGATAGAGAGAGAGAGAGAGAGAGAGAGGTTGCCAACCACTTGCCTGGTGCTGTTGATGTAACTGACTTGCTCGTAAACCTAGAGTGGGTTGGCCTTTTCCCCTTTCTCTCTGATATCTGAGTTCTCTTCAGAAGAACCTCAGATTCGTACCGTTGCTAATTCACTACACCTTTTTCGTGGGTGAATGGCTCGGGTGGGGTTGGGTGTGGTGGTGTGGGGTGAAGTGGGCTGAGCTGGGCTGGGGTGGA
Source organism: Macrobrachium nipponense (assembly GCF_015104395.2). Classification (NCBI taxonomy): domain Eukaryota; kingdom Metazoa; phylum Arthropoda; class Malacostraca; order Decapoda; family Palaemonidae; genus Macrobrachium; species Macrobrachium nipponense. The sequence continues at coordinate 56,792,852 of NC_087202.1, read as the reverse complement.
GTGGAGCAGTGTTGTGTTGGCAATTGGAAAAACCCTTTAGCTCAGAGATATATACGTTTAAAGCTGTCCAAGCCTTGAATTTCAAGTCCATTGTTAATATATCGGGGTCAACCAAATGCTAACACAAGGTAATAGAAAACATTAAAACATTTACTCTAAAAATAAACAGAAAAATGAAAAGATATTCAATGATAAATGGCAGCAAGGACAAAGAATGAAATAACATAATTCATGTCGAGCATCACCATAAATGACCCCTATTCGTTATATTTTTGTGATCTCTTTTCTGTTGTCAACAAATCCAAACGAATATGAAACTAATGTTAGATGTGACGAGCAAAATATTTGGGTATACATTTGTCTGACGACGTACAAGGAAAGGAAGTTCCTTCAGTCGGCCGATACTCGAAATGGAGTCACAGTCTGTCTCATTCCAACCGACTGACGCTTGAGTATTTTAGGTTTTGTTTCGTTCGGAAAGCTTGACCAACGGTGAGAGAGAGAGAGAGAGAGAGAGAGAGAGAGAGAGAGAGAGAGGAATTTCCATGTTTACTCATATGATTCATACACATTAAACCTCAAGGCCTTTATGGTATCTCATTCTAGATAAATGGAGGGATGCTGTAACTTATCTTATGTTCGTTAAAAGCATCGAAAAATTCTTGATTATTTTTTTGTTTTTTGTTTTTTGTAAATTATTGCGTATATAATAAATACCGGTAATTTAGCCAAAATTCAGCGTATGTTCCGAGGCAAATTCACTGCCTGAGAAGCCGCATATTCTGCACTTTAAACTCTGATCTCCGCAACTCTCATTATTTGTTGGACTAATTGGAACTAATTTGCAACAGTTTCAAACTCCGGCCGCAGGTTTGAGGAAGGATAAAGCGGAGCCTTTTCTAATAATCTTGTGTATGAGGTCGAAAACGAGTTGTTGCAAGCGCCATGTCAGTGAATAATAACGGTACAATAGAGACTAAACTGTTTTAGGGTATTCAAAAACATCTACTTTATTCCCCGTCTGTCTGTCATCCCAGAAGAACCATCCTCAAAACGAACATTGAAATCCTATTTAAAGATTCTTTTTAGTTTTGAACATGATCATTATAATCATCCTAGGAATCTTAAGCGGTATACAAACAGAATAAACATAATATTAAGAGGACAGAATAAAAGCATTTTTGATAAAAAAGAATAAAGCTAATATCTTCCTAAGGGACCGTATAAAACACAGGGGAGGTGAATGGAACATACTGATGAAGGCAACTAGCAGAAGAAGAAATAGAATCAGAAACAACACGTAAAGCTTGCACCATGGAGATGACAAGCGTTTCTTTCTGTCTCTCTTGAATTTCTGTTAAACTAACCGAGAAAAGAAGGGAATTTGGGAAGGAAAAATAGCTTAGCCACATTATGCTTTATTTCAGACCACCGGGAGGTTAGCAGGCAGCGCATGCATACTTGTGAATTCGATTCAAGGACCTAGCAGCACGTTTAGTCTCGCCCAACAGAGCTTTTTGGTATACTACTCTGATCTGAATTGCGAAGCTATCTCGCAAACCATGTTCATTGATTCAAGTATAAAAAAAATCTGACTCCTTACAAGGATCTGGAAGTGAAAGTATAAAATGTCCAACTGAATCAAAATATTTAAGCATTTTCATAACCCTACCACTGCCTTTTTAAATTCCCTTGAATATCAGGCTACCAATGAGATCGAGGGGAGGAGACAAGTGAGTGACGGGAAAGAACAGGAAAAGCTGAAGGATTGATGACCTTTTGTAATTACCTAAAGGCAAAGTGAGATATTCATTGCAAAGGAGGAACAATGAACTAATTCCAATTATTTCAACGAGGAAAAAGACAATTGAGTCTATGACAGAAAGGAAAAAAATATATCCACAAAGCCATGTCATTAGACAAGAAAAGTATAATTTTCATGAGAAAGTGTTCAGGTAACTTGCAAAATCTTCCTCTCTTTCTCGAATTCATGAAAGATCCTCAATTACAACTACAGTTTGATTTCTGTCTGTCTGCTTGTTTACTTCCCTTGAAAGGCATTTTTTCCTGTTTTAGCTAAACTTTAAACCAAAATCCTTGAGTTCTACTTTAAACTTTATGCCAGTTAACTGTAGACGAAAGTTTAATATGCTTTATCTTTTCCAAAATATGGCTGAAGTGATATATTTGCCGATATAAAACATATTTGCATAACAAAAATGCCTTCGCAAGTGGGTACAAAAGCTCTTGCCAAATAAATGTCTCAAGGATAAATTGCTTTATAATTAAATGTAAGAATGTGCTTCCCGTTCCTTTTACCTAAAGTAAGTGAATACCTATCAACTTGAAAACTTGGGGCATATTGTGTGTGGGTGTGTGTGTGTGTGAGAGAGAGAGAGAGAGAGAGAGAGAGAGAGAGAGAGAGAGAGGGGGGGGGGGTGTTCCCATTCTCATTGTTTGAGTAATCACCTCGAATACCGGCTCTCAAAAAGACATTCCTCTGCCATCCAATAAAAGGAGCCTAAATATTCATAGCACCGACGAGAAACACATGCGTCAGTCATGTTGAGTCAAGGTCGTTACGTAACTGCACCGGTTCTGATATTCAATTGATTCCATGCTAATTTTCCCCTAAAACTCAATCTTTTTTATCACAGGGGAAAAAATGTCATTTTACATTGCAATATCTGAAAGGTTAAATCACTTGTAGGCAACAAGGATTTAAAAGTGAGGCAACGAATAGAGAACCTCTAGCACTACAAGGAAGTAAAATCGTCTTAAGCAATTTTAGTTAAGAACCAGTACTTTGCTTTCACCTCGTCTGAGTGTGCTGTATGAAAATAAGTCGAGAAAACCAATATGAATTATTATGGGATTTGATCTGTCAATTATTGTGTGACTTGCCTTTTGATTCTGAGGCAAAAAAAAAAATAAATAAATAAATAAACTCACATTCATTCATCATTTTCCACGTGATCCTGCTAGCAAAGAGAACCAGGTAAAGAGAATCAAAGCATAACCTAAATGGAGGCAGTAGTAAAATATTCAACATTACTGGTACATTTATAGATTCACTAAATTTACTGGCATGGTAGCAAAACGCAAGCAGTTGGTACAACACACGTCTAACAATAAGAAAGTATCAAAAAATATAAATGCTATTAAACATGCACTCAAACACACATGCGCAAAGAATATATGTGTAAATCCAAATAACCGTGCAAATAGGTCCTGGATATAATGGTAATGTTTTATAAGAATACAGACTTGGACTATTTCTTTCTTTTCGCCAAGTTACTGAAACACAATAGATCTGTTCCAGGAGAGAGAGAGAGAGAGAGAGAGAGAGAGAGAGAGAGAGAGAGAGAGAGAGAGAATGGGCAGGATGGCGTTCAAAGATATAGGAAGAAGAGAAGGGAAATTACTTTGGAAATTTACAAACCAGTGATTCTCAAAGGAATTCGGGTCATTCAAGGTAAACGGACAAGACAATATGTCCGTCCCATACCTAGCATTAATGACAAAAACTTTCTATATGACATCTGACTCATGGAATGACATGCACAGCTATAGCAAACACAATCTATTGAAGAAACTTATTAAAGGATCCAACCGGACTATCTACTGGCACTTGGTACGATGTTCTTGGTATAGGTTGAGGGCGCAGATGGGTTATTGCCACTTAGGTTGTAATACACCCTCGAACTTTACCAATAAACTTTAAGATGAGGATATTAGTATTTGTAGCCTTATAAGAACGAAGCAGAGGACGTTGTAAGATTTACGCTTCCGAGGAAATTAGGTCACACAGGTTTTCACGAAGGAGGTCGGGGAAGGGGATTTGTCTTTTGACCTTGAAAAGTGCGGAATATTAGGTTATAGAGTGGAGTTGTTTTCTTACAAGAGACAAGCAATTTCGTGGACTTCATAAGAACCAACCAAGAGTCATTGCGAATACTTACGATGGGCGAACAGTCATAATGGAAGTGTAAATAACTACGATCTTGCATTAGGAGGACTCTGCTTACCTGAAAATAGATATAACAAAGAGGTTAGTACAAATAAACACACTTTTTAACCAACTAGTCATGAAAACTTTAATGCTAAAAAGTAAAGAAAGTAATGAACTGAAACAAGGCTTGAACTCGGGAAACATAAACTCAAGACTGAGGAAGGTCATTCTGCTGAGCTACGACGAAATCAAATAATGTCAGAGAACATTAGCAACCGACACCTACGATGACTTAGTTTAAGAAGTAACGACAATGATATTGCAGTTAATTAAAACGATGTATAACTGACAGAGATGCAGATCACCTTCAAACTGTGATTATCACCAACTGAAGTTCTGTCTTTAGATTAGACAAAAAAAGAAAAAAATAACTAAAATCAAGTGGAAATTTGACATGCAAAAGAGGTTCTATATTTTTCACATGGACGCTTGATTCCTTCGGAATTCCAGCTAAGAAGAGAAATTGTGATGGCTTGCCACCAATTGTACTTTGAGATAAATGGCCAAATTCCTTTTTACATGATATAAATAACGATATTCTGTTAAGTAATGTGAACTCTCAGGAATCTTTACAAAATCTAAGTGGTTACAACGCAGATTTAAGTAGTAAATATTCCACACAAGCACAAGGTTTGGCAAAAACAAACTAGAAGTATACTACTACTACTACTACTACTACTACTACTACTACTACTACTACTACTACTACTTCTGATAATACTAATAAGCGATCATTTTAGTTGGGAAAAACTCTCTATCACTAGAGTATATATAGTGTTCTAAGGGGTCCACAAAAATAAGAAAAAATGTTAACATTTCGTGTATAATTTGAAAACACTTTACAAAGTTTTCGAAACCTTCCCTTCACTTTGGACCGACGATGAATCCAGGGAAGGGTTCGAAACCTTTGTAAAGGTTTTTTAAATTACACACGAACTATTAACATTTTTTTTTTATTGTGGACCTCTTAGAACAAGTGATCATTATTATTATTACCATTCGCAGGTAAAACCGTCATATAGCGGACGGTTACATTTTTAAGACCTTGTCAAGTTATGTTGCCGAACGCATAATGTCAACCAAATTCTTCGATTTTTATATACGTCAAAAATCACACGCATATATATCACTATTTTCTATATATAACAAGTAAAAATATTTCCGCATTCTCCTATATCTAACGCACCTAGGGTCACAGCAGGTATATGCATGCACGCAGTGTCTCTTCGCTTTTTTTTCCATGCTCACGCACACGCACCCGCTGTTAGACTGCAACAGAAAAGCATTCCGACACATGCATACACACACACACACACACAAGGACCTCTGTATGGAAATTCTTTAAGCTACAGCTATAAATCTTGTGATTTCGGACGATGAGGTTTGTTAATTGTTCTTTTGGAAAGCAATGTGACGTATAGTCAGTCATAAGGTTCTACTCGTGGGAGAATGAATGACTGATTGCGAGGCAGAATGTGTTTGTGTGCAATATACGAGTGTAAAAATGCACATTATAATGCTCTATATTTTTCAATTAGGTTAGATAACCACGATATGTGATGTAGTACATCAGGACACTGCAAACTATCATACATATTGGGGCATTATTAAAATATTTCAAAATATTCCATTTATTTACGTCTAACGAAAATTGATGCTTAAATGAGCAACATATCATAGTAACTACCTGTTCGTACAACATGTCAGGAAACACTGCTCTTACGAACGTACTAGAGCTGGAAACTGTTTTTCTGAGGTGGTGGATAACTGAACGCTTGTAACAATATGTGCTAATATGAGGGTAGCAAATTAATTTCATGGAAAACTTTACCCAAACGGTTACTAAATAAATCAAATCTACAGCTACAACAGGGACGCGGTAAGGCCGCTGCTGGACGAAACTAGGGGCTGATAGGTACTTCTTATATGAGATATCCAGAGGTAACATCCTGAATTGAAAACAGAAAACCGTCACTAATACTCATTGTTCAGAGAGAGAGAGAGAGAGAGAGAGAGAGAGAGAGAGAGAGAGAGAGAGAGAAAGTTTTAGCACGCTTTCATGTCCATTCTTCTCCTATTTGTCACATGATAACTAGTCACACTCTTCCATATCTATATGTGCAAATGCAAAATAAAATAATGTTTGCATATTTACATAAAAATCCGCTACACATCTGGTAATATATTTCAACCTCAGATATAGGTCACGCACACAGACACACACAAAAATGCGCGCACGCACGCACCCATTCGGGGTCCACCGAAGTCTCACTGAGTACCTCCAATGACATGTTAAAATGTCGCAGTAATTGGAGGAAGAGGCGAGTAACGTGATGCTATCACAGCCAACTAACATAGAGATGGTTTAATTCTGTCCAGTTGAATGACAACCATTATGAGAGGCCGTTTTAGCAGAAACCTAATTTCGTCATATTCCTTTGCCAAGGTCATTATTCCATTTATTTAATAATTTACATATCTTGTCTCACATCTTTAATCGAAAGGTGTCTCCCATACTTGCAGAAGTGTTCGCAAAATTATTTGGAACTTGATTCGAGATACGTAAGCGATCCTTACAGATGGTATGAGAAGCTGCAGCCAGTGACAGCGTCCTTGGCTGTCTATTTGTTTCACAGGGGTCTTCTTTTCTTGATGGGCAGCATTACTTTACCCCTCTCCTAAAATGTCACCTACCCTTCATAGTCATTGGAAGAGAGGTTTACATGTTTTTCCATATCGAATAACTTGAGTATAAAAGTACAAGCAACAAGCCTCTGGAATCAATGTTGAACAGAGCGAGTGATTTGATGAAAGCAACCAAGCAAACAGCGAATGATCTTACCAGTAAATTCAAAACTATAAAAATTAAATATTTTAGGGAGTGGGGAGGACTGGCGTTAGGACAATGAGAACTTTTCCGCGAACAGGTACGAACGGGAAGGAATATTCCAAGAAAAATAAGAAATAATTTCCACGAAGAATACAAAGCGTGAGACATTAAATAAACTGAGAATTTTTTTAGAAAATGCAGAAAATGCAATCGACGCTATGTGCAAGGATATCTAAAAGGTTTTATAATCTATAGCAAAGTCACGAGTCACCAAAAAATTGTGGACAGGTATAATACAAATTAATATTACAGCGACTCTAACAACTGGAATGGTATGTAACATATAAGGAAAATGAAAACAGTAATAAAAATAAGTAAAACACGTCCATTAAATAAAAAAGATGTATGAGAATTACAGATAAATGATAAAGATGAAGAAAACATTAAAGAAATATAATGAAAGAGTATAAGCGAAAATACAATTATGCTTGATATAAGAAAAAGAAAAGAACATGTGATTTTACTGAAATTTTAAGACAGCACAAAAGAAAGCGGGCCAAAAGAAAAGATTCTACAAAGACTGGGAAAAATACTGCACAATGGAAAAATAAGATAGCGTTTGAGGTCCATGAAAAGGGGCTAAACACAGAAGAGCTACGGTGAAAAGTTGGAACACTGCGAGAAACATCAAAGATGTTACAATAAAGCTGACAACAGGGAAAATATTAATCAACGTTAATAAACAAATTTACAAAACACACGCCTAAACATCAAATAACTGGATAATCAGGAGAATTATAGAGATTATGCGTTAAAAATAAATAACACCGTGTAGAATACTCCATTAGGATATCTTGTACCACGGAAAGTCTCCGAATATCTGAAAGACTGACACAGTAGAGGAATTTTCTGACAAAGACAAAAATATTTGAACCCTAGCCGTAACTGCAAATGCCATTCCCGCAGACCGGACACAAGATAAACAATTAACAGTGAAGTTATGAGGAACGATGATGAATGTAAAAGTGAACAAGAATCAAGAGAGGTAGAAGGATACAGGTAACCATACATACCAAATATTCTTCGCCTTATCTGTAACAATAAGTATAATGCCGTGGCAAAGTGAATGCGGTGTTTAGGTCTCTCTCTCTCTCTCTCTCTCTCTCTCTCTCTCTCTCTCTCTCTCTCTCTCGTGTTGGAAAGTGAAACGAATACTCGACTGATGTCACTAAAGAGCACGCGGAGAATATGCAACTTTATAAACAACACAAAAGAGCACTTCATCAATTCTAAAATGAAATACGAGAGAGAGAGAGAGAAGAGAGAGAGAGAGAGAGAGAGAGAGAGAGAGAGAGAGTGTGTGGTGCACTGAATAATCAGTATGAAATTGAGAGTGGGAATGGAAGAAAATCTAATGTACACAAAAGCAAAATGTTGCAAAGAAAATTTGCATTTGAAGCATACATTATATCAATCAGAAATATGTCTTCTACTACTTGAGATGGAACAGAGTAGAAATGAAATCAATCAAATCGGAAATGCGAGCATACTGGAAACAGAGACGTACATAGACATACAAATATACGATAAGCAGAAAGAAAAAGAGTGCGGGAAATCTGATAATTAATAATTAACGCATCCTAAGCTGTGAGATAAAGGCAGAGCACCACAGCAATGACTGAATGATGCAGACAGAATGGAAATGATGACGAACTCTTAAACATAACACCTCTTCCTCTTACACAGAACGAGATTAAAGTCCGAGAACAATGACATCCCAAGAGAACTGAGAAATCCAGATGTAAATGGGATTCAGTTATGAATATTAATGCTTATAAAGCAAAACGGCTGGAAGCTACAAAAGAGGGCTAATGCATCTGAGCTCAAGAGTTGAATAGACGAGAGAGAGAGAGAGAGAGAGAGAGAGAGAGAGAGAGAGAGAGAGATGCAATACAAAAGAGACGTTCTAAGATACACGACACCTAGCTTGCACTGCATCCCGTCTATATTCCTTTTAATACAAAAGCTACATTGAGGCAGTGGTTAGTTTTTCTTGGGCCGCTGCTCATACAGCATTATAAAGAGACCACCGAAAGATAGATCTATTTTCGGTGGCCTTGATTATGCACTTTACATAAAACTCGATTGCGCCGAAGAAACTTCGGCACATTTTGTACTTGTTTCTTTATGACGAGACATTTTATATGACGCTGCAGTATTTCTTGTCTACGTGTGACAAACGTTTCCTCGAGGGCAAACAAACTTTCCATTTAATCACTGACAACACTTGCAACGGCATTAACTCAATTACAGTCGGGATATCTCTTCAAAATTCTATATCGAATTAGAAATAAAATTGTAAATGAGAGCGATTTACTTTGAGCCACCCACTTGAATATTGCCGATCACTGATGGAGTAGGGGTAATGGACTTGAAAAGCTATTTCCACTTAAGGAGAGCAATTCTACAGTCATCTGTATTATGAAGCCAAACAGATATCACTGGGGGAGAGAGAGAGAGAGAGAGAGAGTGGCTAGATGGCGAATGTATTTCAAAGACCAGCGATAAGCAACCTTTCTCTGTTTAGTTTAAAGAATGATAATTTTCAATAATTTCCTCATAATATTTCTTATTTCAAGAGAGAACGACAGGGAAGTGGAGTGAAATTGGAGGGAACAATCTAGTCAAACCATAAATAAAAATGAGCAAACAAAAGTGGATGGGTAATAAAAAAAAATATAAAATACAATTTGACCACAAAATAGATTATAACGCAACACGATCGGTTTATAGTGAGTATCACGTGTTACAATGTCGACATTATGGTTTTTAAGGAAATATTCGATTTCAAGCGCATTCAGCAGAGATTTAACGCCAGATGCAATGCCTGGGGAAAATTAAGAGGTATTTGTTTCTGCCTTAGGACCAGACTTATTTTTTATGCTTGTGATTAGATAATAATTGAAGTATATGTATAATGATTTAAGATTCGATACGAGAAGTTCTGCGTCTAGTGAATATCAAGAGATGAGTCTCTCCGATAGTTTTCAATTAAGCTGTTTAGAAATGCTTCAAGTTAAGATAGTTGAAGCTGGATCACTTGTCTCGTTACTGTTCTCTGTTGGGCACTGCTGGACAAGGGCACACCAAGGAATAACTGAAGATAGAAAACTGTACAGACGTTTTCAGGGAAGTATTAAAAACCTGATAGAATTTAGGCCAAAGGCCAAGCACTGGGACCCATGAGGTCATTCAGCGCTGAAATGGAAATCAACCGTAATATGAAAGGAGGTACAGTAAAAAAAAAAAAAAAAAACGAAAGTGGTTGCAGCTAGGGGCTAAAGGCACGCCGCAAAGAACCTTAAGTAATGCTTAGAGTGCAACGCATAGGTCCACTGACGGAAATAACCCCCTACGGGGTAAAAATCTTTATAATGGCAGGAGAGGCATGCTACTGTCAAATGACTGTGTTCGCCCATCCTAAGGAAATGCATCAAACAGCGATAGTAGTGTTGGAGATCACAATGAAAAGCCGATATACATAGCTGCTATGCTGTCATAAATTCTATATTCATTCTCACGGAGATAGGAATTATTCCATTAGTTATTTCTAAAAACATTAAATAACATATTTCGAAAATTTATAAAAAAAAAAAAATAAAAAAAATAAAAAAAACCGTACAGTGAAGCTCCCCGACTCACCAATTTTTGTAAGGCATGAAGCGATGACATTTTGTACTTAGTCAAGGGAAACTTTTAAGCGTTCCCTTAAAAATCTTGTTTGCTTTACGACTATCTATTAAAAATCTGAGTACCAGAAAATAATCATCACTGACGCACGTCTACAAAGCTGACAGAATCTGAAATAGTCTAGCACTTACAGTTCTAAATACTCAAGACTTGCGCAAACACTTACAGCACTGACTCAGTTTACTCAGAACAGCGAAACCAACTATACTCTGTTTTTTTTTTCCATCTGTCCATCCGCCTGTGGTGGTCGCGCATGGCAACACTGCGTCCCGTGCTTAAATAGTTACGTTATGTCTAAATTTTAGGTAAATAAAAGGATATCTGGGTGTACATTTGCAACTGAAAAGTGTTTTAATACTTTACTGTATACGAATTACACCGTTAATATTCGAAATAGGATATAATATAAAGGCCGGGACGCAGTGTTGCCATGCGCAAACACCGGCGGATGGACAGATGGAAAAAAACAGAGTATAGTAAGGATATAAGAATTTCTCCACCAAATTTCATCTGTTCATTTTTCTTACAAAATGAAATGTGGTCAGACCCGAACGGAGGGGTTCACAAGGCAGTTAGAACTTGGTTCTCTGGGTAGTTTTTTACATTTTTTTTCCCGATAAATTTCCATACTGTAATGAGCCCTCTACAATAATCTTCCAAAAGTTTCCCTACTAGCTGCGATGAGAGAGAGAGAGAGAGAGAGAGAGAGAGAGAGAGAGAGAGAGAGAGAGAGAGAGTAACGCTGACTGAGATATTCAAAGAGGAAGAGTAAAGGAAATGTTACAAATGGGCACTCATCCATAAGACTCTTGGATTTATCCCCGGCCTAGCGTCCACCAGTTGTCCTAACAAAATTAATGCATATCCATTCATCATTGGAACTGATTTAATAAAAGGGAAATACGAAAGGAATTTCTGGAGCATTCAACCTCTTACGGGGAACTGGTAAACTACCAGAAACAGGACAAAAATAACGTTCGTAAAACAAAATGCATCCTACCGAGAGATGGATATGCGCCCCGTCATTGAATCATCGGAGGAATTAAAATTAAAGTAACCGTTTTGTTTTCTTTTCTTCTTTATTTTTCTACAACAGAAAGAAACCCCCGACATGAAGAGCGACTTTGACGAGGACGAGAGGTGGGAGAGAAATAACACACACCACGTGCATTTGTCAGTAACTCACAAAATATTATGGCTCCTGACAAACCCACAAATTTCCTCGTCCTATAATTTCATCTAAATGCCAAGCTGTCATGAAGGTGGGAGGTGGGGTGGAGAGGGTGTGGAGAGAGGACGTCGTCCTGGTGGGTTATACTTTTGGCGATGACAGAGAGCCGCCGAGTGCCATTATTTCACTATGGCTGGTTTTATTGAAGGCATGTACGACGGGCCAAAATGGAATACGAGCCCTTGAGGCGACACGGAACTCAGACCTTTGGATAAATGGGAAAGAAAACCGAGTGTCATTAATATATGAACACTTTTTCCGGTTTACCACTTGTTTTTTATTTCTTGTCTCTCTGTCGACAGGTGTATGCACGCAGCCACGACGTACAATCATTTAAGTAAATTTATATCTAATTCCACGACAGAGAAGAACTGTGCATTATGAAGGAAAAAATGCGACATCATAATTTAGCCGAATTTATCAAATTTATCAGTGGCCATTACAGTTAGCAGGAAAAACACAGATACTTATAAGAGAGTAATGACTTCTCAAATAAAATCGTAAACACATAAACACACATTGTAGGAGAAGAATACTAAGAAACTCTTTCTAAACAGTGATGTATGAAAAGTGTGAATAAATCAGCATTATCTCTTAACACTCAGAGAAAATGACGTGGAGATCAATATCACCACAGAAGTGAAGAAAATAGATGATGCAAATTTGCCAAGTCTGGAGAGAGTATATGTTCCTTTCTTTTCTACTGGTACTTCTACCACAATATTCACGTCATTCCTGTTTCATCACCTGCATCATCAATTCCTCCTTTTCGTAGAGCTAGTTGTTCCCAAAGCCTAAAGGTAAATAAAAATTTCTCCCATCGGCATCATCAAAGGCCATCACAGGGATCTTTAGTCGAATAAGAAGCCTGGGGATAATATGATGTGCATATTAATGACGGAGATACGAGGGCTTCTTTAATGAAATACAAAAGAGGAATCCAATAATTCTAAAACAATGCTCATTATTATTGTAAAACAGATCTTAGATGAAATCAGTAAAGATTAAGATGAGCTAACTCAACAGGACAAAAAGGACTGAAATTATACTCCCGTCGCTTACAATGCTATGCCTTCTTTCAGTTTCAGTACTCTAAATTCATAATCTGAAAATGGGAAAATCCTCGGCGGCAGGAGACCATCCACCCTCCCTTTATTTCTCGAGTTATTTCCAGATGAGCCTGGTAACTTTAGTGTTCAAAATCACCAAACAACTCAAAGAACACATTTTAATATAACTGTAAGTTCACAGCCTTCCCTGTGGTCATCTATACGGGCCGAAAGGATGCTGCAAAGAACTTGAATGCCTACAGTTCACTGAATAGGGTGCACACACGCACTACTGAACTGCTTTCTCGATTCATAGAAATTTTATCACATAGTTTCTGCAGTCTATTTATAATCCCAAATCACTACTGTATTATTTTCACCTACATCAAAAGTTTTTTTTTCTAACCTCTCTCATCACTCCATCTTTATTACTAATAGATAGCGTACCTTATTAAGGACTTTTCATGACAGCTATCTTCTTCTACGCCATATATCCTCAATACCCTCCTTATTGTCATTCTTTTCATTCTGTTAGAGGCTTTTTCTGGATCCATGTATGTTAAACCTGCCACTAACGTTCAGTTATGCCTGCACAGTTATAACTGCACAGTCGGACTGTGCAGGCAAATCTTCGTCACTTCGGCCACACACGTGCAGTTTCAACTGACAGTTATAACTGAACATTAACTGACAGTTACAAGTGTTCAGTTATAACTGTCAGTTGAAACTGCACGTGTGTGGCCGGCCTAACGATACAGTCTTTTTCCTCAGTCCTCCGTAGCAGTCGTGGCCCCAACACGCGATGTACTGGCTGTAATTGGCTTTGTGACATTATAAATTATAAAAAGAAAAAAAAAACTCATAAACGTCAAGTAATACGTCCAATGAAAGAGTTGCTGAAAAAAAAACGAATTAAATACTTTCATGTGAATTTGTTAAGAGTTTATATTTGGCCCCAATGACTTTCATAATGCTTATTTAATATTTTATAAATGAAGGAAGAGTTCCATGGAAAGATAATTAAGCTCGTAATTGTTGGCTTTCGTTTCAAAGATGATAAATATAGGCTTAATATTTTTTCTATTTTACTGAAAGGGTTAATACTGATTTGTTTTCATTTTAAGACTGACTTTTTTCTATGAAATGTTACAATGAATGAAAATCTATAGTTTACTAGTCTTCCTTTAGTGTGTTGATTAGCCTAATTTCATTTCAAGGCGAACTTACGCAGGATGTAAGCAATGAACAAAAATACATAGTCCAATAATGTTTGATTTTTTCCATCAGAAAGTAGAATATTATTTTGTTCTCATTTTAAAAATGAATTCCATACATAATGCATACTCATGAATAGACTCAATAAGCATTCTCTTGTTTTACATTATTTTGTTATAATTTTTATTCTCCTTGAAAAACTGACTTGCTTAATAGTTTATAACCACGAATAAACATACATAGACTTCTGTTACGATAGCCTTTGGATTTTACTTGCCAAAGCAAAGTCTCATTCATATAGATTTCAATGAAATCTACAAGACATTCAGGAATTATGCTGCCAATTTCAGCCTTTATCATACACAATTGTTTTTCCTGTGGAAATATTATAAACTTATTATTCTGACATCCGTATCAATTATTAAAATCACAAGTAAATTCAACATATAATTAATTTGGGTATAAACACTTTCCAATAAAAAAAAACCAACGCAATGGTCTTAATTGGTACATGTTATCTGTCCACTGGCGTACAGCGAACTGAGCCAAAATAGTTGCTTGCCTCCACCACATTAACGTTGCAGTGCGCATGCGCGGCAGTTTGGACGGAGGCTCAT
>NC_087202.1:56763148-56775648 GCF_015104395.2 Macrobrachium nipponense | reverse complement strand
CCTCAAGTCGATGGGCCCCATCCATTATATTTCTAACTTAACTGCAAGACAGATAACTTCAAAACTATTCAAATGACTCGCAGTTTACTCGTTCTGAATATATCCGACGACACAAGGAATTAATATAATTATCTTTTTTGCTTCTCGTTGAAAACTGATACAATGGTGTATTTGAAACAGCAAAGCAGTTTACTATGCATTATTACAGCTCGCAGCTACAACCATACAACGCAATCTCATTCCCGTAACTGAAAACACGAGCAGAGGAATTGACTTCGTAACTCTTCAATACTTCGTTTGGAAGTCTAAAGAAAACAAATTATACAGCAAACAAACAAAAAATCACTCTCCTATATAGAACATATCCCTCTATTGAATAAAAAGTTACAGAAATGGGCAAAGAACTGACGCCGACGTCAGATCAAGTTAGTCTTTCATCATATTCTGAGATAGATGTAGAGCTGTCTAGTACCATTGAAAATGAATTAATATACGATGGCAATTTTTTCTCTTTCGTGCGGCTTCATGTGCATGCGAAGGAGAGAGAGAGAGAGAGAGAGAGAGAGAGAGAGAGATGCCGGTTTACCAACGTAAATTACACAAACTGATAAAGAAATAAGATAAAAAACGTATTGTTCACTAGTGCGAAATGTTTCCGAAACTGTCGTATAACCCATTATTCTCGCTCTCTCTCTCTCTCTCTCTCTCTCTCTCTCTCTCTCTCTCTCTCTCTCGTTCGGGTCCTTGAGTCTAATAAAGATCATAATCACCTCGCAGGTGAGAATGTCTGGAAAATAATAATTCTCTCTCTCTCTCTCTCTCTCTCTCTCTCTCTTTGACCCGCACATACAGCCACACAAAAGAAAAAAAGGACTGGACAGCTCTACATCTATTTCAGAATATGTTCAAAGTCTGTTATTTGGTGCGGAATAACATCTGGGATACGAGATCAAATTAAACAGTTTTATCCTTTCCATTGTAAAGGCAGAAGCAATTTAAATTACGAGGAACCTAATTACGTAAAAGCATAACATGGGTAATGCCAGCATAAGAACCATTACTATTTTAATTAAGGACAACATAAATATACATGATGAGTACAACAGCATTCTTCTGTCGCTGTAAACATGAAATTCTAGAGGAAAATACAATTCACAGGAAAATATCACAGCAGTCTGGAAATACTATTATACAAGTCTACAATTAAATTAGTTCACAAAAGAGTCACTGTACGAGTATGGAAAGAGAACAAAATTCACGTTTTAAATGAGAAAAGTAGGTCCAGTACTAAAATATACTGAAATGTCTTTTACGGGATTTACAAGAGTGCAAGTGAAACAATTTTTGCTATGGAATCTTCATAAGTGAATGAAATATACTACAGATTCATAACAGGTTTGTCAAAAACACATTCAGTTTGTACGGATAAAAATTTTCAAATAAAAAAAAATAGCGAAATATTGCTTCAAAATCTGTCATTCTTTTAAAATAAGATAAAATAAAATTCACGCCCGTGGGCAGAATAACGAAAAGCCTAGTTTGTTTGCGTAATCCCCTCAGTACCAAGCGTCTAGGCCTATAGTCTTTCTTACCAGCCCCCAACCGTAATAAAATTATCTCTATAATTTAACACTAATCCTGGAATCTGCCAAACCAATCTTATAGCAATGAATGATACTTCCTTGAGACTGCGGCGTCCTTCTCCCCCAAAAAACATTAAACTTTATTCTGACATTCAGAAGGCAGATAAACAGACATAACCAACATCCTTCCCATCCCTTACACGCGGCCGTGCGCACATAACCACATTCACCCACACACACACATATACGTAAACACGATGAACTCAATGCCCAACCACCACATTTCATCAACCAGACACTTCAGTAACTCTCTACACTTGTGCCAACCTGAAGAAGAAAAACCAATGAAAATTCTTACTATTTTTGGAATGGGAAGTTGATGTGATGAAAATGAGTACTCAAGGAGGGCGAAGGTGAATTTGCAAAATTTAATTTTGTGGCTCAGTAAGTGCAGGGCGTACTAAAGTGATGCTGACTTGTCTCCCATGAACGGCAATTAGTACTAAGATGCCAAAATCGCGCTTTTCCACACACACACACACACACAGTATATGTATAGGAACATGATACTTCTAGAAATATTCGATAAGTGGTGAGGAAATTAGGTTGGAGAGAGCATATGAGCAATGGAGGGACCGAATTCAAAATTGTAGGTGCTGAAAGGAGTCCGAAAAAACAGAGGTAAGACCAAAGTACCAAGTGGGGTATATCTTTAGGGAGCAGTATCGATGAAGGAGAGTAGAGGGAGTGGATATACAAGAAAACGATATAAGACGCAAAATACTGACTTTTAGCTGGGAGACTATCAATGTAAAACTGCTAACATGCTGATACAATTACCCATCATTTCATTACGTTAAGAAAAAACAGCTTCTACACGAGAGAACATTCAGTTTTTTCTTGCAAAACAGCGGCGTACAGCACTAAACATGTTAATAATTATATCTTAATTGTTGCAAAATGTTCGTTGAAGTCATTTAGAAATATTACTTTATAAGGGTACTATTAGGATTGCTGATGACGACATAAACTAATAAACTCTCCCGGTCTATAAAAGGCCTGACCCTTGTGGTGAATGATTCAAAATTCCTTCGAGAGCATATCCACTCATTATTCCTCTGTGCTGAACTCGCAAAAGTAAAGCTGGGACTTCGCATCTGCTATAAGTTAACGATCTTGTCGTTCAGAGAGCTTCCTCTTACTGCAACTTCTCAGTGCAGTTTTCTCTCACCTGCATCTTCAAGTCCTTATGCACCGTCTTTTTGGCTTTCTGGATCTCTATCTTGCTGCCCAACCACTCCAACTCCATCTTTTTCGCTGTCTAAAGTACTGTAGGGCCGGACCCCAGTGATTAGTTCGACAGTTCAAATTTCATAAGAATCAAACTTTAGCTATAAGATAATATTCATAGAAGTTATCAAAAAAGACCCGAACTCATTATTTATCTAAAAGATAACAAAAACAGACATTTAAACATTCAAGATAAATGCATAGAAAACCATTAACAAATGCCAATAAAAATTAGATTTTAGAAAGGGAAGCGTCATAAAAGGCAGAGGGAAAAATGTTGCCAAAGAAAGATATAAATAGTACAGCGATTCTAATACCCAAGGCAGCATTGGGAAGGGACGAAGGGAATAACAACTGCCGCATTGCAAGACATGCACCATTATGCGAAGGAGAATTCTTCTGATACGGAAAGGAAACACGCTTACTGAGAAGGGAACATATGCGTGCACGAGACAAAGACGGTAATAATATCTAGAGGAAAACACAAAAGACGTCTTGTTATCGCAAAAAAATGGCCATTGTGATTAAAATATGCAATAAGAGTATTGTTTTCGTATAAAGTTTTAGTCAGGTGTTAAACAGTACTACCCTGTACAGTAAGATGTTTAATCTCAACATTAGGAACATAGGAGACGGGCATCGTCTACGCATTCAGCAATGTAACTATACAGGAGAGAGAGAGAGAGAGAGAGAGAGAGAGAGAGAGAGACTACTTGCTTTGTAAGCCATTCGTTCGTCTAAGCGTAAGTGACTGCATTTCTCTTTGAATTATAATCATGACTGTAACCGTCATGAAAGGCTTATATATCCAGAAACTGTAAAATAAGACAAAGCCTTTTAACCAACTGAATGAAGAGGATACGCTTAATATTCCGGAAAGCGGAGCATTGGCTGACGTTCCTTTAATTCTGAGAGCAGCAAAGGGAATTACGAATTCATTATTGCCAAATGCATGAGATAGCTCCGAAAAGTGGCACCACCGTGAAACATTTTAGAAGGCCGACTACTCGAACCCTCTCTCTCTCTCTCTCTCTCTCTCTCTCTCTCTCTCTCTCTCCAAAGGCATGCGCTTCCACCTTCACCTCTTTTATCATCGCAGCAACAAAGCTGACCAAAGCTTTCGACCCAAACACTCAGAGTGAGCATTCGTTCATAGGTTCAAATTTTCTTTTAAGCTTTTTATTTAAGTTAAATTTTTCTCTCTCAGGCATTTGATCCAGGAATCATTTCCTTTCCTAGGCAACCTACGTTAAAATTTTCTCTCCTCTGTTGATATAATTAACTTTCGCGAATCAATATTTAAGGTTTGTTTGTATGGTGTTTTCACGTTGCATGGAACCAGTGGTTATTCAGCAACGGGAAGCACGGCTTTACGTGACTTCCGAACCACGTCGCGAGTGAACTTCCACCACCAGAAATACACATCTCAAACTCCTCAATGGAGTCCCCGAGAATCGAACTCGTGGCAACCGAGGTGGCAGGTCAAGACCATACCGACCACGCCACTGAGGCGCTCAATGTCTTTTAAGTAGTAGCGAACATAATATGCATTGTTCTAAATCTAATCACACTTACTGCTTATGAATCCAACATTCATTTTTCTTGCTTTTTACCCTTATGTCTGAAATAAGTGGCATCGGAATAGGTAGGTCTTGAGAAGAAGGAAGCGAAAAATGCGAACAGCAACAAAACCACCAATCATCCTTAATAGAAGCTGCCAGTTCGGGGCCTCAGCAGTGGCTGACAGAGAGAGAGAGAGAGAGAGAGAGAGAGAGAGAGAGAGAGAGAGAGAGAGAGAGAGGGGAAATAGCTTTACAGATAGTTCTACGAGCTCTATCTCAAGATAAACCATACTATTCGAGTCGCTATTGGAAAACTCGTCCTTATGGATGAACGCTGAAGATGGATGCGGAGGAGAACAAGCTCGATTTTAGTCAATTCAAGTCATGCGAGGCGTGGGAGGAAATAGTAATGCTATGAGAATTTGACAATTATAGTACTCAGAGACGGTAGAATGCATGCGAGAGTGACTTATCGCAGGTCTTAAGTGAAGAAATTGGCCTCGGGTATTAGAAGAAGTCATAATTGAAAACAAAGTACACAGCAGAAGTTTTTAATATCAACCCCCTAAATAGTTTGCTTAAAATGACAGCATTATACATTTTACAGTAATAAAAGAAAAACATTCAAATTCTACATAGCGAAAAAAAAGAAGGAAAGAAATGAATCCAACAGCCTCTAAAATGTAAGGAAACCCCAAACGAAGCGGCCAGGCCCTATGATCTAAATTATATACAAACAAACAACACACTGAAAAATAAAGGCAAAAACGAAATCGACATCACTGCATGATGAAATAAAAACTCATATATGAAAATCGAGTTCTCTGTACAGCGTATAATGCTGTATGAAACTTCAGCCACAGCCCATGAACCTTTCCGACATGGCCCGGTGGTGGCCTGTGTTGTTGGCACATTTAGTGGTGCCAGACGCACGATCATGACTAAATTTAACCCTAAATAGAATAAAAAATAATGACGTTAGAGGTCTGCAATTTGGTATGTTTGATGATTGGTGGGTGGATGATCAACATACCAATTTGTGGCCCTCTAGCCTCGGTAGTTTTTAAGATCTGAGGGCTGACAGAAAAGGTGCTGACGGACAGACAAAGACATCGCAATAGTTTTCATTTTACAGAAAATTCATAAAAATAACCATTAAAATGATTCTGATTACCGACAGTATTATCAGACCGAAACGAGACGAAGGAAGGAGTAACGGAATAAATAAGGTGCTGTTAAGTGGTCTTTAAAGCTCTGCACCTAAGGAGCCGCTTCCTAGATGTCAGCCAAAAGAAAGCGCACGAGAGAAACCAGAAAGATGGTCGAAAGAAAAGCCCATCAATTTGCCTCCGCTTCCTCAGGTTTTCATTACCTTGACATTACCCTCATTTGCCCGTGAGCGCGCCAACGAGTGTTTCCCGATAAGGATATCAAACGTTCTCCATTTCAAGGACTGTCTTTAAAATTATAATACACTTATAATTGCAAGTTGTGACAGATATTGGAAAACATCGGAAATCTGTATCTTTTCATGCCAAATTCAATCAAAACTAACCATTTCGAGAAAGAGATCTTTCCAATAATGTGAGGAGATAACAGGTAAAAGATTAATAATTTAAGTACTAGTATAATGGAATGAATTAATATCAAACTAAGGCGTTAAAAGTTCACGAATTTTGGATAATAAAGGCTATTTATATCTGAACACTGTATAATAGATGCAAGTCAGTGAATACTGCCTAATTCTATGATAAGTTCCTCCAAAATTAAATATATGATGCCCACTGCAAAATTCAGTATAACTGTAAAATACATGCCTTTGCAGCAAAGGCGTGAGTAAGAATATGCTTCTACAAACTTATTGATTTATTCAGACAGCAAACAGACAGACAGGTCAATAGCGCTTATGAGCAGAAATGTAGTGACTGACATAAAGCGAACAAAACAAAGGTCATAGTACAACCAGCTGTGTTTGTTGAAGGATGGAAAGATGTATATAAAACGATGTACAAGATACGAATGAAATTATGATACACATAGCTGAAATTTTGACACTGTGATGCAAGTGTTAATAATAACATTTAACAGAACATTATTAAGAATGATAACATTTGTGCAAGAGATGCGTGACGTATGCTATTTCTTGCATACTCGTGTTTGGCGCACAGAGATGCTTAATGTGAGATTAGCCAGCCAGGTGAGAAGGATGGTGTGAGCAAGTCTGCGTGGGATCCTACGGGACTCGCGCCCCCGCGCTTCCCCCCCTCCTTGGAGAGGCCAACGATCGACGTTGGTGTGTGGGAGGTATGCTGGCTTTCGGCAGCGGATGGAGACCCCATGAAGTTCTACCGTCCACTGTCATGTGGTAGGCCTCGTTTCTTCTCTGGAAGACACTGTATAGTCCCAAGTAGGTTGGGGAGAGGGGGATTTCTGTCTGTGTTTATTTGTGAATACATATTTTGCGTTCTGTCTGTTCCTATCGGTATTGTTTTGGACCACCTGGTATTTCTGTTGATAATATTAACAGGTATTTGTACCAATTGGGGGCGGGTAGAGGTCCTTCTATGTCGATATGGATGTTGGCGAGTCGGTGGTTTGTTATGTGGAACTCTCCTATTAATGTGGTTTCAGAGGTTATTGATTGTTTTGTTGAAAGAAATGCATTATTATCTTGATCTTCTAACCAATGTTTTTTTTTTTTTTTTTTTTTTTTGGTTTTCCTTGTAAGCATTTGTAGATTAGACTCACGATTTTAGCATTATTTAGGATAAATCTTTCATAATAGTTAATTAGTCCTGAAAATTCTTGCGCTGCTGTAATTGTTGTTGGTTTTGAGAAGTTCGTAATTGCTATCACTTTCTCTGGTAGAGGTTTAATTAATGCCATCTGGCCTTACTTGATATCCCAGGAATTCCATTGTTTTCTTTGCCCATTCAGACTTGCCTTTCCTTATTATGAGTCCATTTTCTTCAATTATTTGCAGCACCCTTTTGATGTCCTTCAGATGTTGCTTGAGGTTGGGGCTAAATATGAGGATGTCTTCCACGTAGACCACAAACGTTGCTTATATCAGCTATGTTCAGCAACGGGTATCTGTCTGGCTTTGTTTTGACGTTTAGCCACCAGTAGTCTCCACACAGTCGCCATGTTCTGTCGGGTTTCTGTACCATGTGAAGGGGGATGCCTATGTGCTGGGGGATTTTTGGAATAATCCTGCAATCTACATTTCCTTGAACACTTGTCTGGATTAGGCAAGTTTCTCTAAGGCTAACCATCTGAAGCGTAAGTGGATTGGGGTGCCTTCCATTTCTATGTGCTGATGGATGTTGTGTTTTGCTGGTATGGTTAAGTCGTCTTGCAGGTCGTTTTTGAAAACCTCTTGGTATTCTTTAGAAGTCAACGTATTTCTGGTGGTGGGGGAGCTGCTGCGATGGGTCCAGTTTGTCGTCTGTGCTTTTGCGGTGACTATGTGGTGGTGGGTTGTTAGGGCAGACGTTGATGAGATGATACAGGAGTTGTTCTCAGGATCAGTTGATTTGATGCTACGTCCACTAGCAGGTTGTCTATACTTTCAGGAAGTCTACTCCTATAAGTCCCACGGTCACGTCTGCCATGATGAAGGTCCTAACAAAATATGAGCTCAAATTTTGGCTTCAGTGCCACTCACAGCATGGCATGGAAAGACTTACCCCATCATTCTCCATTCCAGGCATCATGGAAATCTGCAAACACTTGGATATGACAGGTTACTGTCTGAGGTATTTTTATTCACGATTCGCGTATTTTGTTGCATAAATGCATCAATGAATATGTCTTTGTCTCTATCAAATCAAAACACAGGAAGATTGTTGACAACTCCTTTCCTTCCTTCCTTCCTGTCAAAGGTAACCTATTCATGGAGTAATAATTTGAAAGAGGTAAAAAGTCTACATTATCTGAATTACAGTATTCTCCCTACCTTCTTTCCTTTGTCATCATGACTGCTATTACTATCACTCATGCAACACCAAAGTATATTTAGTCCTGACTCCTGATTCAAACATTCCATGATGAGGCAGAAGGACAGAGCACACACAGGACTGCATTGCTAAGCTTGGGCTCATACGCAAAGGTACACGTTGCCATAGAAATGTATAAAATCTACTAACCTTGCAAGAACACCCACTAGAAACTTATTTTTAAACAAAGTAAAGTATAAGGGAGAGGGACATCATCAGCTGACTCCTTAGCTTCAAAAGTTTGATGTAGCAGTTGAGCGTTTTCCTTGGGGTCAGTAACCAATCTGCTATCAGCTGTTAGTAGTGAAGGAATGGAAGATGAACCTGACCCAAAGAGAGATGATGCCAATTTGGTTCACCACAGACGAGGGTGACTAATTCCTGCAAGTTTCCTCTTTAAAGAATTCTTGTAATTTCTCTCCGCGATATGACATATTTTATTCACAGCACGACAAGACTGAACAAAAATGGTGTAATTTTCCTGCAAACGATTTCTTCTCCATGTGTTGAATTTGGTCTTTCTATCATGGTAAGCTCGTCTACATGTATCATCAAACTATGGCTGGTCATCGTTCTTGAATTTAATTACCTTTCTATGGGCACATCTTACTAAAATAGCCATCAGCATTTCATTTAGCTTTTTGGGATCAGGATCTTAAATGCCATGTGAAATGTCAATGCTTGGCATGCTTCAATAATGCAATCCCAATTGGTTCGAGAATTAAGCCAGACCGTTTTCCCAATGGTTGAATTTGGAATATACTAACTGACAACAGCTGGTGACACCAAGTGTGGGAGAGTTTTTGAACAAGGAGGTAGCTACTGGATGCTATGAGAACACAAAGAACTTTCTTAAAAAATAACGCACAACTGGGGCGAGAGTGCCTTGAAGATATAGCGATTCAACATCCCAGATCTACTTGTACCCAGGCAGCATTCACGGCATAACATTGTTCCAGTCAGAGATGAGAGAGAGAGAGAGAGAGAGAGAGAGAGAGAGAGAGAGAATTTCAATGATAACAATTTTTCACCTCTACTCATTAAGACGGAGAGCACATACAAGATATTCAGATCAGCAACGCTATTAAATTCCACTTAAATTTACGGCGCCGTTTTCTCAGTGTCGCTGCCAGTTGAAATTACATTCAGGATGACATATTTTCGGCCACTCTTATTCAAGTTAACTTCATTTTGAGTATCCTAGCAAGCGATGAGGTAAAAAAGAAACTCAAACTCAGATAAATATGTTATGATAAACTAGGGATTACTGTATAAATATGTTTTTTTTTTCCACTTACTAAACCATATTCACTGAGTACCAATTCCGGGAATGGACTAACATTTTTAATCTCTCCTATATAAAAAAATTCTAAAAACTCAGGATGACTTTTAAATTATTGATAAAATAGGAGATTCATTATGTTACCCTCCATATTTTTTGGGACTTTTGTAAAAATAAAGCAAAAAAGACATATTATAATCCAGCTAATATTAACAAAGAATTAAAGAATATTCTCTGTGTACCGTTTCATGCTAATTTTTTTCCTGCTGTACCCATTTTAAAAACTACTGATATCAACTTAGTATTTAAATATAATAATATTTTGAGAAATTAACTAATTAAAAATAGCTTGTCCAATTCAAACAATATTGTATACGGTACTCCTTGCAAAGAATGTAATAAGATTGATGTAGGTCAAACTTCAAAAGGTATTAAAATACAATGCTCACAGCTCAAATATGCCATTTAGAGAGGCTTAACGAATAATGGAACTGTGGCTTAAGACAGGCCATGCCATTAACTGGAATAAGGCATCGATAATCCACACGGACAATGATCAAAGGTAAAGGAATTTGTTGGAGTCATTTTTATTGAAGCCACGTCAACGAGGAATATAAATCTCCACTTTGGATTAGCTCTTGATCCTCTTTCCATGTCTTTTTTGCTCAAAGAACATTCCACCAAAATTAACCAATTGTAACCCCATCCTCCCTTTGCATAAATAAGTCTCTCAACCTCTTTTTGATGCAGTGTGAACTTGAGAATGTAGAAATATACTGCGAAAGTATTTGTTCCAGTCCCCAGTATCACTCACCTTTCTACCGTGGATTTAAGGATATTCTCAAGCACGTGTTCATTCGTGATACATTGGATATATATTTATGTGTGTGTGTGTGTGTCGGCCTGTCTGTAACTGATGTGTTAGTTTGTATTGATTTTACAATCAGAGTTTCAACAGCAGGTCTTGTGAGGTGCAAAGATCACGTAAACTATTGTGTAAAAAGATCACTGCACATCAAAT
Source organism: Macrobrachium nipponense (assembly GCF_015104395.2). NCBI lineage: Eukaryota > Metazoa > Arthropoda > Malacostraca > Decapoda > Palaemonidae > Macrobrachium > Macrobrachium nipponense. Next base: position 56,764,912 of record NC_087202.1, on the reverse strand, counting down.
AAATTAATTTTGGAAAACTCCCGAACCGTTACTGAATTAGCCTTCATCTAAAAATGACATTCACGAAATATCAAAAGTGAAGGTTAAAAGTTATATAATGAAACCCATCTCCCTAATCCAATTAACTTCAGGAACTGATGAAATTTGAAAACAGATCTAAAGAAGAAAGTACAAACAGTGTAAGAATAAATGACGAAAAGAAAAAATTTAGACATTCGAAACCTACGTTTGAAGAGAGATCATATTTGTCTTATTCACACTACCTTCTACAGGAAAAAATTGGAATTCGTGTCATCCAATCGAAAAATATGCTTTAAAAAAAGTACAAGTAAAAGGTAGTGCACCCTTCTTGATGGAAAATATACACATATATATACATTTAGATGAACACGAACAGCAAAGCAAAGAACACTGAGCTGGGATCCTTATCTACTTATTATAAAAACATTTTCATTTCGACGATACACTTACATAATGCAAGGAGGGAGTAAAACAATCTAAGATAATAAGAGAAAAAGCACTTCCACGAATAAAGCTTAGGAGAAAATACCTCCCCCCTTGCCCCACACCCCAAACACCCCAGACCCTTATTCCACTCATGCTCGCCTACGTCGTCTCTATAACCCTCCGAGGGTATTAACGTCATCCCCATACTCTATGGAATTTGACATACATTTTGAAGACTATCACAGCTCCTCCTCGGGAACCGCTCCACCCTTTCCCTCCCCACCGCCAGGCTCATTAGACCAACCTATGTTTTCTCCGAGGATTTCTGTACCTTTAATTGGCATGTGAGATTTTGTATTAGTGAACATGCTCTTATGACTTCTGAGTATTCTTACTATCAATGAAGCACGAATATTGACCAGACAAAAAGAAATAAAAATAGACTCAAGTAAAACTTCGGCGCAATCGAGTTGTTTGATCATAGCAAACTTTAACCATAAATAAAATAAAAACTACTGAGGCTAATTGGCTGCAATTTGGATGGTCAATATACCAATTTGCAGCCCTCTAGCCTCAGTAGTTCTTAAGATATTAGGGCGGACAGAAAGGCGAACAGACACAGCCTTCTCAATAATTTTTTTTTATTTCTTTAACAGAAAACTAAAAGTCATGTATGAAATCTATTCTTCTGTGCAGCCACAGATTTTAGCAGAACAGGAGGTTTTATAACTATTCTACCATATTCATACTAGGCAACTGAATTTCCTTCCCCAAATTAAACAGCAATCCGTATTAACACAACTAAGAGGTGAACGACCAAATGTAAACAAGCGCATATAGCCAATAACCTCACTTACGAAAAACTCATTGCATGACTCACGACGCAAACATTACTGGAGACTCACCTATATTAAACAAGGAAAAAAATGCGCTGAAACTTTCCGCCACGCCCGGTGGTAGCTTGGCCTACATCGTTGCCAGACGCACGATCATGGCTAACTTTAACCTTAAATTTAAAAAAAAAACTACTTAAGTAGAGGTCTGCAATTTGGTGGGTTTTATTATTGAAGGGTGGATGATCAACATACCAATTTGTAGCCTTCTAACCTCAGTAGGTAAGATCTGAGGACGGACAGCAAAGTACGGACGGACAGACAAAGGCATCCCAATAGTCTTTTTTTATATAGAAAACTAGAGGGGGGGGGGGGGGGGGGGGGGGGGGGGGGGGGGGGGGGGGGGGGGGGGGGGGGGGGGGGGGGGGGGGGGGGGGGTGGGGGGGGGGGGGGGGGGGGGGGGGGGGGGGATTTAAAAATAGAA
>NC_087202.1:56745648-56758148 GCF_015104395.2 Macrobrachium nipponense | reverse complement strand
GTGTGTAAGAGGTCCATCTTGAAAATGACACCCAAACTGGAAGTGACCCCAATCAAAGTGGGCCAGGAAGGAGCGTCTAACGTCCGTCTCCATTTGCTTCTGTCCTCGTCCTGACTTCCCTTTCACTCTGAATCGAAGCGCTTTAGCGGCCATAACTCCTCTCCTCCAAACTCCTTCCAATTTTGGAAGGATGAATCGCGAGCGTTTGTCAGATGTCATTTATTCAAAGTGCATATTATTTTGATCTGGAGCGTTCCAACCAAGTATCATTACAAAAATAAAAGAAAAAGATATTCCATTGACACATAAGTTGCAAACATTACATTCCTAACTTAACGTGCAGTGGTCTTCGTAATTAATACTCATAATCAGTACTACTCACACTAACAACAAGGTTCAAATAGAAAGGACACAAATTAAACACATTCATATATTCTCAGTTATGAGTGGACGCACCATATAATTGTTTCACCAACGAGAAAAAAAGAAATTATATATTTTATTTGAAATAATTTTTGCACTGTTTAATATGTACTTTATTCATTTTTTGCAATTTCAATATAATAAATAAATCATGAATATCCTATCGTAAATTCCTGTATCTTTAACTCGCTGCGAAAAAACCTTTTCAGACCTTTTTATGACCTTTCCTACACACCCCCCAAACAATCAACTACAGAGTAGTTTGTAGGCTTACTCGCCGAGTAAGAGAAAAGCGACGCAATACACTATACTTATGATCATACTGATACGCTTGTGTTCATTTTTTGTGGAAATATTTTGTTGTTCGTAGAAAGCATCAATATGGACATTTTTATAACCTTGCCCTAGCTAGCAATAGAATGAAGAAATGAAAATCTTAGCAATGTCCTTTGACTACTACATGGAGACGCTCAAAGACCGCATACAAAAAGAGGAAACTCCACAACTGGAATAAATATAATTCAAAGATCTCCTACTGAAGGAATGATAAAAGACATGCGGCACATTATTAATAGAATTATCGGTAAATAGCATGCCTGTGGTAGTTTGTAATGAGAATAATGAAAATCACAGTTACAATAATGACAGCTCTCGGACTCGACAAGGAGTAAAATTTTCTGTCTTCAAATTGTTTTTTTTTTCTTTACAGATATGAATAATGACGTCATCGTTGCTGGGTGATGACCGCGCACACCAGGCACGAAAGGAAAATCGTAGCAGTAGCGGACTTAATTCATCCCCATACTAGATTGCTGGCGTGAATCTCCTAAATATAGTTATAGACATGACTTCACTTCCATTGCTCTTAATTTTTTTTTTTTTTCTAATATCTATCGTTTAACACTATATTTCGCGTGTACCGAACCACGTTACATGATTTAGTGTTAATACACTGACAGGTTGTAAACCTTCAAAAACGAGGCTGAAGCCATAAGAAGGATATCAAACATTGATCAGAAAATAAATAGAATATATACTATAGCAATTTTAAGGATAACACAAGACACTGGGAAATCGAGGAACACTATAAAAGCCAAAAGATTGCGGCGTGAAACAGAGCTGCAACAAATTTCATTCACGAAAAAAAAGAGGCCATCAGACTACAAAACAATGGCACACGAGGTATGCAAATTAAGGAACATACATTAAGTGTTCAAAAATTAAATAAATAAACGGTTAATATGGCATAAATATTTGTAGACAGAAGTTAAAACATCTAAATACGAAGGAAATTCGATAAAGATAAAATTTGAAATATCGATATCGAATAATCATGGATATGACCAATCATTATTAGAGAACATAATCTACAGAAAGTCAAGAAAATAAAATGGTGATTAGTAATAACAATTATAACTACAAATAACAGGAAATAACGTGACTCAAAGGAAATAAAAATCCTGTAAAAATAATTGAAATTAATTCTAATGATAACGAAAACCACTCGTTGTGATTATCCGTTTACCATTCTCTTGTGCCACTATCTCATACCGACAAATATTAGTATGCTCATCTCTCTCTCTCTCTCTCTCTCTCTCTCTCTCTCTCTCTCTCTCTCTCTCTCTCTGGGGCTGACTATGAATATTGGGAAGACGGAGGAAAAGAAGTTAATATGGATGGTGGAGAAAGGAATGAGGGTAGCTGATAATTCAAAATGGAGCAATTCAGATTTGTAGACTTCTGTCGAAATGTTTCTGTTATTGCTTTCTTCCTGAAAGAAATTCTTTACATTAACCTCTTTTGCCATCTATTATTCCCCATCGCAGGAATCAATTCAATTATCCATGAAACGTGCAGCCAAGAGAAAGAGAATTAAATTGGCATAAAAATAAAGTTCTATTTGTCTCCCATTCCACTCGAATCCCCCTTAGTAATAATTGGAGGTTAGAGCGCCATTTGTTCTTTCCAAAGGGCAAAAATGGCTTTAATCCTTCTCAGTAGAAGATAATTAACTTCCGCTTGATAAAATACGGATTCATCTTTCTTTAATTTTTTTCCTTGGTTGACTTTTATAAAATAGGGATCCTTAATTTATTTCATGGCACTGTTCGTGTAGCAAAGTTATTCTGGTGCCGACGTTCAGTAGGAAATTCAGCATAAGAGAGAGAGAGAGAGAGAGAGAGAGAGAGAGAGAGAGAGAGAGAGAGAAAGAGAGAGAGAGAGAGAGAGTTGGTAAATTATCATCGTTTTATATAAAAAGAAATCAATGAAAACTATCAGGAAAAAAAATTAGCGCTGAAAGCCTGTACACCCAATCACTATTAATTCCCGCAATCCATTGGAGACCAATCAAGTCATGCAGATAAAAAAAAAAAAAAGGGCAGGCACAGGTACATATTCTCCTTTTTATCATCCGTATCTGTAATTATATGAGCTTTCTTTGTAAACTTACTTTCAGTCTGCTTAGTAGAGGACGAGAGTCGATAGGCCTCGCAGCGTTAACCCATTGTTTCACTTTCCTCTTCGTGGATTTTGCCTTTATTTACACACACACACACACACACACACACACACACACACACACACACACACACACACATCATATATATATATATATATATATATATATATATATATATATATATATATACTGCCCACAAATATAGGAGATTCTCGGAACTTACAAGCCGAAAGGTATTATTAATTTTGCGACGAACAACGTTAAATAATTTTATGAGAAGAGATCATAGTTCCAAATGACTAAATAAATCTTTCAAGTCAAAGAATGAGTTTCAATAAATCGAGGTAACCAAACCTCCAAACCTGCAAGGTATATAACAATTTGATAAGAATATCGTTGTTACCTCTATTACCTGTTACTCAGGTACAATCGTCGGTTCGTGAAAAAGATTTGACAGGTAAGAAGAGAAATGAGAATTAACCAACTGCTATTAATTCCATTTAAATAGATTCACTTAAATAAAAAAATCGACTGGCTAACTTCATGAAAGATATGGTATCTAATAAGCGCCGCTCTTACTATAAACTGCTTGCACTATAGTTACGATTTTTTTGGGATGCTAGATTGGTGTTGTGGAACGGAATTCTTTACATTACACTGAATCTCTCATTTCACTGCTCTTTTTCTTAAGTACATATTGAGGTAATTGCTATCGTCAACGTACCTTCTCTCTCGTCTTTACCACCCTTCATTGTCTCGAACCTCACCTTCCTATCCTACCCGATACGCGCCGAAGGCTCTAAGTGATTTCCTTCTCGGAAATGATTCAATTAAAGCGCGAAGGAGAAGTGCCGCTGAATATCTTGCGTCCATGTGCAAACGTAATCTCTCGTCAGTCATTAATGATTCCCGCAGGGATGGAGAGAGTGAGAGACAAGAAGCTGTTCCAATATTCCCGAGCGTAATGGAAATACTAGGAGCAAGCTTAATGCTGACCAATTAAATGAGGAATAAACAAGATGAAACTGAGCAGCCATAAAAACAAAACTCTTTAAATAGTTGGATTTCTCGCAGGAACTGAAGGAGGACTTAATATTCCTGTCCAGATAAAAAATTAAAATTAAAATAACTTAATACAACTGGAGCGTATATAACGGTATCGAAATGAGATAACAGTTATAAAAGTCTCTTTGTTCTCTCTGAATGACAGAATGCAACCAGACCGTACTACGTATAACACAGTCGTTCGTACGTGAATTGTGGATACTGCCAACTAGGATAAACTTGATCTACACGGGTGGTGAATGCATTTGGACCATCATTGGATCTATCATCTTCCACCGCGGGTAGTCTGAGATAGGATATCAACTGGTTCTTTCTCCTCCTCCATCAAATTCTACTAGTTATCAGTAATGATCAGAGCAATTCATTTGAAACCAACATAAAGCCGTTTCCCCTAACAGAGAGTGGCTCCATATAAAATAGAACAAGACAAAATGTTTCTTAGTCATTTTCAGTAAGCTCCCTCACCCTCCCATTCAAACGCAACAAAGGCTCTTGTCCTCTATGTTACCCGACCACAGCTGGATGGTAAGGTAAATCTAGCTTTTGACATTCAATCTTAATTGAACTCAATAATGGTCTTTGGTCATTGCGGTATTAAAACGTGCAATTATTGTGTGAAGATAAAATATACCTTTTATCTTAAGTCGTTCACATCTCGCCCCTATAAGTATCACCCACTCAGTTTTTTCCTTTCCTCAGTTCTGAAGCAGCCACGATCTTTCACGTCTTTGTTCCAGCACTAAAATCATTAAGATTCACTCAAAGCCACTGTATTTGCTCCCTACCAGTAATCAGTTGCAATGCCACTACCTCGAAGGATATCTTATGCTTTATACGCATGGCTGCAAAATTTTACAACTAACACTATGTTGCCGTCATCTGTCTTTCACTTGTGCTTCATTCATGGGGAAACATCCTCTCCCTTTTCAATACTTTTCTTGAGACATAATTATCTCACTTCGTCCTCCCGTTCCATGAAGTGAATATCTAGTTAATTCATTCTATACGGTCTATAATCCTCCCCAAATCATAAACACTTTCGCAGGGATAAGAAATAAATGCAAGACATAGTCAGAAACTGGAGAACGAATCCAGTTTCTCGAATCTTATGGAGTAATTGAGCTATTCCAAATTCATGGGACATTCGAGCAAATCTTCGCGGAAAATAAATTCTCTCTCTCTCTCTCTCTCTCTCTCTCTCTATCTCTCTCTCTCTCTCTCTCTCTCTCTCTCTCTCGTCTAAATTAATAAGTGACGAATGTTTTACATATCTCAGATAAGCTGACAAAAACGTCTTTGCTTAGAATTATCCATCATTCTCATTCATACTTTCCACTTGCCATACTAAACATAAACATAATAGGTAGTAGTGGAAAATCCATAATAAACAAAGATTACAAGGAATATTGTAGTAGTAAAAGACCATAATGAAGAAAGGAGTACTAGGAATACAATGAATACGATATAAATCAAACATGGGGACAAAACATTATGAAAAGAATTCTTTAAAATTCACCAAAGTTAACGTGCAGGACTATTCCACATTGATGATACTTACAAACTCATTTTGTTTAAAATAGCTTTGCGTAAAAAAATAACATAGAACCCAAATGCTGGGGTAAAAGTCGTGTGAAGCAAGAAGCTGAATAAGTGCCAACAAACCTGTTGGGATTAGGTACCAAAGGGTCTTTGAACAAGGTAACCAAGATGCGGAATGAGGAAGGTGAGGTGGTTATAAAGGAAGCTGTTCTGGGTAAGGAAAGTGCTCCTAAAGGGGGAAACGTGGCGACTGAATCGAGCGTACTGAGATTAAGTCTGAACCCACAACTTCAGGAAAATGAAGCTACATGAAAGGACAAAACGGTTAACTTTTTTACACTGAAATTAAGATTAAATTAGTAAAATAGGTCAACATGATTGGTTTTATTTTAAAAGGTAATAATTTAGCAAATCAAAGAAACATTGCAAGAAATTGCTTTAAAACTTCCCAAACAAAAAAAGTATGAAACTAGCATAGAAACCTATAATACTGAAATAATGTGTGATGCAAATGATAACTATTACGATCATTGGAAGAATCAGTAATCAGAGGAGGCAGAAATAAACTAATTAATTGCACGACCGCAGAGGGAAAAAATAATTGTGTGGGCAACACAAAACAGCAGGCCGTGGCAAATTCCTCTCCAACCTGTGATCATTTTAGCACCGTATGACCCTCTACTCATTCTGTACATTGGCTCCGTTGATGGAGTATATGCTTTTACACCCGGGGGGTATTATATATTTGATAAATATTTACTTCGTCCAAGGCAAAATCGAGCAGATGCCTCTGAAGAATCAAACGATAGACAGTGACCACTCAGACCACGGATAGCTCAATTATCTACGTTTAAGTTCTTTCTAAAGCAGGCTTCTGTTCGAATCCTACAATAGACGAAGCGCTTACCATTTATAATTCCCTTCAGGTGTAAATTCTTCCCAAGGCATAGCGAATTAATATATATATATATATATATATATATATATATATATATATATAATATATATATATATATATATATATATATATATGATATATATATATATATATATATATATATAAATATATATATATATATATATATATATATATATATATATATATATATATATATATATATATATTATATATATATATATATATATATATATATTACTGTAAAGAGTCAACGAAACGCGCAAACCTAAACTAAACATTTCACCTTTTTCAATACAGCTTCCGGACACAGCACCCTCCTGTGCCTAGTCGGTTATTGAAAGAGACTCAGATCAACGTCATGTATCAAAAGCAAAAGCGGGGGAAACCAACGGAATTTTAACTTTTCTCTCTTTTTTTATTTGCTGCTCTCAATTAATTTACTCTCACAGAGCACAAAAGTTTTATTACAGGAGGAGGAAGAGGAGGAGGAGGAGGAGAACGAAGTATCTAAAGGGGACGGGGAAACGACTACCTTTAAAATAAACATTAGTTTTGTGAGTGGAGTCGCGTTTTCGTTGTTTTCGTAAAATTCAGACGACCTAATATTCAAAATATTTTTACGCGAGGAAGACAGAGAGAGACAACTCCCGTATGACCTGAACCGAGGACATTGTCAGATGGAAAATGAGTATGTTATATTTCAGAACTCGTCACGAAAACAAGTACGTGTATATAAATATATATATATATATATATATATATATATATATATATATATATATATATATATAGTATATATTTATTATATGCCTCTTTTCTTTTGGTGAGGGTGGGTCGGGGAAGGAAGGGTGGGAAGTCTTACTACTTTCTTGACCCAGGTAGTCGGTGATGCAAAAATAAATCAATCAATCAAAATAAACAAATAACATCAAATGAAATCAATAAACAAATAAAAATAAACAGCTAAGTAGATAGTTGGGGGTAAGAGAAGAGTACCAATGGCTATTTACATCAACTTACATTCAATGAAGAGTGTCTAATCTAGTCTGACCTTGAGAATTCATGGAATAGATATCAGAAAAGAATGATAGAAAAAGAAAACTCTCCATTTACCAGAAATGCCATCTGAAAAATGTTTAAACGAACATCTAACGAACTTATATATGATGAGTACATATACACGAACACACACTTTTATTCACAAGCAGGTAAGCCTACACACAACGCACACACACTATATATATATATATATATATATATATATATATATATATATATATATATATATATATATATATATATATATATATATATATATATATATATATATATATATATATATATATATATATATATATATATATATATATATACATATATATGTATATATATATATATAATATATATATATATATATATATATATATATATATATATATATATATATATATATATATATATATATATATATATACTATATATATATATATATATATATATATATATATATATCTATATATATATATATATATATATATATATATATATATATATATATATACATATATATATATATATATATATATATATATATATATATATATATATATATATATATATATATATATATATATATACATATATATATATATATATATATATATATATATATATGTATGTATATGGTTTTTGCCACGAAGGAAAAATGAAAAGCGAGATAGTCAAGCACTTTCGGTCTAGTGCGACCCTATACTCAGGCACAACTGATGGTACAGAGGAAAAACATAGTCAAAGTAGGCTTAATATCCAAACTGACATTACAAGATTAGCAATACCTTGACAAAGAAATAGAATACATAAAAAAGATAGGAAACGATCTCTGCTACCCACCTCATATAATTGATTTATGTTATCGAAAAGCTCACAAAAAGTTTTATAGTGTTGCTAGTAATGAAAAAGAGATACCTGAAAATGTACTTAGCTTGCCTTACTTTCGTGGATTTGAAACCATAAAATCAATATTTAAATTGTTTAATGTTATTGCAGTGTTCTCTTATAACAATACCATTAAAGATATGCTAATTAAGAATAGTCCCGTAACAAAAAACATCATTTACAACATTTCTTGTAACGATTACCATCCTTTTTACGTTTGAACAGTCAAGTAAAAATTTATGTGTACGTATAAAGCAGCATATGTATTCGTTAGAACAGCCCAGACTTCAAATGCACTGTTTATCCATCTGAGTGGAAAAATCTCATTGTATAATTGGGCCGATACCTCTGTAATGCTAGATCTAATGATTATGTTTCAAGAAATTTACTGGAATCAGCAATTATACAAATCACTAATAAAAACAACCTAAATTTTAGTCTGGGATTGTACCATTTGGACACGTATATTTGTAAAATGTTTATGAAGGACCTTAAAATAAATGAACTACTAATTAATTAGTCCCACGTGTATATAGTGAATCATTTGTTGAACACGTGTGTGACCAAGATGTGGCTGCCTAAAAATTCGCTTATATTTCCCTCAGGCGTTTCCTCGTTTCTGTAGAGTGAAATCGACCTTATTGCTAATCTTGTAATGTCAGTTTGGATATTAAGCCTACTTGGACTATGTTTTTCCTCTGTACCATCAGTTGTGCCTGAGTAAAGGGTCGCACTAGGACCGAAAGTGCTTGGCTATCTCGCTTTTCCTTTTTCCTTCGTGGCAAAAACCTTTATTTATACATAGCATCACGTTTTATATACTCCGTGATCACAAAATAAGGATTCATGGATGTTCTGCAGCGGTCATCGGGACTCTCGCCAAATGACAAAGTAGTTTGTTTTGAGAGGCTTTGTTGTTCAGAGGACGGCTGGTTATTCTCCTATTTGGGGGGAGAGAGAGAGAGAGAGAGAGCGGGGGCCGGTGGGGGGGAGATCCTTGCTAATTAAAATCAAGCCGTATGATTAGCAATGACGTAATTTCGGGTAAAGTATTCATCAAAAGCTGTTCAACAGGCAGAAATATCATAAGAAAATTTTGCATTCCATGAATAAAACTGGCATTCATATATGGCGGACGTCAACTCTAAAACGTTGCAATTAAGGATGGATATGAATGCTAATCCTGTCGAGTGGGATTAACATTAAATACAGCAACGTCCCTACTGCTTCCGCCAGTATTTGTGTTTTCTTACGATATTTTATGGCAGCTCCTTAAATTTGCCAATAATATATAACATGTGAGGATTATGTCACGCAATACTTGTTTATAACAGAAGGAATGATCATGTAAATACCATTGGTGTCTGGTTTAAGATACACAATTTGTTAGAGATTACAAAAATCGGGGCACCACAAATGTTTGCGCTATAAAATACAAAATTTCCATAGAGAACGGAACACGAATTTTCTCTAGAAATTCACTCCATTTTTATAGAAAATTATATATCAACACCCTTCCCTTTTATGATTAAGATACATATATCGAGGTACAATGTCCTTTAATATCTAATTTGCTCTACCTCGGAATTAATATATTTTCATATATGCTTAACCGAAGGGGAATTTCTTCTCGATAATAGACTTGCCTGGACCAGGGCGCGAACCCATGGATCCTTTCAAATCCAGGAACGTCAGTGAAGCAGTGGTGTAGTAGGTAAAAGCTTCACTGACGTTCCTGGATTTGAAAGGATCCATGGGTTCGCGCCCTGGTCCAGGCAAGTCTATTATCGAGAAAAAAATTCCCCTTCGGTTATGCATATATGAAGATATATTAATTCCGAGGTAGAGCGAATTAGATATTAAAGGACATTGTAGCTCGCAATATATATATATATATATATATATATATATATATATATATACACACACACACACACACACATATATATATATATATATATATATATATATATATATATATATGCCGCATTGTATGCCTACTTATAATAATAATAATAATAATAATAAAAGAATAATATAATAATAATAATACTTTTTGCAGATAAAGAACCACAACCATAACAGCAATGAACAGGAAGGAATATGGTTATAAGGAATGTCAGAAAAACCCATTTAAAAATTTCCCCACCACAGGAACACTCGTCAACAGGAAATAGAATAGTCTAAAAATTGTTTCCAGTCATTTAATATTTTCTGACCTTAACTGGCAGTTGATGATTAGCTTCCTCTAGTACTTTTCATTTGATATCTACCCACTGTCTTTCCCGGCCTTAGAGTGTTTTATATCTTTCCGATTCAACAGCCTAACTTGAGATTTATCATCCCCAAATGAAAAATGAAGAGTTTGAAACAACGATGAAATGAGAGAGAGAGAGAGAGAGAGAGAGAGAGAGAGAGAGAGAGAGAGAGAGAGAGAGAGAGAGAGAGAGAGAATAATTACCAATTTATACAATTCTTAGAAGTTAAGTATACCTTAGTTTTACCAGACCATTGAGCTGATTAACAGCTCTCCTTGGGTTGGCCCGAAGGATTTTATATTTTTACGTGACTAGGAACCAATTGGTCACCTAGCAACGGGACCTACAGCTTATTGTGGGATCCAAACAACATTATATCGAGAAATGAATTTCTATCACCAGAAGTAAATTCCTCTGATTCCGCGTTGGCAGAGCGGGCAATCGAACTTCGGGCAACCGGATTGGCAGCTGAGCGCGAAAACCACTCGTCCAACGATGAACTACAATTGTTAGAACTCTGATTATTTGTTCAGAACTCAAAAGGGAAAATGGAAAGCTTAGAATGGCTTACTGACAGGCATAAAACGAATGGGTGATAAAAAAGTAATTGAAGGAACTCAGCAACAAAGACAGTAGTCAAGGGGACGTCATTCACTGGCGCACTTTTACGTACCATACATATGAAATAAAAAGGAAGGTCTTTCGTCCTCCACTTCTTTCTCAAACAAACCCACATTACCGAACAACTATCTATACTATTGAGATCATGCTGGATTCATTGGAAATGAGCTCAGTAAAAGCTGTGTGTGGGAGAGAGTAAGCAAAATATCATTGACGAAATCTGAATTAAAAACGAGATCAAAAACCAACGGAAATCATTTATACTCATTGACGTAGAAATAAAAAGTAAAACACTCATCGAAGCACCCCTACAATTATTTTTGGTTCCTAATATTTGACCGACCGAGAGAGAGAGAGAGAGAGAGAGAGAGAGAGAGAGAGAGAGAGAGAGAGAGAGAGAGAGAGAGCAGCAGCAGCAGTAGCATTTCAATGTTAATCCACAACACCTCATGCCAAAGAGATTCCCATTTCCCCATCACATGAAAAGAAGATAGTAATGAAAATAAGAAAAATAAAAAAAACAATAAAAAAAAAAAAGTCAAGACTTTTAGGGTAACTATGAGAGGCATCCGAGTCAAGGGGGATGTCAAGATGTTGACGGTCGACTTTTGATGAAATTTCTCATGTCTAGCGCTTGGAAAAGATTTATCTTTGAGAGCATTTCTAAAATAAAGAAAATAGCTTGGAAGTGGAAATATAAATACCAACACGCTCACACACACACACACACACACACACACACACACACACACACATATATATATATATATATACTATATATATATATATATATATATATATATATATATATATATCCCTTTCTTTCCCGAAACTAGACAAGAAAATATTTGAGTTAAAATTAAAGATTGAATTGGAACCTAAAACAAATGTCAAATCAAATCAGCATACTTGAGAAAAACAGAATAAAAATTTATGAAGGTAAAAGTCTCTGATCATGTAAATTGATATCGGTGGATATCAACCAATCCCGCTTGGATGTCGAATCCGCGACTAAACACGTCATCAGCCTCTGACAAAGCAAATACCTTCATCCAGCAATAATGACCCACAAAGTTTAATCCAGCTGAGCCCCTTCGAATGTCCTGCCAATTCACCGAAATAGGCGATGACAGGGACAGATCTCTGGCTGAACCTTTCCATTCCACGCGAATCTGAACGCCTACGGCGTAATGAAAGTGGGATGCTCAGGATAACACTTTGATACATCTACGTATACTGTTTTGGTGCCGAATATGAAGATATCAGCAAGTAAGGAACT
>NC_087202.1:56725648-56740648 GCF_015104395.2 Macrobrachium nipponense | reverse complement strand
TATATAATATATATATATATATATATATATATATATATATATATATATATATATATATATATATATATATATATATATATAGTATATATAATATATATAAATATATAATATATATATATATATATATATAAATAACTGAAAAGCACTACCTAAGAGGACAATAAAATAAAATAAAATAAAATGGGACGCAATCTGTTTTAGTTTACCGAATTAAACGCAACAGAAATGACTTGCTTTGTTCAGGATGTGGTCGATCAAAATGTCATTTCAAGAGAAACGAACCGTTGTAATTTTTTATATATCTTCTGAATTGAAGATGGCACCTTACATTAAAATTGACAAAGTCCCATACTAAAAACTTTTCAAAAATGTCATCAGCATAGAAGCATTTGCACGTACACCACAAGAATAGCTCCCGGTTGAAATAATAATAATAAAAAAAAGTAATTCTACATCACGATCATTCACAACTAATTACTCAATGAATATTGCTTTCCATTACACATTTTTTCTCTATCCTCGAGCCATAGGATTCATCTATCTACACGCCTTTATCATATGAATATGCGAATTCGATTCTAACTTGATATCACACAACTCCACTTTATATTTTTAACTTTCCTCTCGCTGCGAATCAAGTTCACTATCTAAATTCACTCTGTGATTTGCATTTTTATTCCCTAAATATTATTTTTGTTATAAAACAGTAACAGCTTTTTGTCCCTCACTTCTTAGAAAATGCCAATTCATTTATTCATAAATATGTGTAAGAGATTAAGGAAGAATGCACAGCTGGTTTGTGACCTATGATACAACTCGAAAGAATTATAACAAGGCCGGCTACAATAAGCAAGGCAATATGACTACCGAATTCAGTTCATCAATATGATATAACCTCAGCCAAAATACGTACATTTCTCGCAACTATATTTAAACGTTAACTTACAATTTCCTGGGGTGAAACAAAAGCAATTAATTTCCTTCTTTTCTTTATTTCTAATCTAATAAAATAATATTGCTGATAAATACTGAGCCGGACAAAATTTCAAGTCTTCAGCGCCCCAGAAATGCAATGTGAGTAAAATATTAATAATAATAAACACTTATAATCGAAGAGCAATCGAGTGAAAAGTGGAAAATATGCAACATGACTATTCCGAAAATGTTGAGATATGGTGGCCACGAATACTCGAGAGATGTATCAGTTTCAATTTATAAGTGGAATGAGAGACACGTTAAACTGAACAACTGAAACGAAAAGCTCATAATAAAAATCCAAAGAGACTTTTACATTCAAGAGCGGCAACGACATCCACATACAAAAAATACTTTCGAAAACGATAAGTTTTGATGCAATTTGTTACAAAATGTCCCATACCATGGCACAAAATAGAAGTAGGAAATATGCAACACCTTTTCCAAAACAAAATACGCGAACCTCCTTTGCCATGCACTATTTCTGCTGAAACCCAAATAAAAGTGACTGCAATTGTGTAACTACCTTAACTGCATTAGCAATTTTTCCTAAAAAAACATTTAGAGAACTATACAGATTTCTTAAATAGATAATTGTTTGTATTATTTAAATTACTGTTTAAATTTGCGTTCTCTGGGTGCTTCCAAATATTCACAGAAAAATAAAATGGATAAATTAAATTTTATTTTCCATCTTCACCGGAAAATAAAAATTTTTCCTGTTTTCTTACAACTAACAATTGACATCCCCTCAGAAAGAGAAATTCCAATCGTTTAAAAACTCTCTCCCTTCTCTCCTTTCCAATCCTTCAAAGCGGAATGAATGCGCGGTCACTCCAGAAAACCTTCAAAGGCAAAATCTTCAAAAAAACAAAATCCAATCCACCAGGGGGGGGGGGGGATATGTTGGGAAGCATTCAATAGTAAACTATCTCGTTCCTCGGCAATCTAACCAATTTATCCCATTAAATGGAACAATTTTGTAGTCTGGTGATACTACCCCGTTTTTTTTCTTCTCCTTCTTTCTTATACGATGCTCATTCATGAGACATTTTCATCTGTTGTGTGTGTGTGTGTGTGTGTGTGTGTGTGTGTGTGAGAGAGAGAGAGAGAGAGAGAGAGAGAGAGAGAGAGAGAGAAATCCTACGATAGAGTGACCTTAATTGTTCTTCGCTTTAAACTTGCAAACCACCGGAGTCAATTACACTTCTTTTGTTTCTTCGACCGTCCACTGTCTCAACATTTCGTTTGATCTCTGTTACACAATGCCTTTTCTTTTCGTCCCTCGGATACATTGAGTAATTCTTAAATTTCAAACGGGCCACTACGCTCTCTCTCTCTCTCTCTCTCTCTCTCTCTTCTCTCTCTCTCTCTCTCTCTTTGTCGATTCCAGAAAATCCATTATCCCGCATCTACTCTCAAGTTTTGAAATAGTGACAATGAGTAGCATCTGAATACAAAAGTCATGGCGACATGAAGCACCGCTACCCCGCACCACAGGTCTTCGGTTTGTAGGTCACCTTCCAAAAAAATAACGTTTTTGAAATGCTAACAGAAATGAGTAGACATCTCTACTCAGGTACAAGATTTTGAAAAAAAGATCGTTATGTATGAAAAAAGGGAAGAAATGAAAACATCATATTAACGTTACAAAATGTTTGACATGCTGAGGAACGGTAAAGGAAAAAAACGAAAATGAAATTCAAATATGAATGAAAGTCAAAAAATGAAAACCTGAAACCATTGGAAAAAGCAAAAGAATGTGGTAATAACGTACAACTAAAAATATGATAAAATTACAGCAAGAGGGTAAAGAGAAACATATAAGAACCCTCTTATTAAAAATAAAATTCTGCAAGGATGGAGAAATCTTCTAGCCAGGATCTTACTCCAGATTACCTTAAATACAAAGGACATAATGGACCTTTGAAAAAATAACCAGAAGACATTGAAGAAAGATGAAATAAAAAAAAAAAAGTAAACCTGTCTCCGAAATGCAACATTAGCCAGCACAAAAACTTCTAAGAGTGTAACTGAGAACTGGTAGACTTCCAGCCTACAACTATCGTAGTACATACTATACAGGAGGTAACGAAAATGTGTAAGATACTGAAAGACATTCTCGGACATAATATATTTACTTCCACTCACATCAAAACTACGGGAATCGTAATGGAAGAACAAACGACTCATAAATTATAAGCTATTAACAATGGACGTTACTTGACCCTCTCTTTTATCCACAATAAAATAAAAACTATTTTTATTGGTAAGACATTCATTAACATTACTAGTGAACCGCAAAACATTCGGGTGCAAATACTACCAGTTTGCAGAGTGAATCACTAGACTGATTATGTGAAATTGGCGAGTGAGAATACTTCACCAGAATGACCTAATAATCAACTCTGATATGCTTCATCGAAGTGTTGAATGAAGCTTAATAATCCAAATGACGGGGCGCATTAATCGCAATACACACAAACAGAATAGTAAGGGTAAAAATCCTTATTCAAAAACCAAATGGGAATTGTAGCATTCTCACTGTAGTAGCAGAAGTAGTACAAACATCAAACAAACATATTTTTCATAAGGAGCAATGTGTCATGAATTATATTTCTCGAAACCATTACCCAAAATATGTGGCTCTTTCTCTCATGAATATCATATTCCCCCTTAGTATCTCAATTATTATGCAAATATATATGCTAAATAAACTGCGCTGAATACAGTGCGCTCGCAGAATTTTAAATCAGTGTTCAAATATAGGGCAGCAAAAGCTTCCCGAATATCTCTAATATATTGGTACTATTTTACGGAATAATATTGATGGTCAAATGATATTAATCATATTTTGGGGCATCAAAACGAACACATCTGATTTTGCCACATTTCAAAAGAATTAACCAGACTTTATGGCAACATATTTCAGCCATAATTTCATAAACATACCTTCACATGACTAAATCAAATTAAAACAACGAATTTTAAAAAATACAAAGGATGAAAAAAGGTGATATGAAGGAAATTATAACAAAAAGCTTACTATGTTTTGCAAGCAGCATTAGATACTAAATCTTAGAAGCAATAACCAAACAATGGCAAGAATAATTTCGTTTTCTGTAACAATAAATCATCATTCATTTTTTCGATTCCTCAACGCTTTTCGTTACTGAGGAAACTGAGACGAAAATAGAAGATACCTCTTTTCTTTAATCTCAGTGAATTCAATATAACGAATTTATCAATCGAGAGATATGTCCTACAAGATGCATAGTTCCTCCCTAAAATGGAATGGTTATATATACACGATTTTAAGACACAGCTTATGAAGTAAAAAATATTCAAATTATGACATGTGAAAATGTCACGCATCAAGAAAGAAACTTGAAAACATTAGCAGTATTTCCTAATCAGTGGAACACTCGTACATTAAGGGTGATGAACAATTATTTATCAGTGAATATAGAACCAATTTTTCAAATATTGTGCCAACTGCTTGAAAATATTTGCTACACTGAAGTCTCACAAGAACATTTTCGAAAGAATTAAAGACGATACAAATTTATTTATAGACATGGTAAAGGATTCCTGTTCAAATATTGTGCACAGTAAGTTTAAGTATTTATATTCCTCTTCTCTATTTATTTTCCCCCATCAGATGAGTGAAATGCCAAAAGAATTCGACGATTATTTCCAATGAAAGTAAATATTTTCCCCACTGAAACTATATATTCGCTTGCCTCACAAATTATATGCTGAGAGAGAGAGAGAGAGAGAGAGAGAGAGAGAGAGAGAGAGAGAGAGAGAGAGAGAGGAGTATTCCGTTGGAGGTTCCAAAGCGAGAAGCATGAGAGAAAGAGGGCACGAATCTTGTGACGCGGAAATATTCCTTTAAAATTTTTGAGTTACACCAATCAACGTTATGGTCCTTTTATATAATTTCCGAGAAATCATAAGAATATCTGAAAATATTTTTTTACACTTACGCGTTATTCATGACGAACCTTAATCATCCTATAAAGTCTTGTGAAAACATACCCAACATTTTGCATAATTACACTATTCAGTCTCATTGTGACCACACTAGAAGGCTGTATGCTAGACAACACATATCTAACAGCTTCCGCACCAAAATAACCGAATGAGAAACCTCAGTTATACCAACGTAATCGTTTTGTGATCTGTAATCATACCTAAGTCACCCATTTAAGATCCGCAATCATAGTTAAGTCGTTGATTAGTGTTGCGGAATCACACTTGAGGCAAACTCCAATAACTTGCAGTTCGTAGCAAATAGAAAAAAATAACTTACAAGTCACGCACATGCATACAAAAGGATGCAGGCAAATCTTATTAAAAAATACCTGTCATTATTTCAAAAGGAAGGAAGGGCCACATTCTATTATAAAAACATAAAAAGTTAGCTATTTAAATAGATAAAGCTTCTCAAAAGTTCTAAAGCTCGAACATTCTGTCACTGCTGTTGAGTAACAAAAACGGTTCGGTTCAAAGCCTAACTTTCAATTATTCAATTTTCTCTGCATTATTCTGTTAATAAATCACCCATCCCTTAATTTCCCCCCCCCCCCAGTAGCAGGGAATATTACCCCCCCCCCCAGGCACAGTCCCTTCACATGTTAGTAGTCTGCAGTTTTGCCTGGTATATTCACATTTCCCCCCCCCCCCCTATCAGTAGCCCAGATTTATATTACAGCACCCAGTTCTTCCCCCCCCCCCCACATTTGCTAGTTAGTCCCCTTGCGTGCGCGTTTTAGTTTAGTCTACAGTCCCCCCCCCCCCCCATATGTTAGTAGTCTGCAGTGCTACCCCCCGCAGGTAGTAGCTCACAAGTTCCACCCCCCCCCCCCACACATGTTAGTAGTCTGCAGTTTTAGCCTCCGCGGTATTACTTCAGTTTCCATTATATATATATCTTGTAGAAGATATATATATATATATATATATATATATATATATTATATCTTGTAGCGTTTTCTTCCATATTTGGCACCCTCCCTTTTATTTTTGTAGACATAACTAATTGTAAGAAAATCCTGGTCTCGAAATTGTAACCGATTTGTGATTGAACCGAGTCAAAGAAGGTAAGAAAAATCCGAAGACATTCATACAAACCCTGAGATACTGGGAGAGATGTCAGTGTGGGTTCTCTAGAGGTCACTGCTGACCTACTTATCATACAAGGTTGTATTGTAACATGGACTGAGTATCCACACCAAATTTCAAGTCCATTGTACAAGTTTTGACCTAAACAGACAGACAGGCAACGCAGAAGTCAAGTTAAATTAAAGCATGTAAAGAAAAAAATAAAGAAAAGGAGTATGAGGAATAATTGGCTTTGTCAATGGATTAATTTACTGGTAACGGCCGGATAACAGCACATATTGAGATATAAATCAGGATTGGTGAACAGCAAAGGTACCTGACTCCAATAAATCTAAGACATGTGAGACCATGCAGCACATGACAGTGTCATCGATGTATGATAACTATCTCAATTTGAGACGGGGATTGCGTTCCGCATATGCAGAGAGAGAGAGAGAGAGAGAGAGAGAGAGAGAGAGAGAGGAGAGAGAGAGAGAGAGAGGTACAGCTTGACAACTTATATTCTTTGAATTTTTTTTATCTAAAACTAAAAATCAGACAAAAGATATTACCTAAACGATAAATAAAACTGTAACTCGGAAAACCCGGTTAAGGCGCATAAGAGGACTTTGCACCAAATAATACGCCCCTTCTTATAATTTCTCGCAGAACAGTACAAACAGCCTTACGTATAAGTGATAATAACAATATCATTGTAAGATACAAACGCATATCTAAACAAGACGACTTGACTCAGATACAAGAGATCGCGATTTAAAACAAACCTACTACTAAAAAATAAGCAAAAGAAGTAAGAAAGAAAACTGATGCACTTACATACGTATACTATTCAGAATCAGTAACCATCACATATTTATATTCTTAATTCAAAAACACTGAGAAAATAGGCTGATATACGTAGGGGTAGAGCAAAGTGAGCTGGTTAGTTGATCTTTCTGTTATGACAATGACCACATTACCACATAAAGGAGTCAGCGGATTAGAGAGCTTTCTCAAAGCATTCATACAATTCGTGCAAGAAACAGCTAATATCCAACTGTAATGTAAAGACAAGGTATTCAAATGAACGCATGCACAGGGAATAAACCCTGGGGGACACGGTGAAAGGGAGGAATGGAAGCTAGAGTAAACAGGAATCGTCTGGAGAGAGAGAGAGAGAGAGAGAGAGAGAGAGAGAGAGAGAGAGAGAGAGAGGAATCAAGCAAGTGCGAAATGTAGTTGAACAATGATAAGCCTGCAGGCGACACGTAAAGCAGAACTTCACATAAACTGACTATGTACCGGTACACACACTTAAAGGGCGTCTTGTAATTATATTCGCGCCCAGAGACTAAAATTAATCCCTAACTTTGTGGTACGACACAATTTATTGAAGACCAAAAATAAAAGAATAATACGGAGCATTTCGTGACGTGCCAAGGCGAGGTTTAAATAAAGTATTTAAATTTGCCAAATACTGCTCTACAGTTTTGCCTTCAAACCCTGGCATAATATATCCTCTATTTATATCTTTGAATATTGGTTTATTGCCATATTTGTGCTCTTGATAAACAAAAAAAGAGCTAGTAAGGTGTACCAAGTCTGTCCATTAATTCATATAAAAAATTCTGTTTGACATAGAAAGAGAAAATAAATCTGTTAAAAGGGAGGGAAATCCCTGCGTAAATACTACAACCTCTTTTTATAACAGGTCATTTAATTTGCTTTATGCGCAATGCACTACAATGCAATGACCCGTTGTTGCCTGCTACCTAACCACAAAATGATATATATATATATATATATATATATATATATATATATATATATATATATATATAGTATATATATATATATATATATAAAGAATAAATAAATACATGTAAAACTGCGCAAGCAGTCGGCCAGCGCGAAACATGAACTATCTTAACATCGATGTCAACGATGCTGCTCTTTTTCCCCTCATCTCCATCCTGGGAATCTGCAAGAGCATGGAGACCATCATCAGAAGGGTCATCCGATTTGAAGTTCTCTTAGTGGAGGCCTTCACAGGTCATGTACAGTTGGACACAGGTTTCCCTGGTACACCTTCTTGAGGGACTTCGAAAAATTATATGGTAACAGTGTTTACTGAGGGGGACGGGGGAGGACTCTTCCTCTTTTAGCAAGAGTTCCACCAGTAAGCTCTGGAATTCTTTCAGTGGGAGGAGTCATTAGGTATGGTTGGAGAAACACACACACACACACACACACACACTCACACGGAGTAAAAGAAAAAAAAAGAAATCTGAGTAGGTTATATCACTGTAACTAAGATTACTGTCTCACTTTTTAATATAATTTGTTTATTAAGATTCCATTTAACTTTCGTCTAGGTCGTTATCTTACCACCGTGTCTGTTATTATATATGGTCATATGCATTACGCAATACTTAAAATGATAAAATTTTAGAGTTATATTGGTATTGGAGAGAATCACGAACATCAAAACAGGATATTTTAACCTTATCACATAAGCCAAGTTTATAGTATCCGTTGCAGTGCGTTTCTACCAATAATATAATAGGAAGCTATAAAGAGAAGCGCAGCAGCACTTCATTGAACATACCCAAACACTATGAACGTGTTGAAAGTGTCCGACACCTTAGCTCCTCTCTCTCTCTAGCTCTCTCTCTCTCTCATATCAGCTAATTTAAAGTGACATGTCATCTAGAAATACCACTGCGCTAAGTATGCAGTTTTGATATGTCATTAACACAGTCTAATCTTGACTAAACTAATATATGCATATATATTTTTTCGGGGGGGGGGGTGGTCTCGGGGATTGAGTTCTTGTTGTTAAGTCGTCTTACAGGTTTTGGAATTCTAAAATGTAATTCAAACTGACAAGCTTCTTGCTTTTGCTCTACCGATGTTGGGTTTGTATTCCCTCTTGAATATACAGTAGAGTTTATACCCTACACGCCGTTCATTACAATAATTATTACATGATATGGATAAACATATCTACTTGGCTTATATTTTCTAATATATTAATTGTGATAAATGTTTTAATGTCATACGGACAGAAATTCCTTTCGCTCTTATCATCATTCGTGTGAGGATAATAGACAGACGTCTCTCTTGTTAAACAGCCCCTTCAGTCATTTACCTGTCCATTGTGGAAAGAGCTATTTGGAGAAATGTAGTTTAATGATATTGTCCTAAGGTTATCTTTTTAGATAATTTTTAAAGAAAAAATCAGGATAGCGAAATTCCCTTTAGATTTTGAACTCCTTTAAAATATCAAATTCACCTTTCTAATAAATAAATTATAATAATCATGACCATGAGGTAATCCAAATATACACACTCAATTTTTACATTTATTTTTAATATTAGTGAGAAATCCAGCCACCTTCCTTCTAGATCACCTCTTGCAATCTGTTAGGCATAGAAGATTCATGGTTTCTGACGATCTGTGGTCGATTGTGGAAGAGTTTCCATTGTGTTCCCAGAGGTTCATAAGTTGATCTGGTCTCCTCTCCCTCTCAGATTCCCAACATTTTACCAAATTAGCCTAAATATTCTCAGTGAGGTTCATGTCTGTATCCTTACTTGGCCAGCCAAGCAACTGCAGATCCTCTCGACCTTGAAACCATTCCTGGACTACTCATTGGCCGTATGGATGGGTGGGCAGCGGTCGTGAATGAAAATGACAGGAGCAGGCGGGGAGGAATAATTCCGCTGTTGAAGTGAAAGAAGTTAGCAATCATGAAGAATTTCAATGTATTTGTTTTTTCCAAACCAGTTGAACCCCACTCACTCCTGGTTGATATCACCATTATACATAAATCAAGAAGATCCAGCCCCACACTTTTACTGTGACATGCCCATTCCTGGTCACCTCGTAAATTTTCTTTTTCTGTAGTATCTGAAAGGGAAAAAATCTCATTTTTAACAATTTACGCGTTGCTTTTCCGTAATAGGGAAAATAATTCTATATCGTTTGGGGAAATAAAATGTAAGTAACAACCCTTGCAATAAGTTAAGAATGTTTTATGCATCTGCAAGGATTAATACTTATAATAGCATTAACTTTGATCTGCAACAGTCCGTTATGATATGATATTCTTTAATTCAGTAAACAGGCTGTACTCTATATTATAAGTTTGCCTACGTGATTATTCATAACATTAATAATGCATTTGCTTAATGCCTGAAAGCTGGCCATAATAGAACTAATGAGGGGTTTTCAATGAAGAATTTTTATTTTCACACTTCTCTTAGCAATATAATTCAATTAGCGGAAAATACATGGTTATTGACAAAATTATTATCTTTTGATATAATATTACCCTTGCTTATAATTATTATAGGCTGACTGTTATTAATGATTATAGAAACTCACCTTATATTACTCGGTCTTTAGTTATGTATTCTGCCGTGACTTCTGCTAGTAAAAGACCTTTCGTCACTGCATACGACTCGAGACCAAAATTCCATAACCTCCCCCCAAAACTGTTGAACGAAGGCAAGCCTATCACCACGATGCCGTTCGGCGAGAAATTCCTTCTTGGCATGAATTCTATGAGGTATTCCTGCCTCATGCAGACGTCTTCGCACCGTTCATAGCCGAACATTTAATACCAGATGTTCACAAAATAGAATAGTATTGGTAAAAAGGGTCTTCTTATGCTGCTCGTCGAATGTCGTCGTTATCGTAACGGGTGGTCATTCGTGGTGGAGGTCTTCGAACTGAAATAGGTAATTAACATGCAGATACCTAGATAATCAAGATTAATTATAGCCTGTTTAATTATGGGAACGCTATTTGGTATTCTGGGAAGTAAAGAGAAAGAATCACTATTAGAGTTCAACAGGACCAAAGCAACTGTAATTTAGGTTTCATAATTTCACGGGTTTATAAGGTTTATAGTTTAAAAAATTAATAAATAAATGAAATAAATAAATGCTATCAAAGTCGTCAATTTCCCAGTCTAAGCTTGCCTCCTTTTCCATTTATTTACTGTTGTAGGGGGAGACGTCAAAGATGCTGGGCAAAACAGCACGTATTTGAAAGCCCACTTTCTCGTAGAGCGACGATCTGTGCCCGGAGAACTATATGTTGCTGTTCATTTGGAGACTATAACGAATACTACTAGCAGAGGACAGATAACCTATCAAAATTTATACAGCACCTTAGTCTAGCCATGATTGGGTGACAAACTTGTTAGCGTGTAATAGGGGTGCTGTAGCAGTGATATCGTTATCACTGAACAAAGTGATATATTAAATCACACGATTAGTGGGACTGATTGATTGGTTGGTGTTACTGGCATTGCAACATCTCAGGTCATTACTGTCATTGATAACGTTTAAAAAATTCTGTATGTCTTATAATGAAAAATTTTTAATTGTCTGTTTGAAACACTGTTTACTAAAGGTGGTGCTGTTCCTCTCTTAACGTGAATTCCACTAATCCACTTTCGAGCTGTTTTAGTGTATAAGAGGTTGGAGGATGCAAACTTGTAATAAGTATTAATCCTCATAGATGAATAGACATTATCTTAATGACAGGGGGGTTTTTGACTTAGCATTACATTTCCCCCTACCGATATATCATTATTTCCCCTGTTACAGTTCCTCGCTGGACGAGTGGTTTTCGCGCTCGGCTGCCAATTCGGTAGTCCGAAGTTCGAATCCCGGCTCGGCCAGCGCGGAATCGGAGGAATTTATTTCTGGTGATAGATATTCATTTCTCGATATAGTGTGGTTCGGATCTCACAATAAACTGAAGGTTCCCGTTGCTAGGTGACCAATTGGTTCCTAGCCACGAAAAAAATATCTAATCCTTCGGGCCAGCCCTAGGAGAGTTGTTAATCAGCTCAGTGGTCTGGTAAAACTAAGATATACTTTCTTTCCTGTTACGGAAAGCAACGCGTAAATTGTAAAAAAATTCAGATTCCTTTTCTTAGATAATACCAAGGAAACATTTACGAAGTGGCCAGGAGTGGCTTGTAGCCGTAAACGTGTGGTCCTGGATTTCCTTACATGGTATATGTAATATCACCAAGACTGAAGGTTTTTCATCAGTGAAAATACGTTAAAATTCTTCAAGATTTCTTTCTCCCTTCACTTCACCAGCGGAATTATCCCTTTTCACTTAGTCCTGTCATTTTCATTCATGACAGCTGCCCATCCATACGGCCAGAATAGTCCAGGAATGGTTTCAAGGTCGAGAGGATTTGAATTGGTTGACTGGCCAAATGAAGGGTGCAGACATGAACCCCATAGATCCCGAGAAAGATTAAGTCGATTGAAGATTGAACATTAATTCAGCAGGTGCCCCGAGAGAGGCCGAAGTGCAGTGGAAAAATCACTGAATTTCTAATCAGTTTTCTCCCATGTATACATTAAAAAAAGATTATTTTTGTTTCCATTATTTTTATGCTTATCCATTTCGTATGAAGTAGCTACTGTCGCATGTCTTATGTAATATAAGCAGGTTAGGGGTAATTACGTTTGCTTTATGTCTATTACAATTCGAATCATAATTACCTGACCTGTTATCGAATTACAATTACAACTTCAATTACAAAATGGGGAACAATATCAAATACGATCATTAGTATAATTTCACAATTGTAATCACAGCTACAAATACATATATAAAATTTAATATTCAATTACATTTCGCACACCCATTTCCTTAAACAAATGCAGATAGTTGCAAAGTGTTTATACTTGAGTTTAGTGTCCTTTTACAGTCAATTTCTGCAACAATTGTAAGTTGTAACTTTTAATACCTTCAGTACAAATACAAACATATCTAAAATATTTTAGAACTGCAGAAATTATCATTAACATCCTATGATTTGCCTAAGTAAATTGTTAATATGTTTATTGTGTTGACAATTATTATGCTGATTATAAGAAAATAATACTGAAATACAAAACTCAAATATTGGAAAACATTTTCGCAAAACTTTGTACAAAAAAAGGAAATAAATGGAATAAAATTTTTTTAGAATTGGTAGCGGGTTTGTTAACATTCTCCCTTAATAATATAATAAATAAATTGGGTAGCGACTCAAAACATCTCTATTGCATGTGGTTAAGATGAGTTCTCGAAAAGTAAGAGGGCTGCTCTAGGATAACAATTTCAAATGAAGTACTTTATTATTTGAACTTTTCAGTTACAATTACGATTACCATTAAGTATAAATAAAAAACAAACGCAATTACAGTTAACTTCAAAACGTGTAATTAAAAACATTTCAGATAAATGACAAGTTACTCCAAGCCTGAATAAAAGGTAATGTTTAATTGTAATTGGTAAAGCTCCCTTACTGTGGGTTTCACAGACAGTGCAGTCACGTTTTTGGTCAATAACCCTGTAATGAAGACTGGTATCAGTACGAGATTTTGCTATAATTTTTGCGCTATAATCAAGGCTTTAACTCTAATGAATGTCCGGTAACAATGCTCAATTTTTATTTGTAACACAGAGCAACTATAACCAGTTACCTATTCAAACCAATCTGTAGGCAATAGGCGGCTCTCTCTTTGCTAAAAAAAAAAGTTGAAAAGTTGCGTGACAAACGGATTTCTGCTACCATGCCGACAGTTATGTTCCGGCCATCTCTTCTTCACCTTCGTAATACAAGCATATGGCTGATGCCCTGAGTCCAAATGAAGATTGCGAAGGAGGTAACCAAACACAAGTATAACAGTAGCTTTACCATCAATCACAGTGTCTATCGTTCTACTACTCCACCATACATGCAGATATCTCTCACTCTAATCATTATAATCATTTACTCCTAACCCAAATCAATAGTCACTAAAAGAAAAAAAAAATTTGACCTCAAAATAAAAATAGTAATAGCTACTACTACTGCTGCTGCTACTGCTGCTGCTACTGCTGCTGATGCTAAGAATAATAGTAAAAAAAATACTATATCACTGGTTATTATTATTAATAATTAATTAATATTGTTCCCTTGTTTTCAACGTAGAGCAAAAGTAATATATCCATGCCTAAGGTAAGGTAGTACGGTACGGAATTTGCACATTTTTCCGTATTTGAACAGTACCGTACCGTACTTTTGGTAAAATTGTCATTGCGTAATTCCGTACCGTACACATAGGCTAAATATCAACCGCCTAACCATTTACGTCTGTACCGTAATGCCCCAGCAACCGAGTGAATCGTTAGATATAAACATTGTAAAATTATTATTAGATAGAATAGATGGATAGACAAAAAATCGTACAAAAATATACTTAAACTGAAGTAACATTCAGAGAGAGAGAGAGAGAGAGAGAGAATGGATGGTGGGGAGGAGAGGTGAAGGAAGGAAGAGGAAGGGTGGGGTGGAAGTGGGGGGGGGGTGGAGGGAGAGGGTAGGCGAATTTTTTTTTTTCTTATACTGTCGTGTTCATATCCATTTCTGGCTAATCGAGCCTTTTGCCTCTTCGTACAGGACAAGTGTCTATTCTTTATAATTTGTGATTCATGATTCTCTTAAAAATTACACTACAGCAAAATCTCGTACTTATACGAATCTTAGTTACAGAGAAATAGGTTAGAGAATTCGCGAACACTTTTACCGAGCTCATTTTACGAAGCAGTGCTCAACGAGTATTCAGTTCTCAATGTAATTATTAACAGGAACAATAATTACGTGAGCTTATGATATTTAACAGTAGTAACTTTATTTCATACCATGGTGATTATGATCCCTATTGGCTAATCCTACAATCAAGGAACGATGTAATGATATATGAAGCAATGTATGTTTTACTCGACTCGAAACACAGTCTGAATCCCAACGGAGGTGAGGTCGTCAGCAGGATTTTTAAATAGGTCAGATTTCATAACCACTGACCATGAATCGAAGGGACACAAATCTGGCGTTGCGAGGACGAAATGTC
>NC_087202.1:56694720-56725148 GCF_015104395.2 Macrobrachium nipponense | reverse complement strand
CCCCATGAATAATTCACATAATTTATACAGATATATGTTGAGGTTATTCCCTTTTCTAATGTTTTGAAAGAGTCATGGGTCAACGGCATATCTGGCGAGTGTTTGATATTAAATTGTCCCTCCCCATCCTCCTCATTAAGACACGAGGGAGGTTGTTAATACGTGTGGGAGGGTTATCTCGCAGTACAAACGTACGCTTCTAACGCTGTAACGACACAGTTGTACCCGGACTGAATATTGATAACCTGATCACTACGAGGACTCCCTTGGGATACACCTGGAAGTTATTATATTCACTAACTCACGCCGCGTGATATAAGTTCAACCCTATCTAGCGAGGTCATACACCAACCCGAACCCTCAGTACGGTTGAGTCTTTCTTCCAAGTTATTAGCTATAAACTCAATGGCCTCCTCCAGGGAGTCATAGATCGAGTCAATCGTAGTGAGGGTGGGTGGAGTACATACATAGAAAGCACTTTTTTCATTCATGTCGCCTAGCATCCTCACGCTGGTGATAATAACGCACAAGTATAGCATAGCCGATCGAATACCTCTTTCGAGGAAGTTACTGTGCACATCTTCGCGTAATCGGGTTATGCTACTACTTAACTTCATTGCCACGTCAATGTGTGACCCTACTGCGGCCGCATAATGAATGGTACTCACTACCTATTACCCTCCGTTCTTTCCCTCGTGAGTGAAGATCCTTCTGGTTCCTACACCTCCACCAACGCGCGATGCTTCATTATTATTATTACTCCCAATCAAATCTTCATCTAATGGAAGTCTTCAGCGAAGGGATCTGTAAAGATAATTTTAAATAAGCACCGGAGTGAACGTGTATTATAATAATAATAATAATAATAAACTGCAAAACTGCAATAATAGTAATAATAATAATAATAATAATAATAATAATAATAATAATAATAATAATAATAATAATAATAATAATAATAATATTTTACCTGGATCGGAGGGTGGTGAGGATGATTCATCATGGCGGATAGAGGCTTGGGACATTTTCTTGAATGACGTGACAATCTGTGTGATAACAAATTCATGAATAAGGTGTGACATAACATGAACGTGGAGGTTTTTATGTACATATATTATAAACCCGATGCCCATTGTTAGTCATACAGTCTACATTCAACATGTGTGGCGATCACATCATATACGTGGAATAGCAATGCCTATAGGTACTTTCCAGAAAATCGGGCGTGTAAATTTACCAATAGGTTAGCCGTCCCTATATCATTACCGAAAGGAGTGGAATATGAAGTGGGGCTAGTGGGAGTCATTCTCCCGAAATTATATTACGCTATTAAACCAGGAGACGTTGATTTTACTATTCAATTTAACGCGATCTATAATGAGTCAGATGGGAAACGCATTTACACGTATATTTATAAGTCCATTTCTTCGGGTTTGTTGGGTGGGTGATATGAATGTCATGACTAGAGCGTTTAATACGGAAATTATTGAACAATTATCTGAATTTTTTTACGGAGAACATATTCGCGGAGCTATCCGCAGGGACGGTTTATTCATCATGGAACGATGACACGAAGAGAATGAGCATTCCACATATCGATGCAGGAGCAGCCAAAGTTGATATGATTGATTCAATTACGATTAAACTCAGTGGTAAAGCAGCTAATATGTTTGGTTTCAATGAAAAAGTCAGGTATTTAATATACAGTTCGGGTGCGTTGAGACCTCATCACAGTAGAAATATATTCCAGCAGGGCGTTGAATACGTTTACCTGTATTCGGGTATCGTTCAACCTACCATCTTGGGTGATAAAATGGTTAATCTCTTAGACTGCTTCACGTTAGGATGTGCATGTGGTAAAGGTCCGCATAATGCCATTTATAAACCTTTAAATACCATTGACGTATTGGATTACATTACTATCGATGTCTAGATCAGAACGGTGAAGAAATAATGTTTACTGAAAATGGGGTTTCTATCGTGCAGTCTGCATATAAGACCTAGATAAAACGCTATCGAACTTTTCTTATAAATACCATACGTGACATATACCCGTCGTAGTATTTAACCGACATGGCTGGTGAACACACTATATATTTGAGCAGTCTCGGCTGTTTAGACACGTATACCAAAAATACACCTTCGAAATTTGCCAAGATTACCTACACCTATATTATTACCTAATGGGGTTGAATATGAAGTATGTTTAGCTTCGATCATGTTCCCGGGGAGTTATTACGCTATATATCCAAAGATGATTTATTCACTCTCGAATTTATTACAGACGTCATAAACGTGATATGCATACATATTTGTATAGACCGAGAATAGCAATGTTAGCGGGGGATATGAAGAGACTCGTGAGAGCTCTTAATAAGGACGTGTATGATTACTTAAAAGTTTATTACGGTGATAATTTCATAAATTATTTTAATAGTAACGGTATATTTCATTGGGATGAAGATTTAAGAAGAATTACTATACCACGTATCAAGAGAGAGAAATTGAGAACGGGGGACGTTAAAAGTATATACGTCAAATTTAGCGGAAAAGCGCGAAATTATTAGGTTTTCATATTAATACCGGTTATGAAATATATGGCGGGCGTGAACTGAATGAACACGTTTCCCTTGATTCTCTACCTGATAATTGTGGGGTAGATTATATATATGTATACGGATATAGTTCAACCGACGATTTTTGGCGGGAGACTAGTAAATATATTGGACTGTTTTACTTTAGCAAGTGGTAGAGGAAAAGGAATACATAATACAGTCTACAAATTGTTGAACACGAACATCTTGGATCAGATTTCTATTCTTATCACGGATCAAAATGGTCACCTTTTACATTTCACTAAAGACTCGATGTTACTTGCCTGCTCCGTATAAAACCTAGAGGAAAATTAGATGAATAGTGAGTATATAATTCGATGTTCACCCTTGGCATTCCTTATTCGTGATCGTAAACACCCTCGAGTCAACTAGAACTTGCGAATCAAGCTCAACTTAATTGTTTGGGAATAGTATAAACAGTAAAATGAGAGTGTTATTCGCGCCTCCTTCAGAGGCGGAATTTAAAAAACCTATTTTTATCAGACCCATTTATTAAGGAGAGGAGCGGGATTTGAGGATATTTCCGTTTTCTATCCCGGCCGCAGAAGGGGAGCGGTTTTTTTCGGCCATAAGTGGTATTGCACGGAAAGTGCTTCTTTTTCTTTTATTTAATTTGCGCGCGAAACCTTCAGTTAATGAATTCGTAGATCTGTGTTATCTGATATGGTAAACAGCGGTTTACCTTTGAAAAGAATCCATAAAAAAACGAAATGGTATAGGGCCCTCAAAACAACTTACCGACAACGAATTTTAAGCGGTACTGGAAGGAGAAGGAGACGAGACGGAAGAAAAACAGTGAAACGTTTAGTTAGACGGTCGAGTGTGGAGGAAAGAAAAAAGGACGGAGAGAGGAAGGGCACACGAGTTAAATCTGGAGGTAGTATATAATAAGGACGTGGTACGATCTTTTGTAACTCATTCATCAATTGACATTCGGCGGGTACGCACGCGTTCTACACCCTTCATCTAAAATTATATAAACACAAAATCATGGCTAGCGTAGTTCCTAACATACCCGGAACTGGTAATCAAGTTCCTGTTTTTCATCGTATATTGCGGGTATATCAGAATTGTTCCCGAATGTTAATAGACGGAGAATTATTGAAACTTCAATTAATTCAAAGGAAAGACTGGATTTTACACCTTGTAATATTTCCATAAATCAAGTTCTATCTGATAAATATATAGAATTTCGCATTAATGGGGTGGCAGGTTCTTTCTAGATTTGTCAAGTATAGCTTTAGAATTATATATCTCAATTGATAGGGACGGTGCGCAATTAGCGGATGATGTTCACGTGGCCGTCGTTAATGGTATTAGTAATACATTATTTAAATCCGCTTCCGTTTTCTTGAATGAAAAGTTGGTGGAATCCTGTGCCTGTATTTAACTGTCAATCATATATAAAATGTTGAAAATGATAAAACCCTCGACATTACCTACCACCGGTCGGGCGGGATTTTTATACGATGACTATCATGTAACACACGGGGTAACTCGGCAATTTACAGCCGGTACCTTCGGTCAAACCGGCAGGTTGGGAGATTGAAAGTTATGGGTGACATTAAAACGAGGGGCGTGCATACATATTTTCCACTTCTTTTGGATATAGCGACTATAGACATGTATTTACTGGATTCAGTTGATTTGAGACTTAGGCTCGAATTAGCGAATAATAGCTGGTTTATGGCGCCCCCACAGACGGACATTTAAATGTGTTCAATGTAGAAAAGGCTAAATTATGGATCGATAGAGTTACCCCAGTTATACGCAATGTCGGCTTTAAATGAGGGATAGCAGTTAATCCTATACAATATATATTTTGATAAGACTTTATACAAGACATACGTTATTGGGCAAAATGAAAATTCGATTTTAATTGATCAGCCTTTTAACAGTTGTATACCTGAAAAAATCATTGGCCATGATTGATATGGAAACATTTTCAGGTAATTACGCGACCAATAGTCTATATTTTCAATCTTTCGATTTAAATAATATACATATTACCGTTAATGGGAATACGGTATATATCATGTAGTACCCTAATACCATCATGCAATTATATCACGAGACGCAGAAAAGTATAGGGGGTGGCGGTGATAATCTGATCACTTATGATAGTTTTAAAAATGGTAGAGCTATTTACTGCTTTAATTTTGTGGTGGAAGATGTTGAAGATTCCATGCCAGTGGAAATTTCGGCAAACCTGCGAATATCGATCAGGCTTGGGTACGGCTACGCCTAGCCCTTGCATTATTTTACTTTTTGGGGATACCAAGGGTTATTTTAACGGTGGATGCGGATAGGGTTATTCAGTGTGATGTTTAGGGGTTAAATGGAATGGATACAAAAGAAATTGAAATAAGTTTAAAAGGTTCACTCGGTGACCGGGTTAAATATTTAGGTGTGTTCGCTTCGGATGAAGTAGGATTATTGACATTGCCAGAAAGTAGAATTAAACCTTTAGTTTTTATATCTAATACATTATCTTCGTCTACTGATATTAATATTGTTGGTCATTGGGTATGTTTTTTTACGTGGAAAAATCACCTAGAAAATATAATCTTCTTTTTTGATAGTTACGGTATAATCCAAAAGTTTATTCGAATGACTTCTCTAAATTTATATATGCGCATCCCGATATAACTCTATCGCCTAATAAAACAAATACAACCTGATAAATCGTACAAGTGCGGTCTTTACGTTAGTTTTTTTGTTCATTGCGTGAGTCACCGTGGTGTGAAAGCTGTATTATCCTTAATACAAAATGTATTCCTCATTCACTCGTTTGGGAGGTAATGATAAATGGATAACGGGATATATTTTAAATATTTGAAAAAGTTTAAATGTTCACATTGGAGGTCGGGGTCAAACGTGCTATTACGTACAAGGAATGTTTCTCGCATCTTGAACAACTAAGGTAAATGCATATTTTTCTTTGATTTTTTATATTACTCCATTTACATTCTATTAAGGATATTATTCTATATATGTATCATACACCTTCATTCACATAACTTTTTTACTTATTTCAGGATGAGCTGTGAGGATCATTCGCCCATGACGTCGGTGTTATCTGCTAAGACGTCTTAGTCGTTTTCCTCTTAAACGTTTTTCGGCATATTCAGGTTAAAATAAGGATACACGTGGAAGTTATATTGGGATGCGTGCTGAGACGGTCTGACAGCGATTAGTGTATTGAATTTGTAAACTCTTTATGTGGTCATAATCCTTATGAATAATTATATAGGTGTTTTTTTACTATGCCCATAATGCATTTGAACGGAAAAACAGGGAAACGGAGAAAAAGAGTGCGTGTTTCTATGGAATCAGGAACTATTATTAAATAAATATATAACACATCGGTTTTTACATACCTTCACCGGGTTGCTCGTTTCCTTCAGTAGTGGGTGGTGGCGAAGTTGATCGGGGGTTGCACTGTTGTGGGCTGCCAGTGGTAGTTGTTGCATCTCCTGCTACTTCTTCTTCTTCTTCTCCTGCTTCATGGTCATGACCTGTTTTCACCTTCCTAATAAATGAGTTTGGGGCTCCAACACCATAATAGTAATGATGTCTGACTTGAGTGGCTACTTCGTCGGCTGACAGTTCACTACTAGAGTTATTTCCCATATCTGAAAGGGAGGAATAATGACTGTTTTATATATTCCGCTTCTTTCAACGGGTACTATTTATATAATATCTATTCCATATACAGATGAATCTTATTGCTGTTTTTAATATTTACTATACTCTATGTTCAAGTAAATGGAAAGTGTTTTATATGCTACTTACTGAATAGTGACGGAGGGAAATGACGTTTCGGTCAAGAGAAATACTTGTAGGGACGGAGGGTTGGTGTGTTGCACTTACTCTATACACTTTGGGTAAGGAATAACATCAATTTTCCCTTGTCGGTTGTATTATGGTGTACAGTTGGGAAGTAATAATCAGGTGTGACATATGATGTTTCGATGAAGTATTGTATTCCAAAGATGAAGTTCACGCCTTGTAGCGATAGAATTTATCCCCATTGGAGGAAAGATGTGTGGAAGTTTTATATATGAGTCATATGTGTGTGTGTGTGTGTGTGTGTGTGTGTGTGTGTGTGTGTGTGTGGACGGTTTCCTTTGTTGTGAGGAATGATAAGGCTTGTTTATTCGTGTCTGCGAGAAACATGACTGGAGTGATACTGATTTGATAAAATGAGTATTGTGTGGATGACCTTTGGGGTTGAAGGGAATGATAGGACTTGTTTATTCATGTTAGTCTGAATCATTGCTGGGAGAGGCTTGATGCTTCGTCACAACGGGTTTGTAATCAGTGATTGTGATAAAGGGGTCTTGGGTAGCGGGGCTTTCGTAGTTCATTATCTCTTGAAGGATTGTCACATCAAGACGTGAACTCTCGCCATGGCTTCATCAGCCTCCTCTTGTAAGTTAGTTTTCGGGAACTGTCCGAAAATAAGTTCAGGAAGAGGAATATGTGTCTAGTAGTGGCCACTAACTGTGTGACATGCAGGAATTACGGTGTTGTGGCGGACGTCATTTCGAGCTTATCCATATGCCGAATTGGCAGGTTTTTCGATATTCTTGCACTGGTGCATCATATGCCTGTCTTCGTGATAGGGGTATTGAAGGGTCCGCCCATTGTGAAAAGACCTCGAAAATATCAACATCTTGGGAATGCGACGAAGAAGTTGATCTACCCACCTAGCTACCTTATTAACACAATACGGTATTCGGTGCCCCCATTGAAGATAAATGAATCGCGCAAAAGAGGCGTGGGCTTTATTCCAAAAGATGAAGATCACCCGCCGATCGTTTGGGCAGAGATACCAAACAGATGAGGTTCAATCACTTTTTTTCTTCGGTCAAGAAATTGAAGGAAGAATTATTTAAATCATCGTATGACTATGCCAAATATGTTATCTTTCCCGCTGGCATCGGTCAGAGCGGACTGGTTAATATGACTTGGTTGAATCAATATTTACCTGTGTTAGCTACATTCAGTGATGAAATGAGCAAAATTGGTAAAATATGCTGCGTGGCTATAATGAAAAAGAATTTATCCCTGTTGGAGGAGAGGTGTGTGGAAGATTTATATATGAAAAAAACTTGTTAGCTAAATTTAAAAGCTTTGAGGTGTTAGATGAAACGTCGTCGTCTTCGATACACGGTCGGGAAAGTGCTGGAGAAGATGTTTGGTGGATATACTAAGGGGTGTGATGTCAAGGAACAGGTTAGAAAATATATAGTAGCCGTAGTATGTTTCGTTGAAGTATTGTTTTTGAAAAAGCGAATGCGCATATTATCGCGTTCGTGTTTGTACAGTTTTTTTCTAATGTATGTATTTGTATGGAATATTAATTCATTCCCCTGTATTTAGGATTGGTTATAAATATAAAATAACAATTCCGTCTGTAATTTGATTTTTCAACCTCTTTCAAACTCTGTATAATAAATAAACAAAATTGAAATGTGTACCTTTGTCCTTGTGTTCGCCACCTAGATTATGACTCAAATTCTATGAAAAATAAAATTTCACGTTGGCGTGAAGTCAGCTGGGCAAATATGGCGATAAGGTCTCGTTTCTTCATATGTGTGTGTGTGTGCGTGATTCATCATCAGATAACATTGTACTCTGATATGGTTATTGGGGGAGATATCACATGTGGATGAAGTCAGTCGCCAAAATATCCTTTTATCATGATACTCTGAATATCTAAGCAGCTGTGTGTATATATAAAACAAAATGTAACGGCTGAGAGAGGAGAGGAGGCGAGAGGGAAGGGAGGGAAGGAGGGAGGGAGGGAGGGAGGGAGGGAGAGAGAGTATATTCGCAATATGCATATATAAATTTAGAGATTTTATAGGAGGAGGATGAGGTGAAACGTCCCGGTTTACTTTGGAAAACAATTAAAGGGGACATGAGTCGCAAAAAACAGTGAACTGAGTCTATTTGGGGTCAGGGTGGGGTCAAGTTTTATTCCCGTAGAGTTACGTGACATCACAGGGGTAGAAAAGTGGAGTCAATTTGGGGTGGGGGTTGAATGTTGGTTTTTTATTCCCTGAGAGTTATGTGACGTCACAGGGGGTAGGAAGGTGGAGTCAATTTGGGGTCAGGGGTTGAAAGAATGGTTTTATTCCCAGAGAGTTATGTGACGTCACAGGGGTAGAATAGTGGAGTCAATTTGGGGTGAGGGGTTGAAATGTTGGTTTTTACTACCGGAGAGTTTACGTGACGTCACAGGGGGTAGGAAAGGTGGAGTCAATTTGGGGTCGGGGGTTGAAAGAATGGTTTTATTCCCAGAGAGTTACGTGACGTCACAGTGGTAGAATAGTGGAGTCAATTTGGGTGAGGGGTTGAAATGTTGGTTTTTATTACCGGAGAGTTACGTGACGTCACAGGGGGTAGGAAAGGTGGAGTCAATTTGGGGTCAGGGGTTGAAAGAATGGTTTTATTCCCAGAGAGTTACGTGACGTCACAGGGGGTAGGAAAGGTGGAGTCAATTTGGGGTCAGGGTTGAAAGAATGGTTTTATTCCCAGAGAGTTACGTGACGTCACAGGGTAGAATAGTGGAGTCAATTTGGGGTGAGGGCTTGAAATGTTGGTTTTTATTCCTTATAGTTTATGTGACGTCACGGGGTTAGAAAAGTGGAGTTGATTTGGGGTTAGGGGAGTCCACGCCCCCCTAATATGAGCTCATGTACGTACATGAGCTTGTAAGACAAATGGAGGTCAATTTGGGGTCAGGGGTGGCCACGCCCCCCAGAATAGTGGAGGGTTGAAAGGATGGTTTTATTCCCTTATAGTTATGTGACGTCACAGGGGTAGAAAAGTGGAGTCAATTTGGGGTTAGGGGAGGCCACGCCCCCCCTAATATGAGCTCATGTAGTACATGAGCTTGTAAGACAAATGGAGTCAATTAATGAGCTCATGTACGTACATGACTTATCATACATATGGAGTCAATTATGAGCTCATGTACGTACATGAGCTTATAATACAAATAGGAGTCAATTTGGGTCAGGGGGTGGTCCACGCCCCCCAGAATAGTGGCGGGTTGAAAAGATGGTTTTATTCCCTTATAGTTATGTGGACGTCAGGGGTAGAAAGGTGGAGTCGATTTTGGGGTTAGGGGAGGCCACGCCCCCCTAATAGAGCTCATGTACGTACATGAGCTTGTAAGACAAATGGATCAATTATGAGCTCATGTACGTACATGAACTTATCATACATATGGAGTCAATTATGAGCTCATGTACGTACATGAGCTTATAATACAAATAGTCAATTTGGGGTCAGGGGTGGCCACGCCCCCCAAGAATAGTGGAGTCTATATGGGTCAGGGTGGCCACACCCCCCCAGACAAGTGGAGTCCTATATGGGGTCAGGGTGGCCACACCCCTTTTGGGGGTTTTGGGGGTTGCCCCGCCCCTTTTTAGGCCTCACGTACGTACATGAGCCAATCAGGAGGGGGGTGGGGAGGGGGGTAGCCAACGCCCCTTGGGGGGGTGGGGGGCGGGGGGCGGGGCTAGAAAAGTGGAGTCTATATGGGGTCTTTTCCTACTGACTGACTATACGTCACATTTGCTTTCCAAAAGAACAATTAACAAACCTCATCGTCCGAAATCACAAGATTTATAGCTGTAGTTTAAAGAATTTCCATACAGAGGTCCTTGTGTGTGTGCGTGCGTGTGTGTGTATTCATGTGTCGGAATGTTTTTCTGTTGCAGTCTAACAGCTGGTGCGTGTGCGTGAACATGGAAAAAAAAGCGAAGAGACACTGCGTGCATGCATATACCTGCTGTGACCCTAGGTGCGTTAGATATAGGAGAATGCGGAAATATTTTTACTTGTTATATATAGAAAATAGTGATATATATGCGTGTGATTTTTGACGTATATAAAAATCGAAGAATTTGGTTGACATTATGCGTTCGGCAACATAACTTGACAAGGTCTTAAAAATGTAACCGTCCGCTATATGACGGTTTTACCTGCGAATGGTAATAATAATAATGATCACTTGTTCTAAGAGGTCCACAATAAAAAAAAAAATGTTAATAGTTCGTGTGTAATTTAAAAACCATTTACAAAAGTTTCGAACCCTTCCCTGGATTCATCGTCGGTCCAAAGTGAAGGGAAGGTTTCGAAAACTTTGTAAAGTGTTTTCAAATTATACACGAAATGTTAACATTTTTTCTTATTTTTGTGGACCCCTTAGAACACTATATATACTCTAGTGATAGAGAGTTTTTCCCAACTAAAATGATCGCTTATTAGTATTATCAGAAGTAGTAGTAGTAGTAGTAGTAGTAGTAGTAGTAGTAGTAGTAGTAGTATACTTCTAGTTTGTTTTTGCCAAACCTTGTGCTTGTGTGGAATATTTCCTACTTAAATCTGCGTTGTAACCACTTAGATTTTGTAAAAATTCCTGAGAGTTCACATTACTTAACAGAATATCGTTATTTATATCATGTAAAAAGGAATTTGGCTATTTATCTCAAAGTAAAATTGGTGGCAAGCCATCACAATTTCTCTTCTGAGCGGGAATTCCGAAGGAATCAAGTGTCCATGTGAAAAATATAGAACCTCTTTTGCATGTCAAATTTCCACTTGATTTTATTTTATTTTATTTTATTTTTTTTTTGTCTAACCTAAAGACAGAACTTCAGTTGGTGATAATCACAGTTTGAAGGTGATCTGCATCTCTGTCAGTTATACATCGTTTTAATTAACTGCAATATCATTGTCGTTACTTCTTAAACTAAGTCATCTTAGGTGTCGGTTGCTGATGTTCTCTGACATTATTTGATTTCGTCGTAGCTCTGCAGAATGACCTTCCTCCGTCTTGAGTTTATGTTTCCCGAGTTCAAGCCTTGTTTCACTTCATTACTTTCTTTACTTTTTAGCATTAAAGTTTTCATGAATAGTTGGTTAAAAAGTGTGTTTATTTGTACTAATCTCTTTGTTATATCTATTTTCAGGTAAGCAGAGTCCTCCTAATGCAAGATCGTAGTTATTTACACTTCCATTATGACTGTTCTCCCATCGTAAGTATTCGCAATGACTCTTGGTTGGTTCTTATGAAGTCCACGAAATTGCTTGTCTCTTGTAAGAAAACAACTCCAACTCTCTAACCTAATATTCCCGCCACTTGTCAAGGTCAAAAGAAATCCCCTTCCCCGACCTCCTTCGTGAAAACCTGTGTGACCTAATTTCCTCTGAAGCTTAAATCTTACAACGTCCTCTCCTTCGTTCTTATAAGGCTACAAACACTAATATCCTCATCTTAAAGTTTATTGGTAAAGTTCGAGGGTGTATTACAACCTAAGAGGCAACAACCCATTTGCGCCTTCAACCTATACCAAGAACATCGTACCAAGTGCCAGGAGATAGTCCGGTTGGATCCTTTATTAGGTTTCTTCAATAGATTGTGTTTGCTATAGCTGTGCATGTCATTCCAAGAGTCAGATGTCATATAGAAAGTTTTTGTCATTAATGCTAGGTATGGGACGGACACATTGTCTTGGCCGTTTACCTTGAATGACCCGAATTCCTTTGAGAATCACTGGTTTGTAAATTTCCAAAGTAATTTCCCTTCTCTTCTTCCTATATCTTTGAACGCCATCCTGCCCATTCTCTCTCTCTCTCTCTCTCTCTCTCTCTCTCTCTCTCTCTCTCTCTCTCTCTCCTGGAACGGATCTATTGTGTTTCAGTAACATGGCGAAAAGAAAGAAACAGTCCAAGACTGTAATCTGGGACTTTAGGCCTCCTCTGTATTCTTATAAAACATTTCCATTATATACCATCATTTTTCGTTCTTCTAAGTGGATAAGGTTGATTGTTGAATTCATATCCAGGACCTATTTGCACGGTTATTTGGATTTACACATATATTCTTTGCGCATGTGTGTTTGAGTGCATGTTTAATACAGGTATTTTTCTATAATCCTTCTTTAATAGCATTTATATTTTTTTATACTTCCTTATTGTTAGACGTGAGTTGTACCAACTGCTTGCGTTTTGCTACCATGCAAGTAAATTTAGTGAATCTATAAATGTATCGGTAATGTTGAATATTTTACTACTGCCTCCATTTAGGTTATGCTTTGGTTCTCTTTACCTGGTTCTCTTTGCTAGCAGGATCACGTGGAAAAGGTGCTAGGAAAATTCGGTCCCAGAAGATTCGGTCCCAGAAAATTCGGTCCTGAAATCTCATTGGCAGAAAATTCGGTTCCAGAACATTTTTAAAATCTAAATAACCAAGCCCAATATAACCTTTCTGGAAAAATATTTTAAAAGTGAAAAAAACAAAGACATTGATTGATGAAGTTAACTATGTTTATGACTTTCATAAGTTTAGTTCCGACAAGACAAAGAAATTGTGGCGCTGTGAGAACCGTAACACATGTCGTGCTCGTGTTCATACAGAGAATAAACCAGGTGAACCTATGATAATTTGAACAATCAACAGTCATGATCATGAACCAACGCCGAATGGAGTGGAAGCTCGTCTCGCCATTTCAACATTATGAAAAAAGTTGCAGGAAGGAGGTGAAACAAGTACTCGGGTTCTCATTTCCGAAGCTACAAGTAATATTAGTGAGAATGCAAAATATGCATTACCACGGTTGCAAACGGTTTCTAGAAGCATTACAAACTAGCGCAATAAAGCTTTTGGCGCTCCTCCATTGCCTCTTTGACGAACAGGATTTCAAGTACCAGATACTTTTAAATATTTACAAGGCAGTCATTTGTTCCTGCAATGCGACACAGGCAGTGATGATGAAAAGCGGGTTTTAATCCTCGCCTCCGACGAAGGTCTTCAGCAACTGTTTGTTTGTTTGTATGGTGTTTTTACGTTGCATGGAACCAGTGGGTTATTCAGCAACGGGACCAACGGCTTTACGCGACTTCCGAACTACGCCGAGAGTGAACTATCACCAGAAATACACATCTCTCACTCCTCAATGTAATGGCCGAGAATCTAACCCGCGACCACCGAGGTGAGAAGCAAACACCAAACCAACCACGCCACTGAGGCAACTAACTGGAAAATCCATCAATTTTAGGAATGGATGGCACATTTAAATCATCATCAAGTATATGGTATCAGCTGTTCACCATTCATGCCTTCATAAATGGGAGATTTATCCAAGAGTTTTCATTTTATTGTCGGACAAAACTCAAGCAACACATGACAGGACTTTTCTTGAACTAAGTAAATTCCGACCAAATATTAACCCTCGTCACGTTTTGATTGACTTTGAACGAGCAATTCGTAACATTTGTGACAGTAACTTTACTGAAAGCAGCAGCCTAGGTTGTTTATTTCATTTTTGCCAGACTAATTATAAGAAAATATGTCAATTAGGATACAAAGTTCAATATGGTACTGATGGCTGTTTTGCCACAAAAATTAAAATGTTCTGCGCACTTGCATTTTTACCACCAAAAGATGTAATTGATACTTATGAAGATCTCTGTGAGGATGAATCAATACCAATAGACTTTATAAGTTATTTTGAGCTAACATACATTGGACCAAAGAGAGGAAGACGTGGCAGACGAGAACAACCTTTATATCCAGTTGATTTTTGGAATGTTCACGATAGGGTAATTCAGGAATTGCCACGGACACAATGCATTTGAAGGGTTTCACTCAGCACTGCGAGCATCAGTAACGAGTAAGCACCCAAACATTTGGAAGCTTATTGATGCTCTGCGAAAAGAAGAATTCCTTACACAGACCAAGATAATTCAGGCGCAGAGGAGATAATCCGCAAAAGAAGAAAAAATACCAGTCAACAGATACGAGAATAAAAAATCTTGTAGAATCATATGATGGTGAAGATAAATTAGCTTTCCTTAAGGCTATTGCTCATTCATTGCATTAATTTTTCTTTTTATGTTTGGATAGTTTAAACTTTAGTTTTCTTATAATTTTTAAACCTACTGATTTATTTTAAATAGAAATTACCTATTTCAGGGTTTGATAAATTTGATAAAAAGAAATATTATGTATGGGTTAAATAATCGATAAAGCATGTGTTTTTATACATACTTTTTAAACTTTTGTTGATTTATTTTGCTCTGCATTTTCCTAA
Source organism: Macrobrachium nipponense (assembly GCF_015104395.2). Lineage (NCBI taxonomy): Eukaryota > Metazoa > Arthropoda > Malacostraca > Decapoda > Palaemonidae > Macrobrachium > Macrobrachium nipponense. Next base: position 56,710,417 of record NC_087202.1, on the reverse strand, counting down.
ATTATCTTTTGATTTCTTTAGTAAAAGGAATATTATGTATAACTTTAATGATGGTTTAAGCATGAGTTCTTTATGTATTTATTGATAAGAAGGAACTTGTTACTTTATATTTTTTTGCTTTTTAAACTTCTATTCATTTACAGTATTTTTTCTGATATGGGACCGAATTTTCCGGAACCGAATATTCTGGGACCCAATTTTCTTGAATTTGTGCACAATATGCTATATTTTATTTTATACTGTATAGGTTTTTTGTTGAAGAAACTTACCTGTTTTTACACTTTTATTAATAAAACTAATTCTATACTTTGTTTAATTTTTTCATCAGTTAGATTACGATTTCATTGTCAGTATATAAATAATTTCTGGGACCAAATTTTCTGAGACCGAACTTTCTGGGACCGAACTTTCTGGAACCGATATTTCTGGTCACCCGTGGAAAATGATGAATGAATGTGAGTTTATTTTTTTTTTGCCTCAAAATCAAAGGCAAGTCACACAATAACTGACAGACCAAATCCCATAATAAGTCATATTTATTTTCTCGACTTATTTTCATACAGCACACTCTGACGAGGTGAAAGCAAAGTACTGGTTCTTAACTAAAATTGCTTAAGACGATTTTACTTCCCTGTAGTGTTAGAGGTTCTCTATTCGTTGCCTCACTTTTAAATCTTTGTTGCCTACAAGTGATTTAACCTTTCAGATATTGCAATGTAAAATGACATTTTTTCTCCTGTGATCAAAAGGATTGAGTTTTAGAGGAAAATTAGCATGAAATCAATTGGATATCAGAACCGGTGCAGTTACGTACTGACCGTGACTCGACGTGACTGACGCATGTGTTTCTCGCCGCTGCTATGAATATTTAGGCTCCTTTTATTGGATGGCAGAGGAATGTCTATTTGAGAGCCGGTATTCGAGGTGATTACTCAAGCAATGAGAGTGGGAACACCCTCTCTCTCTCTCTCTCTCTCTCTCTCTCTCTCTCTCTCTCTCTCTCTCTCTCTCTCTCTCTCTCTCACACACACACACACACACACAATATGCCCCAAGTTTTCAAGTTGATAGGTATTCTCTTACTTTAGGTAAAAGGAACGGGAAGCACATTCTTATATTCAATTATAAAGCAATTTATGCTTGAGACATTTATGTGGCAAGAGCTTTTGTACCCACTTGCGAAGGCATTTTTGTTATGCAAATATGTTTTATATCGGCAAATATATCACTTCAGCCATATTTTGGAAAAGATAAAGCATATTAAACTTTCGTCTACAGTTAACTTGCATCAAGTTTAAAGTAGAACCCAAGGATTTTGATTTAATTGAGACTCTAATGGGGAAAGTACCAGTATAACATCTACTTGCTCGTCTTTATATTTCAAAATTTTGAGCAGAAGGGGCCAGTAAGATCGGTTCATTTAAGCAGAAAAATAAAGTTTAGCTAAAACAGGAAAAATGCATTTCAAGGGAAGTAAACAAGCAGACAGACAGAAATCAAACTGTTGTTGTAATTGAGGATCTTTCATGAATTCGAGAAAGAGAGGAAGATTTTGCAAGTTACCTGAACACTTTCTCATGAAAATTATACTTTTCTTGTCTAATGACATGGCTTTGTGGATATATACTTTTTTCCTTTCTGTCATAGATTCAATTGTCTTTTTCCTCGTTGAAATAACTGGAATTAGTACATTGTTCCTCCTTTGCAATGATTATCTCACTTTGCATTTAGGTAATTCCAAAATGTCATCAATCCATCAGCTTTTCCTGTTCTTTCCCGTCACTGACTTGTCTCCTCCCCTCGATCTCATTAGTAGCCTGATATTCAAGGGAATTTAAAAAGGTAGTGGTAGGGTTTAGAAAATGCTTAAATATTTTGATTCTGTTGGACATTTTATACTTTCACTTCCAGATCCTTGTAAGGAGTCAGATTTTTGTATACTCGAATCACTGAACAGAGTAGTTACCAAAAAGCTCTGTTGGGCGAAACTAAACGTGCTGCTAGGTCCTTGAATCGAATTCACAAGTATGAATGCGCTGCCTGCTCACCTCTCGGTGGCCTGAAATAAGGCATAATGTGGCTTAGCTATTTTTCCTTCCCAAATTCCCTTCTTTTCTCGGTAAGTTTAACAGAAATTCAAGAGGGACAGAAAGAAACGCTTGTCATCTCCATGGTGCAAGCTTTACGTGTTGTTTCTGATCCTATTTCTCCTTCTGCTCGTTGTCTTATTCAGTATGTTCCATTCACCTCCCCTGTGTTTTATACGCTCTCTTAGGAAGATATTAGCTTTATTTTTTTATCAACAATGCTTTTATTCTGTCCTCTTAATATTATATTTATTCTATTGTGTATACCGCTCAAGATTCCTAGGATGATTATAATGATCATGTTCAAAACTAAAAAGAATCTTTAAATAGGATTTCAATGTTTGTTTTGAGGATGGTTCTTCTGGGATGACAGACAGACGGGAAGTAAAGTAGATGCTTTTGAATACCCTAAAACAGTTTAGTCTCTATTGTACCGTTATTATTCACTGACATGGTGCTTGCAACAACTCGTTTTCGACCTCATACACAAGATTATTAGAAAAGGATCCGCTTTATCCTTCCTAAAACCTGCGGCCGGAGTTTGAAACTGTTGCAAATTAGTTCCAATTAGTCCAAAAAATAATGAGAGTTGCGGAGATCAGAGTTTAAAGTGCAGAATATGCGGCTTCTCAGGCAGTGAATTTGCCTCGGAACATACGCTGAATTTTTGGCTAAATTCACGGAATTTATTATATACGCAATATTTTCAAAAACAAAAACAAAAAAATAATAAAGAATTTTTGGATGCTTTTAACGAACATAAGATAAGTTACAGCCTCCCTGCATTTATCTAGAATGAGATACCATAAAGGCCTTGAGGTTAATGTGTATGATAACATATGAGTAAACATGGAAATTCCTCTCTCTCTCTCTCTCTCTCTCTCTCTCTCTCACCGTTGGTCAAGCTTTCCAAACGAGACAAAACTTAAAACACTCAAGCGTCAGTCGGTTGGAATGAGACAGACTGTGACTCCATTTCGAGTATCGGCCGACTGAAGGAACTTCCTTTCCTTGTGCGTCGTCAAACAAATGTATACCCAAATATTTTGCTCGTCACATCTAACATTAGTTTCATATTCGTTTGGATTTGTTGACAACAGAAAAGAGATCACAAAAATATAACGAATAGGGATCATTTATGGTGATGCTCGACATGAATTATGTTATTTCATTCTTATTCCTTGCTGCCATTTATCATTGAATATCTTTTCATTTTTCTGTTTATTTTTAGAGTAAATGTTTTAATGTTTTCTATTACCTTGTGTTAGCATTTGGTTGACCCCGATATATTAACAATGGACTTGAAATTCAAGGCTTGGACAGCTTTAAACGTATATATCTCGGAGCTAAAGGGTTTTTCCAATCGTCAACACAACACCGCTCCACTCCACCCCAGCTCAGCTCAGCCCACTTCACCCCACACCACCACACCCAACCCCACCCAACCCCACCCGAGCCGTTCACCCACGAAAAAGGTGTAGTGAATTAGTAACGGTACGAATCTGAGGTTCTTCTGAAGAGAACTCAGATATCAGAGAGAAAGGGAAAGGACAAGCCACTCCAGGTTTACGAGCTAGTCAGTTACATCAACAGCACCAGGCAAGTGGTTTGGCAACCTCTCTCTCTCTCTCTCCTCTCTCTCTCCTCTCTCTCTACTCTCTCTCTCTCTTTGAATGTACATAGTTGAGGATGAAGAAGAAGGAGAAGAAGAAAGAAGAAAAAGAAGAAGAGGAAAACGGAAGAGAAGTAAAACAAAATGAAATGACAGAAAAAAATAAGGAAACAAAGAACAAGATAAAAGTATGGATGTCAGAGATACTCATTGATACTACTTATGAGGCAATAAAGCAGCATACCTACGAAGAATAAATTACGATATGACAACAGAAAAGCAAATCCCGAAGAGGCTCTACCCAGATCTACACAATGACGGGAAAGAGGAAAAAATAGACAAGAAAGACAAAATCTGCAACCTTTTGAAAAGAGGGAATTGCAGATTTGGAGAAAGATGTTACTACAAACATCCTAAGGTATGTCAAAACTATGAAATATATGTAAATGTGCATACTTAGATGGCTATGGGGATGATTGCAGAGATCTGCATCCAAAAATATGTAAAAACCTAAAAGAAGGAAAAGGATGTAAGTTCGACAAAAAATGCAAATATATGCACCCTGTAGCCATGAATCATAATCAAATAAATAACCAACCAAGTAATAAATCCAAAATAAGAAAGAAACAAAAAAAAGAGAGAATCAAGAATATCAGGTAAAAGAGAAAAGCAAACCACCAATGAGATATGCCGAGAGGTGGTCAGCAAAAAATTTCAAAGCATCACTCCGAAATTCTACTCAAGATAATAACTGTATTTATTATGCAAGAGGATATTGCAGAAACGGAGAAAATTGCAGATTCAGACACAAAATGAATAATATGATGAAGGAAGATCAAATATTATGGAAAAGTTGGATTTTTTTAATGTCAGAATTTCTGGAAATGAAAAAAAGAACAACATACCAGAACAGGAAGAGACATGGGAAATCCTTATTACTACCAATATTAAATGAAGGAGAAAAACACGCAAACCATCATAGTGATGAATGCGCAGGGTTTAGTTACAGTAACTCAAAAAGAAAAATAGAGTACTTAGCAAGAACTAACCCAAAATGAAAAGAAAATAGATATAATGAATATAAGTGAAACCTGGTATTTCCCAAGAGACTGGGGAATGATGATCAAACAATAAAAGGGTTCCAAACTTATAGATCAGATAGAAAAAATAGGAATCAAGGGGGAACCGCAATATATGGGAAAAAAGACAAAAAACAAGGAAAAATATATGAGAAATATAGGTAACTCAGAATGTGAAACTAATAGCGGTAGAATTTGAATCTGAAAAATTGATGAACATAGTAATATATAGACCTCTAATACTAAAGAGTTTGACTTAATAATTGAAAAAATTGGGATGATGAATATGTAGAAATCACAAGGACTGGACTATTCTCCTATCTGGTGACTTCAACTTTCCATTCGTAGAATGGAAAGGAACGAATAGGAGACTGTGGTTGTACTTATACATATAAAAAAGAGAAGTAATAGTAGTGCAGAAGATAAGAGGCAATTTGAAAAGCTATTAGATATGCTACTAGAATACAACATTCAACAAATAAATCACCTGCCAACAAGAAAGGAAAATACTTTAGACCTAGTATTTGTGAACGAGATGAATTATGTTAAAGAAATAATAGTTTATAATGCGAGTATTTCAGATCATAATGTCATAGAATTAACAGTTCATTCCAAAGCAAGTGAAAATAGAGATAAGCAAGAAATGAAAAAGTGGGAAGGATATGGAAATAAAATACAACTTCTACAGTAAAAATATAAAATGGTCAGAATTAATGAAGAATTAAACAAAGATTGGGATAACATTTTCGTAAGTGATGACATAAGGGTAAATACGGAGATATTATATAAAATTATTGGAGAAAATAGTGGAAAAATATATACCGAAGAAGAAAAGTAAACATCATTCATGCATACCAAGAGACAGAAGGATCTTGTTCCAGAAAATCAGAAAGTGGAAAAAAGGTCTTGCAAAAGAAAAAAATGCATGGAAAGTTATAGAACTAAAAAGTAAGATAGAAAATGCAGAACAAAAGATTATACAATCAAAAGAAAATGAAAAACGGGACTTGGAAGAAAAAACCCTATTAACCCTCTTACGCCGATTGGACGTATTAAACGTCGAGTCAAAATGTCTCCCGTATGCCGATTGGACGTATCATACGTCGGCTCAAAAAAGTTTTTTAAAAATTCGCGGAAAAATACTTATAGGCCTACCAGCCGAAAACTTTTGTATCACACGCCTTGGGGGATGCTGGGTTAGTTCACGGATCAAGGCGTTGTTTTGTTTTACAATCGCTACGCAGGCGCGCAAGCGTGAATTTCTTTCTTATCGCACTAAAAAGTATCAGTGACACATCTCGGAAATTATTTCGTCACTTTGACATAATTATTGCACCATTTTAAATTATCCTTTACATGAAGTATTATATATGAAAATGTGCGCAATTTCATGCACAATACAACTAAAAAATACTCATGATTGTAGCTTTTATCAGTTTTGAAATATTTTCATATAAATAACGATAAGTGCAAAAATTTCAACCTTCGGTCAACTTTGACTCTACAGAAATGGTCGAGAAACGCAATTGTAAGCTAAAACTCTTACATTATAGTAATATTCAATCATTTGCCTTCATTTTGCAACAAATTGGACGTCTCTAGCACAATATTTCGATTTATGGTGAATTTATGAAAAACCTTTTTCCTTACGTTCGTGCGATAACTCTTCCGATAAATTTTTTCGTGCGATTGTCCTAATGTTTGCACCCTTTTAAATTTGCCGTTACATAAAGTTTTATATATGGAAATGTGCGCAATTTCATGCACAATACAACAAAAAAACAACCCATGGTTGTAGCTTTTATCAGTTTTTTTGAAATATTTTCATATAAATAACGTTAAGTGCAAAAATTTCAAACTTTCGGTCAACTTTTGACTCTACCGAAATGGTCGAAAAAACGCCATTGTAAGCTAAAACTCTTATATTCTAGTAATATTCAATCATTTACCTTCATTTTGCAACGACTTGGAAGTCTCTAGCACAATATTTCGATTTATGGTGAATTTATGAAAAAAAAAACATTACGTTCGCGCGGTAACTTCCGAAAAAATCAGAATTTTTTTGTGCGATTGTCGAAATGTTTGCACCATTTAAAATTAGCTGTTACGTAAAGTTTTATATATGAAAATGTGCGTAATTTCATGTAAAATACAACTAAAAATGAATTGAGGTTGTAGCTTTTCTCTTTTTTTCGAAATATTTGCATATAAATCACGATAAATAGAAAAAAAACCACGTTCGGTCAAATTTGACTCTACCGAAATAGTTGAAAAACGCAATTGTAAGCTAACTCTTACGGCCTAGTAATATTCTGTCATTTTTCTTCATTTTGAAACAAATTTGAAGTCTCTAAAAAAATATGTGATTTATGGTGAATTTTTGAAAATATATTTACCTTCACTCCGCGCGCCGATTCGCGGCCGCAAGTCTCCGAAAATACGTACATGGCATTATCCTAATATTTGCTCCTTTTCATATTAGCCTTTTTATAGAGTTTCATATATCAAAATTCATGAAAAATACAATAAAAAATATTGAAGGTTGTAGCTTTTCCATCTTCGAATATGTCCATATAAAAAAAGTATATATATTAAAATTTCGACATTCGGTCAAATTTAACTCGTCCGAAATGGTCGAAATCTGCAATTCTAATCTACTAAACTCTTACAGTATCGTAATATTCAATCATTTGTCTTAATTTTGAAACAAATTGGAAGTCTCTAGAACATTATTTAGAATTACGGTGAATTTTTGAAAATAACATTTTTTTACGTCCGCTCGTTACGAATTCGTACATCATTTTGTGATAATATTTTTCCGGTGTTGCTTTTATTGTTTTACAATGTATTATATATCAAAATGATTGCAATTTAGTGTACAATACAACGCAAAAAAAAGTAACTGGTTAGCTTTAACCGTTTTCTGCACAGCGTGATTTGAATACAATTATGTATGAATTTTTTTTTTTTCGCTACCATATATCGCATTATTTACATATGATAATGATATTATTTTTCATTTCTGATGATTGCATTCTAAACTTCAGGCAATGACAAAAAAAGGAGCCAAAAATGAACTCTTAATCTTCAAAAGTACGCGCGCTGTAATTTTTTGAAAAAATTATTTTTTCCACTTCCGCGCTCACTCCAAACCAGGCCCGGCATACGGGAGACGTTTTGATTTTTAGGGCTCCGGCGTAAGAGGTTGGGTTAAATATCAAGCAAAAAACCCCAAACTATTATACTCATATGCGAAGAAGATGAATAAAAGAAGAATAGAAATAGGCCCTCTGAGAATTGAAGGAGATTAACGAATGAAAAAAAGGAAATTTGCAACATACTGGCAGAACGATATAAGAGAGAATTCACCCCTAGAATAGATAATGAAGATAATGATATAGAAGTAAGGGACGAAAATAGTGAATATTTAGCTGACATAGAAATTAATGAAGCTGATATTGTGCAGGCAATTAATGAAATTAAAAATGGAGCTGCTGCAGGGCCGGATGGAGTCCCTGCTATTTTGTTAAAGAAAGTAGTTCATTCTATCGCAAAGCCACTTGCAATATTATTAAGACAAAGTGTAGATACAGGCAAGATTTATGATGAGCACAAATTAGCATATATCACCCCTACTTTCAAAAGTGGATCAAGACTAGAGGCAAGTAATTATAGGCCTGTGAGTCTAACATCACATATTATGAAAGTGTATGAAAGGGTAATGAAGAAAAATATTATGAAACATTTAATAAAAAATAATTTGTTTAATATAGGACAACACGGTTTCGTACCCGGAAAAAGTACACAAACCCAACTGTTAGTCCACCGTGAGAACATATTCAAAAATATGAAAAGCGGAAATGAAACAGATGTGGTTTATCTAGACTTTGCAAAAGCTTTTGACAAAGTAGACCATAATATATTAGCAAAGAAAATTAGAAAACACAAATGTCGTAGATAAAGTAGGAAGATGGTTAAAAGAATTTTTACACAACAGAAAACATAGCTATTGCAAACGATGAGAAATCGGATGAAACCAAGGTAATATCCGGTGTGCCACAAAGGTACGGTGCTAGCTGCAATATTGTTTGTTATTATGATTGAAGACATAGACAGTAATGTTAAGGATTCGGTAGTGAGTAGTTTCGCTGATGACACAAGAATAGTAGAGAAATTACTTTGTGATGAAGATAGGAACTCTCTACAAAGAGACCTTAACAAAGTATATGATTGGGCAGAGGTAAAATAGGATGGTATTTAACTCTGATAAACTTTGAATCAATAAATTATGGAGACAGAGAAGGAAAAAGCTATATGCATATAGGGGACCTAATAATGAGACAGATCACAAATAAGGAAGCAGTTAAAAAGACCTTGGTGTGATGATGAATAGGAACATGTTTATGCAATCGATCAAATAGCCATTCTGTTGGCAAAATGTAAAGCAAAAAACAAATGGGAACTGTTGTTACGGCACTTCAAAACAAGAAAAGCTGAACCCACTGATTATGCTTTATAAAACATATGTTTCGTAGTCCACTTGAATATTGCAATATGATATGGTACCCACACTATCAAAAGGATATTGCACAAATAGAGAGTGTACAAAGGTCCTTTATCAGCTAGAATAGAAGAAGTTAAGGACCTAGACTACTGGGAAAGACTACAATCCTTAAAATTATATAGTCTAGAAAGGAGAAGAGAACGCTACATGATAATTCAGGCATGGAAACAGATAGAAGGAATAACAGAAAATATCATGGAACTAAAAATATCAGAAAGAGCAAGGCAGAGGTAGATTAATAGTGCCCAAAACTAATACCAGGAAAAATAAGGAAAGCACACAGGAACATTAATCCACTACGCACCAGCATCGATAATGCAGCGTCTATTCAATGCGTTGCCAGCTCATCTGAGGAATATATCAGGAGTGAGCGTAGATGTGTTTAAGAATAAGCTCGACAAATATCTAAACTGCATCCCAGACCTATCCAACGATTGGAAGATGCAAAATATACCGGAAGATGTACTAGCAACTCTCTGGTAGACATTAGAGGCGCCTCACACTGAGGGACCTGGGGCAACCCGAACGAACTGTAAGGTCTGTAAGGTAAGGTCTCCTCTCATGAAATTGTAAGTTTTTTGGTTGTCTAGCCGTCCTACCACCTAATTAACATTTCATTATTCCTGATTTAATATTTGGGAGCCTAATCGATGCAAAAAAACAAATAGAAGTATGTGAACATATTAGATAATTTTTCTTGCCTTTGGTTATTATACTAGCATCTGAAAATATCCGTTGCAGGATGGGTTGCGTTTATTTGTAGTGTAGATTATAATTCGTTTATATTTTTTCATTACCGTGTGAGTGCTTTGGGTTGCTCACTACCAGATGCTTAGTAGATTAGTTAAAAAATGGCATTACTCCTTTCGCTCATTGCAGTAGCCATTTAATGTGTGAGGGCAAATGGATTCATGTACGGGGTAATTTTAATGAGAAATGTTTACCAGTCGAGTAAGCATTTCATCCGAGAAACCCTCTGAATATTTTTCTCATCATGTCTGTTTCTTTGGCCTCACTTTGAGATATATATATATATATATATATATATATATATATATATATATATATAAATGGGTTCTTTTTGACAAGTTCGGCGAATGTAACTGTCGACGGACGTTTCCTTTGAGGTAATCCTGAAGGAGTCTTGACATCCCCACTATTAGTTGATCGTACTTCATGGAGGTTTTATTGCGAACCATGGATGTCGGTTGAGGAATTTGTTTAACAGGGTCAAATGTTATTGTCATTATACATTGGGCATCTATGGCGCCTGTTTTCAAAATATATTTGTTGTTGTTGTTGTTGCTTTCTTTTCTTTTCGTCCAGGGACCCGGAACTAGCAAACCGCAAGTCTTGGGTACGAAGAAAACAAATAAAGTTTCATCGACGCAGCAGAATCTTCTGTACAGTGTATTAACAAGGCAACCGAAAATAGATCTATCGTTCGGTGGTCTCTGTATAATGCTTTATGAGCCTTGGCCTGTGTGATTATGGCTAAATGTAACCTTAAATAAAATAAAAAATACTGAGGCTCGAGGTCAGAAATTTTATATGTTTGATGATTGGATTCACTACTAATCTTTACATTATTCAGTTTATTTATCAGGTCCACATTATTCTTGATATTAGCATTAGAGATGGTACCAACCAATGGGCTGAATTTTAAGGTAGGCAGTGGAAATGCATGGAAAAAGAATGATCATTTTTCTAAACCCAGCATGGGAACAGTACAACTGGTATTGCACCAATCCCGGTTTTATTGCCATACCCCTAGGTTAGTTTATATTAGTAGGGTTGGGTAGGAAAATATTGATACGTACCTTGGGTTTGGGAACCATAATGAGATTGCTTTCTAGAAGATTCCATGGTTAGTTTTTAAGATAAGGCGTCCCGCTTTGTCAGGGAAGGACTGGTACTCGGTTGCAGTTCAGTAATATGCTTTCAGCCAGCCTCCCTGACGCCTGTCAGGTGTGGATTTGTAATCTCCTATGGATGTACATTTATCTTGCTTGGTGGTCACAGAACAAGAAACTGGTACTGCCATTTTACTTCTGACCACTAAATTATGGAAGATGCTCTGTGCTGATTTTCACACTAACAAGTAGTACTAAAAATGAATATAGTTTTAATTCATTCTGTAATATTTTCTATATATTGTTCATGTTTCCAAATTTTAACGATGACTCATCTGTCGTCGACTTTATATCATGAGTTACTTACATCATGTGACTTATTTTCTTTCTCTTATCGTAATCTCGTCGACATTGCTTCTGACGCCAGGTTTAATAGACACACACACACACACTTCTGAGGTAAAAACATACTTAGAAACAAAAAGAAATTATATTACCTGTTAAACATGTCGTAATGAATTTACCGAAAAATTTGCTGATAAAACATAAAATGAATATGCAGGATGCTTCTGATACAAAGGCGCTTTTGTAGTATTCATCCATTTCATTCTCTTAGCTAACTCTGAATTAACCGAGCTATTCACGTTGAGCTGTTACTAATTGCATTAATAAATATTTATGTCCCAAAATATGTCGCAGTTACTTGACTGTAGAAATACTTTCCGAGAATTGTTTCGGCAGTTGTAGTTTTGTTGTTCCGTTCATGGCTAAATCTGCGCTTCCTTTTATGACTTCCTGACGGAAATGCAGAGGTAATGTAAAACATCAGGAGAAAATGGAAGAACTAAGAGACTTAGCTCTGCTCTGATCAGTGCATATTTTAATTTTCATACAATCTTTCCTTATTCATGTGATGTTTAAGCAGTAGCGATTATTATTATTATTATTATTATTATTATTATTATTATTATTATTATTATTATTATTATTATTATTATTAGTATCAATATTTTATGTTCTCTTGTCAACAGAACTTGTTTTAACGATGGCTACTCCCTTCATGTTATATTACGCTTATTATTATTATTATTATTATTATTATTATTATTAATTTTTTTTGTGCCATCACGCACGCTGACAGTGAGGAAACTTTTTGTGCTCACTGTTTTTTCCTTCATAGATTTTTGAAATTTTCCTCGACTTTGTGTGAATAGGTTAATTGGTTTCCATTTTTATCTTTGGAATTATTTTTTGCTTGCTGCAAGTTTATTGCGAGAAGACTTTGGCCTAATTAAGACTTTTGACTCCACAAACTTTGCCGTTTCGAAATGGCTTTTGCCAAGTGTTGTCTTTTCCTGTCCTTTAACACTTTAGTCGCATTTCTCCCAAGAGGATGTCATTTTCCGTTGACTTTTAATTTTTGTTCTCTTTTGAAGTTTTTATAATGCATTTTAGTTCTTGTCTTATAGTGTGCCCTTTTGGAATGTTTTGAATTAGTAAACTATAAAACGATTTCGGTAGATGTTTATTTTAGTGCATTGCTTGGCGCACTTGTGTACGCACAATGTATATTACATCTGTTCTGAGAATCTATGCACATAAGAAACCCAGGGGCAATGGCGGCTGAGGGTGACATAATTGATTTATGGAACTAATGGACATATAAAATAACAATATATAAAGCAGGAGAAATGAAATTCTCAAAGGAGGATCTTGTCTAAATGCAATTTTCCAATATATATATATATATATATATATATATATATATATATATATATATATATATATATATATATATATATATATATATATATCCATATATATATATATATATATAATATATATATATATATATATATATATATGGAAAATTGCATTTAGACAAGATCCTCCTTTGAGAATTTCATTTCTCCTGCTTTATATATTAGTTATTTTATGTGTCCATTAGTTCCATAAATCAATTATATATACATATATATATATATATATATGATACACATATATGTATATATATAATATATATATATATATATATATATATATATATATATATATATATATTGCTACTTTCAAAATGCATATATCTCCTTTGTGACTGTATAAAATGTTATGTAGAATTGTGCAACATTTTTTCAGATTCCTAGAGCTTAGAGATAGGATGTTTTAAAATGTGTGTCCAGATTTCGCATTACTTAATGTAAAAGAATATATAACGTAGAATGTAAAAAGACAGAGATTTTCTTTGTCCGTTCGAAACTACGATTGTTTCCCTATTATGTCAGCACTGTGAGATTAGAGGAACTGCGAGATCTCCGTTTGCTTCCCTAATCTGTCAACACGTTTGATAAGCGAGCTCAAGACTTCATTTGTGTCTTGAGAATCTGTCATCAAGTAAGATAAGGCCTTCTGCTTTGGTCGATCGAATAGAGTACGTGTCTTTTCTTTAACAGAATTGTATCATACGTGTATGTCTTTGCCGAGTGCCACGTGCAGATTACACATTTTATATGTAAAATTGCGTAAGATTTCGAAGTTTCTTGAAGCATTTGAGCCAAAAACGTTTTGTGTCATCTCCTCAGTCCAGTTTCCGCAAGGGAGAAGAATTTCATTAGATCTTAGATTCTCGAGGCGGTAACATCTCTCTCTCTCTCTGTCTCCCTCGACATCCTTGAGATTATATTAATGTAACGTAAATTGGTCACTCGCAACTTGAGAATTTCATATTTGATATTTCTTAGAGTTTATTTAGTGTTAGATAGTGTTTTTTTGTGGAATCTGAACAAACGTTGTTGTAACGGCGCCTGGTTTTTGTGACAGTGTATAAAACAAGACTGCAGCAAAGAAAGAAGTTGGTATACCAAAAAGGTAAAGTGTGTTATATTTTTATTAGTTGCAACTAATATCTAATGGTTATGATGGTTTGGTAAGAAACTAATAATGGATAGGAACAGTGGTTAGATAACAACTAATAACGTATAGGAACAGTGGTTTGGTAAAAACTGATGGTTACAATGTTTTGAGTGAAAAGATTTACACTTTTACACATTGCAAATTTTTGTGTTTTGTGTTTGTTTCATTTTGTGCATTTTTTAATTTTCTTGTTGAAGTGTGCCTTTTTAATTTGATACTGTCCACATTTTTCTGTATTTTCATTTACATTCACAATTTAATTGACTTAGTTATTTTCATTGCTTAATCATTGCACATTTAATTAAATTTAACACTTGGGAATTAATTTGCATTTACCTAGAATTCTTTTCAAGTTTTATTATTGTTTAGCACTTGTGAATTAATTTCAAATTTTCAATTATTGCCTAACTCTTTTGAATTTTGATTGAATTTATTTTCTTGAATTTTGTGATAAATTAATTTTGATTTAATTTTACTTAATTGATTCAAGAATTAATTGAACTTAACTTTGTTTTAAGTAACAGTAATTTTCCCTGATATTGTGAATTTCACTTATAAATTTGGAGTTTAATTATATATTTTTGTATTTAAAATTTTATAAGTGTTTTTATTTTTATACCAGTATATTTGCATATGATTATGATGATGTTAGGTAGAAACATAGAGTGGTGATTAATCTGCTTTCCTTCAATTTACTTGAAGTGACTTAGAACCAGGGAAGTACTTAGACTTCTGAAATCAGGGAAATACTTAGACTTTTAAAGTTGATGGAGTGATGCTCTTTGATTAATTTAATTACTTACAAGATTACCTCACACCTGTTTTGATGAACTTAGTCTTATTTTCTACAATACTGGTAAGTTGTTAAGAGATCACTGTTGCCTTTAGAGTATTCAGTCGTTTAATACCTGTGATGAGGGTTCAGGTGTCTGGCTTTTGTGAGGTGACAATAAATGAATGGTAAGCGTAGTAACCAGATACTTGGCAGTTCGTAACAATATATATATATATATATATATATATATATATATATATATATATATATATATATATATATATATATATTATATCATATTATATTATGTGTGTGTGTACTTGGAAATGAACTCTCGGGGTGAGAGTCCAAGGTCATAAGAGAAGTTGGAACTCCAGTATTCTGTACATAAGGTGTTTCCCAGGCAGGCACCTAGCACCCAATGTGCCACCGAATTTTACCCAACTTCCCGACCCATCAGCGCCCGAATTGCTACAGCATTTTATTTGACTTTCCCCTTCACCGTGATACATGATGAAAAATGAACACATAGAGACATGTTTCACAGATGTAAATTTCTCACTCACATGGGACCAAACCCCAACTTCTTTTGTGACTTTTCCATCTGAATTGCAATACCCTGGACTCTCACTCGAAAGACCTGGTTCGGTTCCGTGGTGAGTTAGAAATTGACTTCTGTGAAATACGTCTCCGTGAGTTTATTTCCATCATATCCCAGGTGAAATTGGTAATTCGATTGAAACGTTAGCCACTCGACTGAAATGGGGTTCGGCCCCTTAACGAGCCAGTTATCTATATACTTATATACATATGTATA